>NW_015150521.1:1506619-1611234 GCF_000732505.1 Cyprinodon variegatus | reverse complement strand
AACTGTTTTGACTGGAAATAAACCATAATGATTTAACTATTATGTATTAAGGTTATTTATGCCTGCAATGTATGTGTTAACACTAATGTTGCACTGATACTGATCAGACTATCGGACCGGGCCCCGATCCAGCACTAAAATGGTGGTATCAGTACCGGCGAGTACAAACAAATAGGGCAGCGATACCATTTTGAGAGCCAAAAGTTTATGCGACTATTGTCACCCCTTCCAGGTAGGCAATAAAAAGTTCTACTGGTTTCACTTTGTATTAGTCTTTTTCCTGTTTCACAAAGGTAGGCGGCAGCTTGACAAAGCCATGATGGCAATTACTTTACATCCAAGTAGTATGCAGTTCTTCATATACACACACATACGCGTCAGTTTCAAACAGATGGTATTGTATGGTATCGGTATCAGCCAATACTGCACCGCCAGGTATCGGGGATCGGTATTGGGGCCAAAAAAAATGGCATTGGCGCAACACTAGTTAACACTGCTGGTTTAATGCAGAGTGAGATTTTTGTAAAAAAATGAAGAGATATTATTATTTTCAAAGCATTTACAGACTGCAAATACATGTAAATCTTTTTAAAGTGAAAGCAGAAGCATCTTCTTGCATAAAGAGTTAATGTTTATATGTAAATATTAGGATGTCCTGATACAGCTATTTCATTTGCAATATGATACAGATATTGCCACTTTGAGACTTAAACTCCAATCATACACACTTTTATTACTTATTTTGTACTTTAGAAGGTTTGAAAAAACTTGATCAATGGATTTTACTAAACAGAATGATTGTCAACAACAAAAGCTACGAAATCAAAAGACTCATCTAATATTAACCAATGAGTTACAGACACCTTAAACCAGGCATGCCCGAAGTCGGTCATCGAGGGCCACTGTCCTACAGGTTTTCAATGTTTCGCTGGTTCGGCACAGCTGATTCTATTGCAGTTTGGCAAAGGCCTGTTAATAAGCTATAAATGGAAATCAGCTGTGCTGAAACAAGGAAGTCTCTAAAACCTGCAGGATAGTGACCCTCATGACTGACCGACTTTGGGCATGCCTGCTTTACACAGAAGCAGAGTGCTTCTATCAGCATGGAAATATGAGAGATTTTAGATCCCAGATGATGTAATCCAATATTATTTTTTTGGCTAATATCAGATTGATATCTGATATTAATATAGGATCGGGACATATATATCTTCTTTTCTTTTTCGAATAGCTGTACAGACAATTCTTTACATGGGTCAGTGCTTGCTATAAATTTAACCATAAATGCGATAATTCTCACCTATTATTTAATGCGAATAATGTCTTCATGTTCCCTTTTACCAATATTACTACATATTTATCTGATATTGTCAGTTTAATTGTATGGTTTAAATTGCCCTAAATGAAGTGGTTGTTTGTCCTTTGATTGCGTGTTGCCCTGTGTTTGACTGTTAAGAGCAGCGACAGTACCCAGTCTGGCTCTGTGGAAAGGTGGAAGAAAAAAGAGATGAAAGATGACTCAATCCATTGCATCTGTTTTGCATGAAACTCCCTGAATACTTGTTTATTTATGTTGCCTTTCGTTTTGGTGAGAAACTTGGATGCTTTTTAGCCTTTTAATGCAGTATGAACTCTTGTCAGTTGGTTTGAACATTAAGCATGCCCCTGGAATTATGCAGCAAGGATGTACATTTGTTTAGCAAGGTTCTCACATGACCAGAAGTTTAAATCTGTTTTTTTTTTCTGAGGAGCGGCTGTTTAGTTTAAGGCCTTGAGGGGCAGGTGTTCTCTCCCTGGGCCAAGTAGCTTTTGGCCTGACAGCTCATCTTGCTGTGAAACAAAATGGGTCATGAAAAACTGTGAAGATTGAAGAATGTGGTGCTGATGTGAACTGGAAGGAATCCTGTAACCAGATTCCTTATAAGTTTTCTTATTTCAACACCAAACAACTTGCTGATGTGGGTGTGGAACTGGTAGCTCCAACAACAGAACATAGCAGTTGACCCACATTCATTAAAGCTCTCCTAAAAAGATACATTATTTATGTATTATTTATGGCTCTTGTTGTAAGCGTTTGAATCAAATCAGAATAAACTCCAGAATGAGATACTTTTAAAATAACTTATTTCGACAAGTGAGTTTAAAATATGCCAAACATTTCAAATAGTCAAAGATCTTAATGCAAATATTGGATAAATTATTTGACTTAAGCACTGAACATGTGTTTGGACCTTATTCTTTTTATTTACACTGATCTATTATAATTTCTGTTTCAACAGTATTTTTGTTTGGTAGATCCTTGTAAATTTGATTTTAAATCTTGTAATAGATAGAATAATAGATTGCACACATACAGTTTAATAACATTGTAGCTTCAATATGTTGCCTTATTCAAAACTCAAAGCAGAGTTTTTTTTTAATGTTTCTCTTGTTTACAGTAGACCTTGGTAAAATGTATCCACATTTTTTGGTGGATCACATATGAAACAACACAGAAATTCAGGAGTAGCTTTGACTTGATAAAATGCTAATGTGTTATTTCTTCCTCTGCAACTGTCTTAATCAAGCTAGACAAAGTTAGAGATGCAGCTCATGTTTACAATTTGTCAATCATATTTGATTTTTTTTAAAACTTTTCAATCCGTGTTACATGTATTAGTTCCCCTTAACTCCTCTCTTAGTGTTCTCGTCTGCACACAGATGTGACCCAGACAAAGGTTCACATCCTGTTCTAATTGAATTATATCTTCCCTTGCCTGAGAGAAAATGCGTCTGGATTTATTCAACCACTTGCACTAGTTCTTACATCAATTTTCATTATTAATCACTGTCTTTTAGCACTTGGCACCCTTGAACCTTCTTTGAATAAATTCTCTTTCTGCTGCACTTTTTATGGAGTTTCATTTTCAAAGAGTTGCTCTTTATTTCTTCTTGTGCAAGCATGTATTTTTTTTTATAGCTTGTTGAAGATATCTGTACATCCTAAATAATTTAAGTTTAAATGTCAGTTGCTCTCCTACTCTCATTCCAGGGTGTGGCCTAAGAAAAGATGGGAGTATATATATATGTGTACAAATTTCTTTTTTGGTTTCATTTCTTTTTAAAATCCCCCAGTTCCCAGATGTAATCACTTCTGACAGTGTTGTATTGTCTCTGTATGAGGGGGTCTTCTCAGGCAGGGCTTGGAGTGTAGGTGGTATGAGTCATAAAGGATGTATCTAGAAATTTTGTTTTAGAATCACATGCAAGTATTTTACTCATTATTATGTCCTCTAATGAGTGAAATTGTGCTAAGTTGGGTTTTGTAGCTGCAGGGCAAAGAGAGAATGGGTAATGTCATAAGGCAGACTCAAAAAGACTGTTTGGTATCAGTTCTTAGGGACAGGGTTCATCTGTAAGATGGACTGCTCAAATATTATCTGTCTAATAAAGCTTTTCTATCTCTTTTTTATTGCTTCCTGATGCTTTTGGTTAAATTACAGACAAAAAGACAAAGGGAAAAAAAAAAGTGTTCCAAAAGTAGGAATCTGTCTTATTGCAGTTCATTTACATTTTTAGTTGTGTATTTTCTCCATGTTAAGTCACACTGTTTTACTAGACATGTATGAAAAAGCCAGACCTTTCCCAAGTATGTTGACATATGCCTGTAGTTGAAAAACACCCGGGTCCTTGGAGACTTCATAAAATTTCCATCATGCAGCTCCATGGCTTCATGCACAGCTTGTTTATCAATAGAACTCCATCATTTTTAAAGATTTTTATCCCTTGTATCCTTATTCAACCTTCCTAAGATTCTCCACAGTATATAATTTAAGGGGTAATGTCAAAAAAAAAGTAATAATGAAATGCAAGAGAAACTTGTTCAGACAGTCAATGCTTCAGGAAAGTAAAGAAGTTGCTAGAATTTATATAACTCACAGTGATTTAATTGAGCATAAGAATGGAAAAGATAACGTTCCTACACTGATAGCTGCACGTACCCAAACTTCTAAAGGCAGGCTGTTATTCTGGGCTTTTTTTAAATTCTGATTCTTGTGTGGAATAGGCTGATATATTTTATAGTGGTGAAAAGGTTTTAGTAAGCTTTTCACATTGCATCAAAATCTTTTAGGGGTACATCTACACAGTCCATGTCCTCTGCATCCCCCTAACCCATATTCATACTTTTTTTGTTTTGTTTGTTTTTTTACATGGGATGTTTCATATGATTCAATGCACATCTATTTGCAGATGTTTGTCTAAGTAGGTAATGTGATTAGCTATCTGAGAGTCTGCTGCTTGTCTTTCTGTGGCTCAACTGTGTATTCTGATAGCGTGGTCTTTCATTAATATATGTGTGTCAGATGAAAATGATCTTTCATTACATTTAACCTCAAACTTATCAAGCAGCTTCTAACTTCAATGATACAGCAGTTGCACAGTGATGCCATTGCTGGTAAATAGCTGGTTAACAGATAATCCTGTAAGCTTAGATTAACGTTATTTTGTCAGGTGCTATAATTCGGCGGTTACAGTATATTCTCGTGAACTCTGTGTAATGAGTCCCATGTTGCTTCTTTTTAGGCAGCAATTTTCCAAACAGCACCTCATGAAATAACTATTCATTGCTGACTTTTCAGCAAAGGAAAATCAAACTTTTATCTTACAAAGCTATAAAAGGCTTATAAAAGAGCCCCACTGACAATATACATTTATTTTGAATATACATTTACTACCACATAACCTGAAGGTCACAGTATATTCAAAGTAATTTCACAGCAATGCAAATAATGAGATATAAAAATAAACTTTGTGTGTAAAATGAAAAGTTGGGTTTTGTGTCTTGTAAAAGTACTTATGCTTGAATTTCAACACGTCAATCACATATATGTATGCATTTTATGTTAGCTTCATGAGATAAGCTGGTTTAAAGTAGTACATAATGTAAAGTGAAAGCAAGGGATACGTTGTTTTCAAAAGCTTTTATTAAAAAAAGTCTGAACAAAAAATGTGACAGGGACTTATAGTGTGCCATTTTACCCCCCAAAAATGTAGTGCAACCACTTCCCTTCAGAAGTCATTTTATTAGTAGAGTCTCACTTGGCTGTAACTTATTGTTAGTATAAAGACAGCTGTTTTCTTGGAGGTTTCATGGAAAACATTGCAGTAAACAGCATCTTTAAGACTAAGCAGGACTTCACACAGAGGCTAAATAATACCCAGAACTTTGAACTTCTCACAGTGGTAATAGAACCTTTTTGTGAGGACTGCCTCAACCTGAGGCTGTAGTGGAGTGGAGGCTAAAACCTCCTTATGGCCAAAGCTACCTGATAAATCTGCTAAACCTCAATGGGACTGATAAGTTGCTGCGAGACTTGACCACAACTTGGTGTATGTCTAACTTAACAATACAAAGTGAAACAGTAAAAATGGTGAAACGGTGGCTAAATATGTGTGTGCATTATTCTATTTTTTATTTCCTAAAGTATTTTTCACTCCCCTGGACTGAAAACTGGTTTCTTAGATAACATTTGAGTAAAATATACTAAAGTTTTTGTTTGTAACAAGGCAAAATATCAGTTTCAAATGCATGACTGAAAAATGATACATGTTAATCAATGTGGAGTGCATTTAATTCAAAATCTACTTTGTTCTGGGACATCCTTAACCCTTTTTGCATGAATTATTAACATTTACATTTAACAACAATAGAAAACATGGGATACGACTCTCACAAAACAAAAAAGCCAAAACAGAATCATTTTTTTCTTGTTTAGCTGGGCATAACTAATATTAAAGTTAAAAACAAAATGGTCAGTTTTGTTTAAAACTTTACTTGGCCCTTTTAGCAGTATAAGTGTCAGCATTGCTCTGACTTGCATGTATATTTATGAGTAGATGCAATATTTAATCATCGCTGAATTAGCACTCTGCTCCTGGTTGGTGACATTTAAAGGAAATCTCTGAAAAGGTTGCGAAGAAGTCCAACCTGTCTCTTTTTCTGCTGTTCTGGCAGATCTGTTTTGGCCCATCACAGCTCTGCTGGATGACTGCAGAATGGTAACCCACACAAAATACTTCATTCATTTTAAATACATTTGCCAGTACCACCAGAAATGCTGACTGCAAGGAGAAATATATTATATAAGAATAACATTTCTGCTGTGTATCATAGTCTGGATTTTTATTTCAACAGTCTGCAAAAGTTTGCTGGAAAAGTTAGTGCAAAGACTGATGGTGCAAAATTGCAAAATGTAGATATTTATAAAACATAAGCTTACTTTAAAATGGTTTTACTACTATTGATAATTTTGCTTTTGGCTGTTTAGTTATAAACTTTGCCAACTGTGTTATTTCCAGTCTTTGCAATATTTCTGTAGTGATATGAATTTAAATGTTTATTACTCTCTTTATATTCAAGATTTGCCTCATCAGATCATAAATGTTTTAAGATCTGTGTCCATTATTTTCTACTGTTAAAAAGTATTTACCTACAGCCTCTTATCTGAGGTAGGTAAGAATGGTTGAGCTTCTGAAAGCCATATATATAAAAAATATTGCCCATATGTATATATGAAGTCATATAGATGGGTAATGGTAAACTCTTCCCACATGTTTAATTAACAAAAAAATAAAATAAAAGAAACTCTGAGCAGTAAGAGTTTCAGGAGACAGTTTGGGTGCAGGATCCTCACTTCAGTTGCCGGCAGTGCAAAGTGCTGAGCAGTTCTCTGTAGCAGCTGGTTGGAGACTGGCTGCACACAAAGCTCTGATGCTGGCTAATGCTCACGCCAGCACTTTATCAGCAGACATCTAATAACATGAGCAGGGGATTGCAAATAAAGCAAAGGCTCATTGAAAGGAGGGAGACTGTTGACTGGAGAAAGCCCTTTTCTTCAGAGGCTTCAGTTACTACAATAAACATTATTTGATCACCTATACCTTAGAAAGAGCATCTATCTTGATTTATTTGTGGCATACAAAGCAGGGAATAAACCCCTCAGATTCATCTAAATAGAATCCAGATGTGTCATTGGTGGCTGGTGCATTGTGAACTGAGCAGGTGTCAGCTGTCAGGTGTATTGTCGCAGGATTACAGGTTAGATTTTGTACCACCCCCTATACTATAATAACATCCACAGAAGCCCCTCCACCTGCCGCCTCAGAGGAGCTCATCTTTTTCTGCTCACAGAAAGCAGGAAGGCACCATACTTTAAAACCAGCTTTCAGCCTCACTAAATCCTGCTCCTCTGATCGGTAACAACTAGTATTAAAGCGAGCCAGACAGAAATGGCGGGCTGTCTCAATGGCAGAATTTGAGTTTTAAGCTGACATTCGTAAAAATAAAACACAGTATTCTAGTTTCATTCTGTTTAAAAGCCTTATGATCTTTTGTCATGCAAGTAAAAAGGGAGAAATGGAAAGCAAGACATAAACTATTAAAATGCGTTTACTTTTTCTACAAAACTTTATTTGCCACAGTGTATGAGCATGAAATAACAGAACCCAGTGTTTCCTCAGTTTGTACCATTACCAGCGACAGATGGTTTATTTTCTCTCCATTTCCATTCCCAGCTGATCCTGTTGATGTTTTGCGAGTGCTTGGGCTGTCAGAGAGCATGGAGGGAGTTTCCTTGGAGGCTGGTTTCTGCACCAGCAGGAGGGGCACGGAGGAGACAGACCTGGCTTACAAGATCAAAAAGATCCAACTCAGCACTCCCACTAAACAGCTATTCCCTGGTAGCGTCTAGACCTTTTTTTTTCTACTTTACAACATACAGAAAATCCTCTTAATCCACTTCAGGCATGAAATCCTCAATGAGTTCCTTCAGTGTCTCTAAACATTTAATGCACAGAATTTGTGTGTGGTTGTTGTCTCAGTAAAGGATAATAAATGTGACAGAACCCCACCTTCTTTCTCACTACTACAATCTGTCCTTTCATGCTTAATATTCTTCATCATTATCCCTATCCGAGTCGCTGGCAGCATGCATGAAATGCAAGCTCCCTGCTGTGCCCTGCTCCTTATTTTTTAACATCGCTCCTCTCTGCTATTCCATCTGCAGATTCCAGATTTCCTGAAGATTTTTCCCTGATGGCTACCGTCAGAGCTAAAAAGGGTTCCCAGTTCTTCCTTTTTTCAGTGTATGATGACCAGGGGGTGCAGCAAGTGGGGATCGAGGTGGGCCGGTCCCCAGTCTTTGTGTATGAAGACCAGCATGGGGAGCCCACTCCACAACTCTATCCTATTTTCAGAAGAATCAACATGGCAGATGGAAAGTGGGTAGTATGAGGGTTTAGGTTCCCATTCTCTTTTTTATTTCTGAGTCAGATGATAAGTTAGACTATTTGATACCCACTGATCTGACAGAAATATTTGTTATTTTGATATTATGTGCTAATTATTTAAATATTTGCATACCTCGTGATATAGAATTGTGTTTTTGCAGTTTACTTTTACCCAGCTTACTTGATTAGCTTAAAATGAACAGCCCAGTCAAAAAGCTCTCTTGTTTTCTTGCTAAATAAAATGTGAAAGAAGTTTAAATATAGCTTGATCTGTGAACAGACAGAAAAGTATACTCCTAAACTGTTAATCCTTTCCTGTTTCAGTTGGCATAGGATAGCCTACAGTGTGTTCAACAAGACTGTGACCCTTTACTTGGACTGCCAGATGGTGCAAACTCTGGATCTGCTGCGGGGGGACAATGCTGTGGTCAGCACCGAGGGGGTCATTGTTTTTGGAACTCGGCTGCTTGATGAAGAAGTTTTTGAGGTAAGAGATTATGAAACTTAACCACAAAACAAACTCTCTAAAAACCTCAGTTTATTTCTGAGTCACTTTCATAGTTATTTTCTTAGTTTTTTTTATAATGTTTATATCTGTTTTTGAAATATCTGGCTTGGCATATTCTAACAATAAACAGTTTGATCGTGTTGCACATTTTGACCATTTATGCAATAGCAGCTCTGTATTCTGAGTGATTTTTTGTGATACTGTAAACAAAGTCAAAATGTCTTACACTTTATGTCGTAGTCTTTGTGTTGGTATCTTTTGTCTTTGTATCTTATGTGTGTGAGATGTTTATTGTATTAGTGTAATAATGGGTCTTTATAAGATGAAAAGGCTTAATAGGAGACTTCCTGATTAACATTCATGACTTTTTTCTTCTTTTATTTGTTAACCTATTAGGATGGTTTTTAAAGCAGTCTTATAGAGTTCAGCTTTTCTGAAGTGTCAGAAACATATACATTCTTTTTTTTTTATCCCTATGCAGTTTAAAGACCAAACATTTTAATTATTTCTCAATATAATGATGTCATCTCCCTAAGTTGTTAGGATTGTTACATGAAATTATGCATACCTATGTTGGATGGAAATGGGGTAATGTTATTAACTCTGGAAAGACCTTTGTACTACAATAATTGCATAAAAAGGGCTTTATAAATAAAGCTTCATTTGATTCGATGGGAAGACATTTTTTCAGTATCTTAAAATGTTTAATATCTAAACAGTGCTAGTTTTATTATGATCCACAATGCCTTGTAAGAGTATTCTTACCTTTTGATTTTTCTTTTAAAATTGCTTGGCATTCCAAACACAGATTTGCATGATGATTTTATAATGATGCACTGCATAATTTTGATGTGCAAGGTACATGATTTTCAAAAGTTTTCATAAATAACTCCTGCACCATTTTCTAACCATTTATATAACATGGTCCATCTTTGTGCAATATAACTAAGTATATAAATACAGGTGGTCTGCTAAGACCTAAGATGTTTGTTATTGAATGAAAAGCATCATGGAAACCAATAAGCTGTAACAAGAGTGGCTGTGGTTGTGGAGGATGAAATGCAGACAAAATTGAGGCAGAGGTGGAGCAAAAATAGAATTGTTTTGTAATGGAAAAAAATAAACTAACAAAAAAGTCCAGTCAAAAATATTTATCTAACAATGTTGAAGCTGCAATGGAAAAGATGAAACAGCCAAGAAGAACTATACTTAGGGAAGAGTAGAGAATGACATTGAATCTATGAAAGTAAATCAGTCCCGATAACAAAATCTTCCTGTCATCATTGTCACTGTTAAACATGATATGGGCCACATCATACCATGGGAATGCTTTTCTGCATTGGGCTGATGAAGTTGATGGAAAACAGAAACAAATTAAAAAGTATTTTTTGTTCATCCTCATGAGGGTTATAACCCTTAACGAGTTTAAGTATTTTTAATTTGAGCATATTTATGTTTTAGAACATTTCTAACCTAAATTTTATTGATAAATATCTGTCACAGAAAAGTGGTTCTACAAAGTAAACAAATATGTTCAGCACACCTGGAAAGCTTTATTCCTGTATTCATGCACCACTTTAAACAAACTGAGGATAGTGCTTGTAAAATTACAAAAGTTAAAAAAATGGTTTGAATACTTTTTCAAGTTACGGTATACCGTATTCTGCAGCATCCAAATCAGTAAAGATATTTTTGTAAATTTGGCAGGAGATCAAATACAATTTCAACCTGTTTGATGATCTTTCTTTATTTGACCTGATGTGTTTGTGATACACAACATTTGTTAGTTAGGTGTTAGCTGTTAGGAGAAAATACTGTCCTGTTAGGGAGCATGAAGAAGAGAAATTACTATTCAGATTTGCCTAAATTCACTTTCATACAAGGCCATGAAATAATACTGGTAATTATTCAAAGGTAATATGGTCAGTCTCATATAGTGAGTTTAGGTATTGTGTCTGTAACAAGTAATCGACAAAAAGGTTTAATTCACCACTTTTTTTTTTTTTGTAGGCACTTTGAATTTAGATATCTACCCATTAAAATGTTACAATTCTCACTGAGTATGAAATCAACCTGTGAGAATCTCACCAGTTCCCCTTGTCACCACTTTAACCTTTACTGTCAGTCATTCTCTGAACTTCCCTTGATAGCATTCAACCTTCTCCATTGTCATTCCCAATGAGGGCCGGCTAAATCTCTAACAGCATGAAATTGAGATCAGCTCAACCCCTTTCCCCTTCCATGTCCTCAGGGCAACTAATAGAGTGTATAGAGAAATGGAAAATCGAAAGGCATAAGATTTAATAGTTGTTAAAAGGTTTTGTGAATGTTTAGTTTTTTTATTTATTTATTTTTGTTTAAATGACAACAAACCAGGGCAGAAAAAGATCAGAATGGAAAGTTGTTTTAACGAATACAATTTTCTGTGCTTAGAATATATCTTTATTTTTTCACAAATTGTCTCAACATAAACTTTTAAGTTTTGTATGTGTAGCCAACACGTACCCTGTAACCTTGCCCACCAATTAACATCTTATCATTTGTTCTCGTAGCCAGCCTTAGCTGCCCCACTCCTCCTCTCGCTTGCAGACAGTGATTGCAGCTTTCCAGTTTATGTAATTACTTTAAATCCCACTTGAGAAATGTGTCTCCTTGTGAGCACTATAAATTTCCCGTTTCAAAAGGGACCAAGGCCTCTTAGCATTTGGCTTTGGTCCAAGAACACTTTAGCACCCTTATTTATCATCTTATGTGTGATGATCACATCCGATTTGTGGTAAAGACTGATACGTTAAACTTAATCTATATGATGTGTCATCTGAATAATATTTTATATTAGTCAATTAACTATCTGAGGTCATATTTTCAAGAAAAAAAAAGTTTGTTTTTTATGTTTTGGACTGCTTTTTTTGTGTTTTTAGTTTAAGTAGGTTAATCTTTTAGTTTCATATATAGAATATTAGCATTCTACATATTGGGTAAGGTTGGTACCACAGGGAGAGAAGTTAAGCAGGCTGACCTCAAGGCCTCTGTTCCCAGGCCCTGTTTCTGGGGAGGTGGCCAATATTACAGCCCAGTTCTCCCATCATGGGACCTTAGCGTGGGAGCAACGGGACTGTGGTCAGCCACTAATATGCTTATTTCTTCCAGATTGACTACAAATGGTCACAGAAACCCAGAACTCTTGCTTAGAGTTGCAGGAAAGTAAACATCAGCTTGGTCTTGTGATGAACCAATAATTGGACTACTTAGATAAGATCCGAACCTAGATTGAAAGCTTACTTTATATTGAGCTTTTCATTCTCAATCAGCATAAGGATTACTGCCAACCATAACTCGTTTAGTGTGTTGGAACTACTGTTACAGACCACATCAATGTGTAATAAATTGGATGTTTTCCTTTTAGAATTAGGGGTCAGATTTAAAGTTGCTGTGCAAAATGTAACTGTTGTTGTTTCACATCTACTCACAGTAAAAAAGATGAGGCCATGTAAGTGGGGTATGTGCCTCTTTATTCAAAGTTCAGTTTTTTGTGAAATGGGTGAAAATTACTGCAAGCTAGAAAGAAGCCAACAGAAAAAAGAAATGAGTATTTGCAAGATAAGTATGTATAAATGAAGAAGTTTGTTGATTCAGATAATTTTTTATTTATTTGTTGCACTTAAGATATTTTCGCCTTTGTGCAAACATGAACATTAGTTTTATAAGTTGTACTCCTCAGGAGGGGTGAAAAGCACAAGAAAAGTGCAGATGTGAATTCCCTTTTGATTTTAAATTATGATTGGATTAGCTCCCATTTGCTTTTCTTTCATCTTCGCCTCTCACCTCAGAGTACAATCATTTAATTTGCTTGACTCTGGCCTGTGGCCAAAACAGGAAGGATAATTGGATAAGTACTCTAGTTATGTTTGATGTTTTGAAAGCATAAAATGCAGTTTGAACTTTCAATCTTGGGTTTATCTTTTTGCTTTGCGGTTTACACTTGGTCATGTTCTGCAGAGGAAGCCTGACTTGAGGTGTTGGGGAATATATGGAACAGCAAGCTGATTCCTTAAGATTTATTTGACCTGTGGCTGCTAAATCCAGTTAAAGAGATTAGAATGAGAATTTAATAAGAACAACATCAAGCTGTTAATCAAACACAATTTATCCTAAATGGCTGCCAGCTGTTCCACTGTAATATTTCACCATTTCAATATGTTTACAAATGGGACCTCTTCCTGACTTTGCCAATCAGGATGCAATGTGACCCCTTTTTCTTTTTATATTTCATCTCATTTCTCATGTTTTATGTTGTTGTCACACTTAAAGGTTGAAAGCCGTAAAATTTGTATATCTAACAAAGTTAATCTGCATGAATGCATAAAAAATAAAAGAAGCTTCAAAAAATGGCTTAACTTTAGTCTTCCAAACCAACTTCTGAAAAAAGTATTGGCCCATACTCCTGATATCTGGTTTTGCCAATCTTGGTGTTGAAACATTTAATCTGTTTTTTGAGGTTGTGCAAGAGCAAAGGAACCACAAACTATTACACTAGCAATGGTTTAATGTTAATTTTTAAAAGCCTGTGTTATTTTATGATTGATATTACAGGATGCACAGCTCTCAAAAGGTCCAAATATTATTGTGTCAGTCTATTAACTTATTTCCTAATATTTTGGAGATTGTCAAAATGCTTTTTGACAAATGAAGGGGATGCCAGTCTAGCCAACTCATCTTTCTATAAATCTTAATTAACAGAAGTGACACCTTTATTGTGGTCTTATTCTTGCTTATTTTGTGACCTCTTGGTTGAGCTATCAATGTAGGTTTGTGGTAATTCAGGTCACCTGGTCAATCCTGGTTGGATGCAAGACTCTTAGGTTTTTTTTCTATTTATGAACAATGGACATGAGGCTGGTTCATTCTTAAGTATTGAAAATACTTTTTTACCCCTTTACAGATGGATTAATATCAATGAGTCTGTTATCAGGTCTAAAATTTCTTTAGATCTGGGTCTTGTGTTTTGGTTTTTGAGATCTTTTAACCAACGTCTACATTCATATTTCATGAGCTTGAAAAAGGTGAACACTAGTGATAGCAATACAACTTTATATTTATGCATTTCTCTGCTTTTTCTAAATCGGTCCTATCCATAAAAAAACCTCTTTATCTTTTTCTCCTTTCAAACCTTAAAGTTTATGGTCTGGAAAAAATTTAGGACAGTGCACAGCCCATATTTGCTTCCTTTTGTCCTAAACCAATCATATGAGAGTTGCAAGAGTTACCAAAAGGGAGCACAACATTCAGTATTTTATTTGGTAAAAAGAGCAGCAACCCACAAACATGGAAGAACATAAGAAGCCTTTGCTTTCCTCAACAGTATTAGCACAACTTGAACTTAGCTGCACTACATCATCCCTCTTGCCTTGACTGGGGTGGGTGGGTATGTGTTTTGTATATTGTAATTGTAATTTCTTTATTGACTCTTTAAGATTTGTTTGATGACTTGAAACATTTCAGCAAGACAAAAAATACAACAGCAAAACAATAAAAGATAGAAATAAAACAAACATGTGCTTTTAGCTGTAAGTAAGTATTTATTTGAACATTGCTGCATGGAGAATTGGGTTTAGTGTTTTCATTGATCAATTATTCTTTGATATGCATCCTAATCTTCTTTCACAGCGTGCATCAAAAGTTCCTCTAGTCTTCTAAAAGCCAATGAATATTCTGTAATGTTATGGGGAGATGTTGATGCAGATGCTAATGTGAGACAAGCCCGTGGGCTCAAAGCTGCAGGGTGCAGCAGTGCTGTCTCTGTTCATGTTTGTAAATATGCTCTGGCGGTGCCTGGAGGGTGGAATGGGAAATTAAAGGTCCTGACAATTGGGCAAGAAAAAGCTTTGTGACTGTTTCTTATAAAAAAAGAATGCCCTCCTGTTGTTCTAGGAGTACTGTATGCAATTGTCTGTATCTGCATGATCACTTTAATTAATCTTACATTTTGATATACATCTGGCTCCTCAGTCTTATGATTCAATTTTCAATTCAATTTTCTCTTCTGAAATGTCTCTTATCTCTGTTTTCATTATTATTTTTTTATATTCTTCCCTGTTTTTTTATTTTATTTTTTAATTTCAGGGAGATATTCAGCAACTGATGATTGTGGATGACCCTCAGGTTGCTGCCAACTACTGTGTAAACTTCATGCCTGATTGTGACTTTGCTTTGCCGTACAACAATCATACTCTGGACCAACAGGAGGTCAGTACTGGAAGGACTCAGGAAATGCTTATTAGATAAAACAGTGCTGTTATTGTTTATGCATTCCAGTACATGTCAGTAAATTATTCAAAGTCTGTGTTTTACTTTTGTCATAACTTAAATTTTTGTCAGCTTGGTTGATTCTATGTTTGCAGGTCATAATTTGTATAACATGAATTAGGTAACCCTTCTAGCCTCTGTTTATTGAATCCTAGTGATTACGACTATTTAAGGGGGTTCAGTAAGTCCCATGAGTTTCAGGAATCCCATGAAGCTACTTAACTAAATGTTACGTTACCAATACACACTGTTATGAGCTGCAACGTGTGTCCACAAAGAGACAGTGTTGAGATTGAGAGGGAATAAGCAAGCTGTTGAAGCTTGTTTTGATATGCAGCCAGCATGGAAGCATTTCTAATATCAGGTGCTCATTTGGCAGCTCACACTCTCACACCGTGGAAGTAAAACAGAGAAGATAAGCCAAAAAGAACACACATCCACACACACATCTATAGAGTAAGCCAGAAGCTTTGACTTAACAGCTTATTCCTTCCTTGAGGCACGTATGAAAATGATTTTATCAAGGATAAAGATGATTATATAAAATTTCTTTTGATGAATGAAAGAGATAAGGAGAGAAGACACAGCTGTATACACGGACGGGTCACAGGAGCCACAGTTCTAACTGAGTCAATGTCTTGTTGATGGAAATAGTGAAATAAATGAACAGTACACCATGCAGCTGGTCATTGATGAAAGAATGAAGTATGAGGCCATCTTGGTATTGACGCAGCTGACTTTTATATTAATACAGTTGAATGCAAAGCTCTTAATCCAGAGCATTTCCACATCTTTCACCAGACTGACCCACTTCCCGTCAAACTCACTGACCATATTTGCAAGTGGATCGAAATCATGTTTTGCCTTGTAGCAACATATTCAGGCAAAGGAGTGCATTACAGTCTACATCTCTCATGGAGGGGACTTATTTATGGGGGAACAGTAATAGTTTTAATATTTGTTGGATCATACACAAGGCCTTTAATGTTTGGTACTAGACCAACAAAAGGAGGGGAGGTGTTTAAACTTGGGGTAAAAAATAGACAGCTGTTTAAATTTGACATTTGTTTAGTTGTTTGCAGAATTGTGTTTTGCTTCTATTCCCAGTGAAACTTTTTATTGCTTTATACATCTAGAGACTGACAGTTTTCACTTTCTTTTTTAACATAGCTCAGGCTTAGTCAGATGAGAAGAAAGCATCTGTCAACATAGATTTTTAATTTTTGTCCCATATTTTCATGTGGATTTAGTTCTAGGCTAACATTAGACCATTCTCAAACATGATTAAGCTTTCAAAACTAAGTGCCAGGTTTGGTGGAATTTAGGCGAGGACCCAATTGTAGAGATGAAGAGGCAGAAATCAGTTCTTGCAGATTTAATTTAAATTCTGATGGCAATGGAAACACAAATCCAGGAACACACAGGGAGCAAGCAATGAAGAGAAACCAGCACTGATGAACTGCAGAGGAGGACAATATATGGGAGAGAGAATCAAGGGTGGCGTAATCAGTTAATTGGGAGCAGGTGTGAGCAGAAGCAGCTAGAAAGGAGCCAAGGGGAAAGGAATCTGGCACAAGGGGGCAACAGAGAGCAACACAAAAACACAACACTCCAAGAAAATAACTACAAAAACACAAAATTACATTGAAAGTAAAAAGCAACCAAAAATAGAGGGCAGAACGCTGAGTCTAAGAAATTATACTATTTATTGGAAGGAGAAGAATCTTCACCCCTATCACAAATAATTTGCAGAGTCCAATATTTTTTTTTCTTGAATTGTTTGCTCCGTCGATCTTCCCATAAACTATAACCAGCTTACACTATCCCTAATAAAGAATTCCTTCCCACAGAATTATGTTGCTACAATCATGTTTTACAATGAGAATGATGGTGCCTACCACAAAAAGCTATTTAATGGAGATTAAACAAATGTAGCCTATTTTTATGAGTGTACTTTCTTCTAATTGTTGGGTGCTTTCCCTGTATGTCTTATGGCAAGCTGCAATCAGGGCGTATTTTTGCCTTCTTTCATGCAACTCCTCATAAAGGTCAGATTTGTGGAGTTCATGGCTGATAGGCTAGTTTTTCTACCAACAGATTCTTCTAGCTGAACTTTAAATATCAGCAGCTCTTTAAGAGTTACTCTGGCTTGATGCTCTCCTACCCCTGGCTGTCAGTTTACTGGGGGAGTTATTGTCTGCAAGTTTGCAGTTGTTCCATATGTTTTTTCATTTCCAGATGATAAACTGATGATAAAATGAACAGAGCTGCATGAGATGCCTAAAGCTTTTGGTATTGTTTAATAACCCAACCCGATTTACCCTCCTACACATTCATGACCATTTTGTTTGGTCCATTCTCCAAAAAAGCTTTATGGCTTTCGTTGAACACCTGCATTTATTTAGATGAAATTACACAGATGGGCATTTCTCACTAATAGGTGAGGTTGTAGGCAATTTATTCCACCGGCTTTTATTTATGGGTATCGAGGTAAAAAGCAAGCTAAACACATAAGGATGTCATTCTTTTCTGATTTTAAGTTGTGAAGAAAAGTTGAAAAATAATGAACATTTGTTTTGCTAGTTTATCGAAAAGTCCCAGATAATGTACAGTTCAACTGAGTTTCTGGTCATAATGTGGAAAAAATTCATAATTTTAAAAGACAATGCATATGAATTATATCCATTGTCTTTACTATTTTATGATATAAGCATATCTTACGAGAGTGAGATTTTCTTTCTCATTCTTTTAAGAGGAAGGGTTAATTATAATTGGGGACATTGAAGTCGTGTATCTAGGCCATCATGCTTTGCCTATTTAAAAAATTGTGTTTTTATTCACAGCTCTATTTGTTTTTGTTTCTCCTTCTTCCATTTTTGCCTCTGATTTTCATTTCAAAATTGAGTCGATGCAAAATAACCATCCGGGTGAATCAAAAAAATCCTCTAAAAAGGGAAGGAGAGGGAAGAAAGACAAAAAGAAGAGGGACAAAGGCTCTAAAGGAAAACGCAAAGGCAAGGGAAAGGGCAAGAAGGGTTCCAGAAAGAAGAAGCATGAAGCGGAGAGTCTAGAAGAAGGCCTCTATCGAGCAACTACACCACTGCCCGAGTTTCAGTTACAGGAACTTTTGCAGCCAACAAAATTACCCCAAAGCCAGAGCGACCTTGAAACTGTTCTTCCAACTGACGTGGTTGACAAGACCACAATGGTGATGCCTACATATAAATCTGACTTCACCTCTGAGGCTCCCACCAAGTTGTCCAGTACACTGCCTGTATCAAAGGTTACCAAGGAGGTAGTCAAATTTATCAGTAGATGTGATCCACACTAAACCCTTCCCATCCTTTGTAGTTCTAACCATAGTGGGCACCTCTTCCTCTTCTTACCACCCTAGTTACTTATCACAACTAACCAATGCCTTCATAATCATCACCTAATCCTCATTTTCATAAAGAAGATTTGAACACTGCATTCTAATTAACAAAATAAATATTAATTTTAACTACATGTCTTATTGTAAACTTTAAAAAATGCAGATGCAAATCGAAAAGGCTTCTCAGTAATTATTTGCTTTCAGGTTCACTTAAACTGCATAGCCTGTGCTTGGATTGCTGCTAATTAAGGATATTTCCCAACGTCTCATAATGAAGCTACCAGTTTTTATCTTCTCCTGCAAATAAAAATATATATCATTTGTATGACTTCTCTGTGTTTGTCATGTGGCAGTTTGTCAAGATAATAAATTTGTCCTGCTCACACTGTTGTTTGTCAGTCTCTTTCACCTTGTTAAACAAAACTGATCTAAACTATCGGCTAATTTCCCTTCTGCATTCATGTTAATCGTAATTAACTGCACTAACATTTATTTTTCTTAAAAATGTGCTTTGACAGGGAAGCACTTTTTCCCTCAGGGTAGTCTTATTGCTCTCTGGTTTGCGTTCATGATGACTCACTTAAAACTGTTGGCCGGCAGGAAACCACGCCAGTGAACACACCACTGGTGGTGAGTTATGAAGATGACTTTTATGAGGACTTGAATGAAGATCTCTCTGTTTCTACAGTAACTGTGGGTCCAAATTCTACCAATTATGAGGTAGGATAAGTCAAATAAAATGTAATCAAACAAAACACTGGGGAATCCTTTCACTAACAAGTTTCTTATATTTCTACAGAACCTTGAATATGAAGACTTTTTAAATGAAACACATTATGAAGAATATGAAATATATGAGGATGACTTTGACTTTGCAGAGAGAGAAAGAGCTAAGACATTGGATGTTAAGGTAAATCTGCTGTTGTACTTGGGAAGTTGTGTTGTTTCTTCCTTTCTTAAAGCTATTTCTGAGATTTAATACTATTTTTTTTTCCTTTTCTCCACTACAGGCCATTCTCAGAGCAGAGAAAGGCCAAAAGGGAGAACCAGCTATTATAGAACCGGTGTGGTGCTTAAGAACTCTAATTATCATTATAGCAGTCAGACTTCTGTATGCAGGGGAAGGAATTTATATTCTCTGCATCTAAATTAAACACTGTTTGTATTTGTTTCCAGGGTTTATTAGTGGAAGGACCCCCAGGCCCGCCCGGGCAAGAAGTAAGCTACTAATATTAAACACATGGATCAAAATTTATGATAATTCATGCATGGATCAAACTACCATATATAAAAATGTTTGTCAGAAAATGAGAATATCATTAAGAGTTTTCTTTGTGTTAAATTAATATATTGTACAGACTCATTACACATAGTGCAAAAATATTTCACTTTTAAACCCTATTTAAATAATTATGCCTTAGACTTACTGAAAGCTTAAGATTTAATTATGGGATAATTTTATACAAACATAAATGATTTAAAAACAGTAATGCAAACCTCCTGAGAAATGGGTCCATGTACTCTGCAGTACATGCACACATACAATTTCATTTCTTTCAATTTCTGGAATAAGTTACGTTTTAAATAGACCCTTATTTGTGCACAGATCATGAGGACCTTAATGCATCATTACAAGCTAGCAAGGAGAACGTAACAAACTATTGTAAAGCTTTTTGAAAGACCTGACAATACATGTTGTAGAAGTAAAGTTTTCACTATCCGTGTTTTCATTCAAAGTACATTTTTATTTTTACAGGGACTTCCCGGGCCAGCTGGACCAATAGGCCCTCCAGGACCCAGGGGAGATACTGGTGATGTGGTGAGTGTGGAACGCAGCTCAGCACCAAATCAGAGACTGGACCCTGATATTTCCTGTGATTTGAGTCCTGAGATGTGCATTTTATCTAAGGGAATAAATAGACGTGTAATGTAAAACTCTGACAAATAAAAAAACTCTGAAAATAAATAAATAAATATTGCACAGGTAACACCACCATTGCCCACATAAGTATTTAAATGCCCAGTTGCACAACATACCACAACAGCCAGAAACTCCAATAGTCTGAACTTCAGCTTTAGTACATAAGCACAGACAAGTCAGAAACTATTTGCTTCCAACTCAAATCCATAAAAAGCCTATATTTTATTGGGGAGAACTATGTCTGAGTTTTATTTCCCTTATCAACCCTCGTTAGTCCTTATCCAGGGGGTGGGTTCAATAGCCCAATAGTCCAACTTTAATCAGGTGGTGATAATCAATCTGATACACCTACTCCAGCTCCTATTAAGCAAGTAAAGTGACATACCTCAACCAATAATCCAAACTAAGACACTAAATCACATGCATACCCAGGTCCTCCCATTTCACCCGTCACACTGCACCTGACCTTAGTGGTTACCCCGTTGCCTTCCTGAGCTGTAGTAATCTTTGACTTGTTGCTGGTTTCACTCCTCTCTTAAGGCCAATGGATGAGCCTGCCAAGGGTTAAAGCCTCAGACTCTACAGCCTTTAGGGTTACTTAAAGGTGGTGGTTCAATAGGGGAGATGGAGTTCATGTAATGCTTACAAATCTATCAGTTTAGATGTAAAATTAAGATGAAAATGTGACAAATGCACACATTAGCGAGCTCTGTCACTTTAGAGGTCAAGGGACTTTTCTTAGAAGTCTTAGACTTTGCTTGCCATGCAAAACCTGAAACAGAGAAAAAACTGGGCCAAAATACATAACATTATTTTCATCATCTTCCTCACCAACTCCTATGCATGAATATCAACAAGCAGTCCCTGAGAGTTAGGCTGTTCAGATCTGGATTGGCAGATGGGACAAAACATCTGCTTAAGTGAACTCTTCTTCAACCATGTTCCTAAATTCATTTCCTGAAGATTTATCCTAACTGTACACACTATTCACCAAATTCTACCCCTAATCTTAGAAAAGCATTTCCTCAAAAAAAATCATATCACATTCTTATCACATCAGTATTTCTTTCTGTTTTCAGAAGATATTAGGTTTCCCACAAGAGGGGACTCAGTTGCTGATCCTTTTGCCCTTTTCTTTCCTCTTGCTTTAGGGTCCCCAAGGGAGGCCTGGTCTTCCTGGGGCTGATGGGATCCCAGGTCCTCCAGGAACCCTGCTCATGCTACCAGTAAGACCTCATAACACACCAATATGCCCAGGAATACACACTCATCTGTTTTGTGTTGTCAGGACCACAAGGGGGGGCTGTGTGACTGAAGTCCATTTACATGAGGGAATTGAGCATTGGGACTACCTCTTCTTTCCCTGTCAACAGTTCCAGTTTGGAGGCGATTCACAGAAAGGGCCAGTGGTGTCTCCCCAACAAGCACAAGCACAAGCAATCCTGCAACAGACCAAGGTTTGCCTCATAGCAGAACATCAGGAATGATAACATTAAATGAAACTTTATGTACTCAGTTTGATTTAATATAACATGAATATAAATGATTATGATTTTTCTTCAGCTGTCACTTCAGGGCCCTCCTGGTCCATTAGGCCTTACAGGACGACCAGGCCCAGTGGTGAGTATTGTAACTACTCTGATTCAGACCAAATGTAAATCCATTTTGAGGATTTTAATGTCAAAATTAAGACACTTTTTGTTTTTGTTTCATGGTCTCTCTTACCTCATTTACATGCATGCAGACTGCTTGTTTCTCTTTGTATAGCAAACACTTTCATAAGAAAACTCAAGAAGTTCTATAAGGGTTTGCATGTGTTTTGATAGTATTGTCTACTCTGTCAAATAAAATAACATTTATGTTTCATTCATAGGGTCTTCCAGGTCCACCTGGGCTCAAAGGAGACCAAGGAGACAACGGCCCCTCTGTAATATTATCTCTACATCTCTCTGAGCTTCTGTTACGTCATCCCTGTCAGAATATTGATCTACTTTTGTTCTTGACTCTCTTTTTGGCATCTTTTCCAATTTCCATCTTTACATAGGGACCCCGTGGATTTCCAGGACCCCCTGGAATGAATGGAAAGCCAGGCAAGAGGGTAAGTTTTCTAGGGTACCTCTGTGTTAAAAACATACAGTACCAAATGTAGAGTAAAACCAAACCTGATCGGATTGAATATCTTACAGGGACGTGCAGGTGTTGATGGAGGCCGTGGAGCTCCAGGTGAAACAGGTGTAAAGGTAAAGTTTACCACATGGCATAAACAGCAAATAAAGTTTGGGTAAGGTGCACAATCATCTGACTCGTTTCTTTCAATGATAATAAATTATCATACATTTTATGCAGTAAGGTGTTCTAACAATACCACACCACCTCCACTTGTGTTATTGGGAGTGTAAGCATGTAAATAAGTGCTGGCCAGCCCCAAGCCTATTATATGTTTTGAAAATCAGCTAAAACATAACAGCTGCAGGAAGAGCTTAGTGAATAAATCAGCTTCCTTGATCCCGAACTGGGTCTTTATCAGTCAAAGCAGCACTTTAGCTGACCTACAGCTAATCTGAAAGCTCACTCTCCCTCTTTGACACACAAGCAGATGGAAAGGTCTGCCAGGGGAGACTTTAAAGATAATGCTGCTAATGTTTACACATTACTGCGTGAGTTTGTGTGTGTGTGTGTGTGTGTGTTTTCCAGAGTTTAATGCACTTGTTTCTCTTTAACATCTCAGGGTGACAGGGGTTTTGATGGCCTGCCAGGCCTCCCAGGAAACAAGGGACACATGGTGAGTTTTTTTTTTTGTGGTAATCTGACATTGTGGCTGTTTTAATTTAGCCTCTCAGATGTTAGCATGCATTAAAACCTTATGAATCTAATGATTATGATGGCTTTTTTAAGACAGTCCACACTAAAAGAAAAATATAATATCTCCCTGCTATAGCAGCTTTAACATAATCTAATGCTTTTATGTTTTAGGGGGACAGAGGACGGTCTGGTCCTCCTGGGCCTGTTGGAGAGCCAGGAGAGAAGGTGAGAGCACTATTCTTTTGAAAATATAACTACAATGAACAACACAACCTGAAAATGAAAAACCCAACCTCAAGCATGTTTAAAAATATTTTTTTTGTTTTTGTTTTTTATGATAACATTAAGATAGAAAAACCATTTTTAGATCAATAAATAAATTTCAAGCCATTTAGACGGAAAGCCATCACACGTCTAAGAAGGCTTTGATTAAATATACTCATAAACTCCTGCATTATTAATTCTGCTGTGCTGGCTGGAGTTCATTCAGCACAAAGGTTTGCAAAACACATAAAAGCCGACTGCCGCATCGCTGATATGAAAGCTAGCCGCTCGGTCAGCACAGTGCCAATCTGTGATGAAGGCTGAGAAGATTGAGAAGACGGATAGTCTTTGCTCGAAGACTGTTATCTGTCAGACAGCAAATTTTTCTAATGAACTGTTTTCCTTGATATAGATCTTCACAATCTACAAGAGTTTTAGATCATTTTCATGTTGCAAATGATCTAATCATTTTTGTTTCTTTTTATTATAGGGTTCTGATGGACCTGTGGGGCCAAGAGGTCAACCAGGTGAACCAGTAAGTATTCAGAATAAGAACATTTATTTTGACTCTACACATGTAGACAGTTCATCTGCAACATACTCTGAATATTAACTGTTGACAGGAAAATATAAAAAAATATAAAGGAAAATATTTATTTTTTTCAAAAAGCATTTTTATTTTCCATCAGTTTTTGTTTTTTGTAAGATTTAAATGTTTTAGTTTAGCAAACTAAAGTTAATATAAAAATAAATATAACCTGAAACAGAAAGCAGTTTTAAGAATATCACATCATTTGTTAAGAGGAAATATATGGCAATGAGTGTTTTATATCCATGGGATGTATCCATTAGTGCAATTTCTGCTCTTAACTAAGTCAAGCCATGTCTGAGGTGCTTTAGTTGTTGCCATGGATAGCCATTTACTTTTTAGACGATTTTCCACTGTTCTTATGTTCTCCATTTGTGTTTAAGGGCTCTTGTGTGATTTACTGGTGTCCCAAAACATCTAAAGTGGCATATTTCTGACGGAGATATATCACTTTGATCTTAATCTGTGCCTGACTTTTCATGTGTTGCTATTTCAGATCTTTTCACATACTTCATGTTAAATGAATGGTTCTAAGAGACTTTTTATTGTACATGCTTGGTAATAATCAGATTTGGTGTCTGATAGTATCGTAAGAGGCTAGCAAACTGTTTTTCAGGTGTTAATTCTCAGTTTAGCCAGTTTTGCAGTTGCTATGGGTATGTCCAGGTTGGTTTGATTTATGTTTTCTTCTATTAATATTATTAAACAACCATTTATGTTTTTTTTTTAATAATAGGAATAAAAATAAATAATCAGATTAATTGTGATTATTAAAATAATCGTTAACTAATTGAGTAATCTAATAATCTTCTTCTGGATTACATAGACTCTAAGACATGCAGAGCTGAAAGAACAACCGACCCAGAGCTTTAAAGAAGCAAAAACTGTACAAATATGTGTATTTATTTAGATATTGCATTAAACATAAAATTTCTCTTTTCTTTGCAAATATGCTCAAAACCCCTCGAGTGGTAAAGTTTTTATGGTTCAAATTCAGTAAAGAATCTTTTACTAATCAGTCTTTGCTGTCTGCAAAGCTCACAACATTTGCACAAACAAAAAAATCTAACAAGTAACTTTTATTGCAGCAACAGAAAATCAAGAATCCCAAATTCACTCTAGCAAGTTATCTTAATCATAAACACTTCCTGTAAGCATGAAAGGTTGTTAAAATGTATTCTTAACATTTCGAAGTTAATTGTGGTGTCTACAAAGTTTTATTGAGGAAGTTTTCATTTAATCTCTCTTCAATTGTTAAAAGTTGAATTGTTAAAATGTGACTGAATATTTGTCAGACGTGTCACGTAAACAATATGTAATAAAGCTCTAGCCCATTTGGCTAATAACAACTGTAACTATGACAAACATTAATGAACTGTGACCAAAGATTTTTTTAATTTTTTTTTGGCACAACACACATTAAACTGGATGGGAAAGCAAAAAAAAAAAAAAAACTCAAAAAATTGCTGCTATCGCACTACAACAAATTATTGCATATCGAAATGACCAGGTATTTATAACAACACATTGTCTTTTTACAAATCTTTATCAGGACATGTTTCTACTTCATTTAGGTGGGGCATCTTATCAAAAACTAAGACAATGAAAAAAATATATATGTCCACAATTTTCAACTCTGAAGTCTTCTATCAAAAACTTCCACTTTAATGGGCTTGCACTCCAGGTTACATTAAAAATCTGTCACCAAGATTCTCACTGGTTTGTGGAAGCAGTCCAGAAAACTAACAGCCTACCTCAGACAAAAAGTTCACAACTCTTTTGTAGAAGCAGCCATTGTTTGGTGCATCTGCTGTGAAAACTGGTTAATTGGTTATAACTCACCTCTATCTTTCTCTCAGTAGGAGAGGTTAAAGCTCAGCAGGGTTGTGTCTATCCAAATGGATCTCTCAGTGCTTGAGGAAATAGAGCTGCCATGTACCATGTGAGGGAAAAGTCTGATAAACCACAAAACATTGGAAAGGAATACTCTTAGTTGTTATGAAGAGAAACGGGGAGTAATGGGAAAAAGAGGAACAGCATGACACAAAAACAAGACAGAAATCTGGTCGTGGAGAATAAGATGAGATAGATTGAGCGAGCAAAAGGGAAAGAGAGTTTCGGCAAGGTAAGAGACAAAATCCTGGCCCGAATGATTACATTTCCATATCAATCACTTCCCAGGAGATCACAGATGTGGCTTTGGAACAGGTGGCTTGGCCAGCCTACAAAGAGGGTGGCTGACAAAAACATATCACACAAGCACACATGCCAACTAGCACAGTCTTTATGGCAGACACATAAAACACTGACATGTTCAGTCACTGAAAAACATGGTGGATGTCTTGCTTTTTCTACATCCCCCTCCAGTTTGGATTTATGGTTTAGCACAACTCTTCTTTATGGAACTCAACATATAATGTGCACAAACGTGTTTCCGTCAGCTTCCCCTGCACCTTTATATACTCCTTTATTTCCCTCCATGGCTAATATGTGAGTTCATGCATACAAATGAAGCAGTTTTTCACATCTTATCAATTTTGCAAGGCTTTTGCAAGATGTCTATAAGGATTTTGCGTCTGATTTCTAAATAGCAGAACGTAATGGAAAACTAATTACCAATGTTTCATGGTTTTTTCAGAAATTAACCATGTAGCTTTGAATTTAAGGACCAAAATAAAAAGCTTTTTAAAAACTTTTATTTTTGGTAATTAAACTTGACTGATGCTCTGGTTTGGCAGTGTGTTACCATGGTTACAGCTGGGTTTCGTTAGATTAAAATAATAACCAATATGTCTGCATGATTTGAGTTAATTGAACTGTAAGGTGCCTTAAGGCAGCATTCTATGAATAGAAATGAGCTGAATTGAATGGATACTCACACAATCCAGGTTAGCTGCTAAACATTTGTTATTTTAATTCCTCAGGGTCCCCGAGGTCTTGTTGGGCAAAGGGGGCCACCTGGCCAACCTGGCCAGCCAGTAAGTCACATTATATAAGAACTACGGACAACAATAATCTTTTAAAAAAACAATAATACCTAGAACATCAGTGTCTTTAATTCAAGTATGATTTTTTATTTGTGTCTGTTTTTCAGGGGATTAGTGGAATTGATGGAGTGCAAGGATCCAAAGGCAACCTGGTTAGTCATTTTTCATCACTTCAGATTGTATGTCACCTCTCTAGACATGAAATCACATATAAGGACATTATAAACAGTTTATATATTTACAAACAAATGAAGAGTGTAATTCATTGATGTAAATGAAATGCTTTTATTTTCATACATCTCCCACTAAAGAACAAGTGTGTAGAAAGTATGTTCATTGTTGTATCTGTTTTCAGGGTCCGCCTGGAGAAATAGGGCCCCCAGGCCAACAAGGAAACCCAGGAGCTCAGGTGCCAGCAAATATCCTTCCATCACTGTCTGACCTTATCTACTCTTGCATTTTTGTAAATTCTATTAAGGTTCGCCAGCATATGTATGGGGGACCAACTCTGCCATATTTAAAAATAAATACAGAAATCAATCAATAGATAAATGCTCAATAAATAAAGTTGACCCTCTAAGACACACCCCCTCCTCATTTGCATAGTTAGACAGAAATGCATACAGAGATGTAAAAACAATAGCAGAAATAAATAGCTTTGAAGAAATAAACGGGATAAAAAAATACAAAGGAAGAAAAAAACAGACAAAAATATTATATCATGCACATAAATAAATACTTAAAAAAATAAGTAATAAATAAATGAAGTTGAAAATTATAACGGACAATAAATAAATAATGTAATATTATTACAAAGGCGAATAAATAAAGAAGCTAATTAAAAGAGATTCATATATTTATGTCTCACTGTATAATTTAATTTATACCTACATTTATTTTTTCATTGTATTTTTGGGGACAATTAATTTGATGCTTATTTATTTATTGAGCATTTATTTATTTTTAAATATGGCATAGTTGGTCCTTCATACATAGGTAACAGACACAAATACCAGAAACTAACTAATCATTGTTTGTGGGATATATGTGTATTTTTGTTAAGGAAGTGTGCTGAAGACTTTACATTTCTGGAAGTTGAAAAATTATATTGTGAAGATTTAAGCGGTATCTTGACTCCTAACCATTTCTAAATCAACTATCACTTAATCTAATTGATGCTTTGCTTGGCTTCAGGGGTTTCCTGGTCCTCAGGGTCCCATTGGATTGCCAGGAGAAAAGGTAGGGAACATGTCTCCAAGTCAATTTAAGAAATAAAGCTGTGATCCCCTGACCCCTGTCACTACACACCCAGGGGAGGCAGGCCAAGCAGGAGAGTATGACCCAACCACTTCTGGCTACAATTCTGAAAAGACAGGTCTAGACAGAAAATCAATACTCAGCAAACAGAGAAAAGCATTTAAGGTTGTAGAAAGCCTCTGTCAGGGCCTATCATGTAGCTGGAAGCAAAAATAAAAAATAAAATATACTCTTAAACATGTTATGTAACCTATCTAGTGGTAAATTTGTTCCTTAAAGTATAAAGTTAAATGGTTTACTACTCTTCACTATTTATGTTTCTTGCAGGGTCCCCAAGGTAAACAGGGCATGCAGGGACTGCCAGGCGTTGATGGTCCTCCTGTAAGTATACACTGATGAACAAATATAAAGGCACATAGAGTTCTATAAAAAAAAAAAAAAAAGTCTTAATCTGAGGAAACATAAAATACAATCTTCAAACTATGAGTTTAGTTCACTTTTTCACAGAAAGAAATTCTATTCTGTGTTCATATTTTCAGTAAACCAAGCATCTCTCTGTACAATTTAGCTTACTAGTTATTGCAGCAATGAACCAAATAATGTAAGACACGTGAACTGTCTGCTTGGTAGCGAAAGTTGTGAGTTGATCCAGTGTAGCATGACATTTAGAATAGGGAATACGGATCTTCTAACAGGGAGGCTTTTCTCATCACAAGGAATTAATTTTCCGCTGCAGTCAGACACATTTGTATGAGCTTCACATATTGCCCTTTGCATTGTTCCTGCAGAGCTTTATGACACAATGATGCTCCATAATGATTTCTCACTCTGACACCCTCTAATTTGTTAGTTTCATTCAAAAGATTCTGTTAAGCAGAGATATAAAATGATGCATTTAGGCCAGTGCTCACAGAATGTAAAATCTATCATTCTGCTTTAGGGTCACCCAGGAAGAGAGGGCCCACCAGGAGAAAAAGGCATCCAAGTGGGTAACAGTATGTCTGAGGCTCATCTACTGTGGTGATGTAGAGAGATATAAAGCAACCGAATCATTAATTTATTCATTAATTTTAGGTTGACTGAAACTTACAATAAGGCTTGTCATTAGGGCAACTAGTGTTTCATTAATGTTTTCATTTTTATAAGAAATATTAGTCCATTCAAAGAAAAAAATGTTCTAACAACTGGAACACTGTGACTTTGTGACACCATTTAAAGGTGCTGTAGGAGATCTTGAAAAAAATGGTTTTAGCTATATTTTTGCACATACACAACCATGCCTCTCCCTTCAGACTACCCCTCGAAACCACACCTTCAAAACACATGAAGCAGCAGGAGCAGCGCTGATGATGCAGAGGGCTATGTTCACTCCTCTGAAACAGTTTATTAACGCCTAAATTACCTTAAAATACTGAAATCTGCTGGCAAAACATGTTCGCTTTTATTATCCTGGTGCCTTGCAGTTTGGATTAATTATATGAAAAACGCCTTCCAACTGGTCGCCTCCTCGCGGTTTGCCGCAGCTGAAGCGACCGGGCCAGAGGCTGCTGTTGAATGGGATTCCTAGTGACAGTGCACCGCCAGTGTACGGGGAGTCTGAGCGGCTGTGACAGAAATAATAGTTGATGACAGGATGGTAATCTGGATGAACTGACTGCATTGACGATGTGTTCAGGTGGGCTTTCTCACTTCAAAATAGATTCAAACTTTTTACCCTCACAGCAAATATAGCTGCCATTCTTACAGGCAAAGAAAGGATAGGGTAGCCCAGCCCATGCATCAGACCCAATTTTTCCACCGCACAGCCAGAGCAGCAACCGGGATTTTCGTTGACTACAGTACACCAGAAAAACAGTGTCCTCCTATTCAGAAACCCAAATCTGGTCACCCTAGCAAAGATACTTCAGCCGTGCATCAGAAGTAAACTTGTACAAGCATAACAAATGAAGCAGCATGCACTTTTTTGCTGCTCTTGCTGATTTAGGTGTGAACGTAGCATAACAGTGGCTAGCTTCCAGCCATGGCATCCTGCATGAGCATTGGGGGTCAATTCGTTCATGTGTCAGGGTAAGCGCACTGGGGAGAGGGACAAGCAGACGACCATGATTGACGTGTCAGTAACCAATTGTGTACAATGGACCGTGTTTTGTGATTAGTTGGGGTTGCTCATTGATTTCTCAGTGTATCGGGGACCATTTATTTTATTTTTACTTCCAGACCTTCTATTTCACTGCTTGCTAAGGGGCTGTGGGGAGATATTTAAGCCACATGGTAAAAAATGTGTTAGAAAAGATCTCTTACTGCACCTTTAATGTTTTATATATTTAAACCCATAACAGGATTTCTTTTAAATATTAATTTTTTTTAGGGTTTACCGGGTGCCCAGGGACCTATTGGATATCCAGGCAGTCGAGGAGTTAAGGTGAGGCATAAATGTATAATAATAACAACAATGATAATAATATTTACTGACTTTAGAAATTTTCTATTGCTTCATATGTCCGCACGTCTACAAGGACACACAAGTTGTTAGTGTCATGTTCGGATTAAAGCGTCTAACCCACATGCAGAACACTCGGAGGCAGAATAAAAGTTCAAAGATTTATTTACAATAAATGTACAAAGTTTGATCTGATCCAGGAGGGGACTTGACTGGTCACGAGGGGGTTCAATAAATGTACACAGTTTGATCAGATCCAAGAGGGGGCTTGACTGGTCACGAGGGGGTTCACTGCTGAGGAGGACAGAGAGATTAGTGGAGGTCCAGGTGTTTTGCAGGTTGAGAGTGTTCAGGTCAGTACCTGTTCAGGAGTGGAGCAGAGCTGCAGAGGGGGGGAACCTTGAGGGTCCAGAGGTTGTCGGCAGGCTGAGGGCAGAGGCGGAGGCAGAGCTTACAGAGTGCAGGCAGATCACAGATTGAGTTTCCTTCCAGTAATCTTCTGAGAGCTGGCAGGCAGATACTTGACAGAGACAGCTCTCCAGAGTTCTACTGAGAACGAGCAGACAGATCACCGGCAGAGAAACTCTCCAGAGTTTCAGGTATTCAGGCAGGATCAACCAGGGAAGCAGAGAGGAGAAAACGATATCAGGTTTGGTTCACAAAAGTCAGAGATCACAGACAGGTAGGTTTCCTCAGGCTTGCTAACCGTTACTGGCAAACACTCTGGCACTGGAGTGAAGCCCTCTGCCTCCTTAAATACAGATCTCCTGATGAGCAGATAGGAGACAGGTGGTGTGGTCGGCTCAGGCTCCAGGAGATTTTGTACGCCCTCTGGTGGAGAAAGTGGACAAACCTCCAGATCCCAACAGTTAGAGTCTATTACTTACAGCTGACTGGTAAAACGGCAGGTCCCCGGTTCTAGAGGGGATTTCTTATAGCAGGGATCTTGGAGAGACAACCAAATCTAAGTTCCTGGGGGTCTAATGGAATGGAACTAGTGAAATTATTTTCTTCTTAGTATTTGATTGTTTTAATTCCTACTGCTGCCTGGCTTTCAGGGGGAATCTTTACTCGACTAAAATATTAGGAACAATAAAGATTAGAAGCCAACCCTGTGTTATGTCATTAGAAAACCAAGTTTACAGTGTGTCCAACAAAAGGTCCCAAGACTTTTTTTTATGAGTTTACATATTCTGATCATATTCTTTGTCTTTTCACAGGGAGCAGATGGAGTTAGAGGTCTAAAGGGGAGCAAGGGGGAAAAGGTGAGAGAAGCTGATGACAGTTTTTTTATACTGCAATTTGTAACTGATTTATTAATCTATATTGCAACTATAAGATTTAGAAACAGTCATTTGCTGTCACCACTCCTTGATAAATTTTAGGGAGAAGATGGCTTTCCAGGAGCAAAGGGTGACATGGGTGTTAAAGGAGACAGGGTGAGAATGATACTGAACAGTATCGACATTCGTTGATACTATTCAGCAGTTTTTATTTGCAGAGGAAAAAAAAAAAACATCAACCAACATACCGTGCTATTTCTTTAATTTTAAACTTTAGGGGGATTCTGGCACTCCTGGTCCTCGTGGAGAAGACGGACCAGAAGGACCGAAAGGACAAACTGGACCTCTAGGAGATCCAGGAGCCCCTGGTATAGCAGGAGAGAAGGTATGTTATTTGTTTAGTTTTATATTTGTTACCAAATTTTGTTATATGAGCTTTGGATATGAGGTCAAAGCTTTAAACCTCTACATAAGTTACCCACCTACAAAGAATATTTTCAACTGTTTCAGTGAACATCCATATCTGATTTCTGATGTTCTCTCATTTACTCATTTATTTCATTGTTTCTGAATTTGGTATCAGTTTTGGGTCCACATGAGACATCACTTCCAGATCCAGATGGAGGTCTATTAGTGACCCCTGCTCTAAACGATGTAGTATAGGGATGTGCTTCTCTTGCAGAGGTGGAATTTTTTAAGTTTTTTTTTTACACATATTTAGCAGGTCTGGAGGATATTTGTAGCGTCCTGCTTAAGCAAAAGTGCTGAATAACACATTTTTTAAATCCTCTCATCTCCCTCTTGTCTTTCCCTTTTTGCAGGGAAAACTCGGGGTTCCTGGCCTGCCGGGTTACCCTGGACGACAAGGTCCCAAGGTGATTCCACATTAAAGAACTATTACCAGTGGGGAATATATTCGCATGTCTCTTTATCAGAGGTTTAGGCTGCTAGAAATGTGACTTTGGTGGACCACCTTCTTTCTTATTAAAAATAAAGTATGATAAATGACATATTCAGAAAGACTGTTTTATTTATAGTTCATTAGAGACATCAATTCATTACATGTTGATGAATGATGTATTTAAGGCTCATGGATTAGATTTGCTTTAATTCGATACAGTGGTTAATTATAAGTTAATGAGACATTGGGGATGACGTATGATAAATGGAGTGCTGAGGCTGATTAACTTCCACATGTCTTCAGGGATCACTTGGTTTCCCTGGTGTGGCCGGATCCCTGGGAGAAAAAGGAAGAAGGGTAAATACTACACTGATATTTTAGTCTACATCTCATCATATTAAGCTTCATGTTGGGGATATTTTTAAAGTATCTAAGTGATAAATAACTGTTGACCTTTACAATACAGGGTCCTGTTGGTCAACCAGGTTCTGGAGGTCAAAGAGGTCCTAATGTAAGCATGCATGGATTATGCACAATACTTTTGTCAAATTAGGCAGAACAAAGTAAAAACAATTTGTGGGAGTGACACAAACATCCGATCACCAAAGGGTTTTCAGATCATCATACATTTATCTTCCACCTCTAGTCATACATGTGCTAATCAGGCAGATGCTTGTATTCCAAAGGGATCCCGGGGAGGCAGAGGAGCAAGGGGGCCAACTGGGAAGCCTGGAGAAAAGGTAAGCTTTGTGCCATAAACAGAGACATGCAGTTATACATACATAAACACACCTGGCTGCCTCATAAAGTATGGATAAATGTGTCGAGCGAGATGGAGGGGGTTGTTACATTTCACTTCTATGACAGGCCATCTGGTGTTATAAAAACTGCCTGGCAGGGGGTTTGCTCAGTTTACTTTCTCACCAAAGTTGGGATAGTTAAACAGATAAATAACAGTTTCAGTAAATAATCTTAAATGAGTTTTTGTTTGGCTTTTGCTTTTTCCTCTTGGCAGGGATCAGCTGGACAAGATGGTCCTCCAGGATCTCCTGGAGAACAGGTAAAGAACTCTTTACTGTACCTAGTGTCCAATTCCGGTCCTGAAGAGCTGATGTCCTTCATGCTTTACATGTGTCCCTACTGCAACAGAGCAAACTGAAATGTTTAAATTCTCCTCAGCATGAGATTAAGGCTTAAAAATGAAATATTCAATTCAGGCGTTAGGAAGCAAGGACACATCTAAGCCATGGAGAATTGTGGCCCTTAAGGAGGGATTTTGGTTACCACTAGACTGTATGAACCTGGCTGCAAATAATGTGAAATGTGATTTTGTTCTTATTTTTTAGGGTCCTCAAGGGCCACAAGGTCAAAATGGAGAAACAGGACCGAAGGGACCCAATGTGAGTAGGTTAAATGCTTGCTTTATGATCTAATGATACTCCTTTTTTCTGTGTACATTTCACCCACATTTCTAGGTTATTCAGTGATGTAAGGGAAAAAATCCTTATTTTCAGGGTCTACCAGGGAAGGATGGATTACCAGGTCATCCAGGTCAGAGAGGAGAACCAGTGAGTCATTTTTTTTCATATACACGTTTGTTAAAGTGAGGATAAAAATTTTATTAGGAGTGTATTTATTGAGTAGAGTAGATCACGCTGAGATTACACGTGATTCATTGATTCTAATAAAAATATTCCTTCTTTGCCTGAACTTGCTCCGAATCAGCTTAACTGATGTTCAGCAACCTACCTAACTTCTCTTCCCTCAGGGTTTCCAAGGCAAGAATGGACCACCTGGCCCCCCAGGAGTTGTTGGGCCACAGGTAAACAGATTAATCAAAGGAGTCTCAGCTGTTTTATTTTTTTATTTTTATATTTTTCTTAGTAATCTGTTACTGATACAAGATGTGTATGCTTAGCTGTTACATAGTGTCTTTTATCTTCAGGGAAAATCTGGTGAGACAGGGCCAGCTGGAGATAGAGGTCATCCAGGTTCACCAGGACCACCAGGTGAGCACGGTTTACCAGGAACTGCTGGAAAGGAGGGTGCTAAGGTGAGAGCTATTCATCAGTTTGTCAGGTCACCTATTACTATGAATAATACTATTAGATAACCTTAACACTTTCTTTAGCACTGCCTGAATATCTTATCTTCTCAGTCTAATCCTGACTTCTCTAATTAACTGATAATGTAAAGAGGAAAGCTTAAAGCGTTAAGTGTATGACGTAGAAAATAGATACACAACCTCTGAAAGATTTGCTGTTTTTGTGCGGTTTGTGACAGCTTTTATTCTCTAGTTACCCACCATGCATTTATTGCTAAGTGTGTATGTGTGGTTTTTAGGGAGATCCAGGTCCATCAGGAATCCCTGGGAAGAGTGGACCCGCTGGCCTTAAAGGCTTCAGAGGAAGCAGAGGAACCCCTGGTGCAATGGTAACATAAACTTTCAGATATTCCATGTCCACCAGCCCTGACTTTTAAAAGCAGACTCCAATGAAATGTGCACCTTGGTTTTAAAATGCAGGTGAAAAAACAGCTTTTGTAGTTTTAGAGAAATATGCTTCTGCAAGAAGTAATTACCAACTCATTAGAAGGTTGAAGGCAGTTTTCACTGTATACTGAAGGTGATTTTTTTCACAGGGCCCTGCTGGTCTCAAGGGGGGAGAAGGTCTACCAGGTGTTCCAGGGCTTACTGTAAGTTTAATTTTGGTAAATTGCTTTTCATACCATTTATTGACCTGTGCTGATTTAATATAGAACAGGAAGACTCATAAAACGTAAGGCTGTTCCCATGGTGACCATTGATCGTGGCCGCTGCATTAAATAAAACAGTGATTCATGTGATATTCTCACTTCAGCTCATCTCAGCTTTTTATTTTCAGGGTGCTACAGGAGAGAGGGGTCCTGCTGGGCCCGCTGGAGCAATTGGCCCACCAGGACGACCAGGCAGCGTGGGCCCTGCTGGGCCAAATGGAGAGAAAGGCATGCCAGTAAGAAATGGAAAATAGCTCATTTTCTTTCTGAGTCCAACCTTACCTCCTACCATGAGGTATAAAGGGTTTGAAAGTGTTATTATGAGAAAGAGGTCCAAGACAGTTTAAGCGACAAAATGCAAACTCAATCTCGAAAGTGATTTTGCCAACCTGAAGTGACACATTAATCAATGTGTCATGCTGCAATATGAGGGCAGTAGGTACCATCTGAACAATTCTCAGACATCTGCTCCTTTCCTATTTATTTATAAGGGAGAGAAGGGAACCATTGGCCCTGCTGGGCGTGACGGGGAACTAGGACCCACAGGGTTGCCCGGGGTTATAGGACCTCCTGGGCCTCCTGGGGAGGACGGAGACAAGGTACTTGCATTAGGGAGTAAGTCTGTAATGCAGCTTTATTGTGAAGTTTGTACTGATATCTAACTCTGTTATTCACGAGTTATAATCATACTTAGGGAGAAACAGGTGGACCGGGCCAAAAGGGCAGCAAAGGAGACAAAGGAGAAATTGTAAGTTAAATTATTTTTTTATTTGAATAAAACTAACATTTTTTTGTTAGTGGCTAATTGAAGATCTGACTAATAGTTGCGCCCGCACTCTGTGAACAGCTGCCATTAGCTCTTGGGTGGAAGAGTTGCTGAAATATGTTCAGTGTCAAAAAATCTTAATTCTTTACATCTAACCAATAGCTTTTGTTTTGCATTAACTGTTCAAAGTAACTAGAAATGCAGAAATACCATATAGCCTAGGAATAGACCCTTTTTTACCTGTTCATGCTGAGGTGAGGTGTGATATGGGGTTATGGGAGTAGATCACTCTTGGACCACAAGGCTTTTTATTTTTATGGTAGTTTTAGCAGGTTATAGCAGGCTTTCAGAACGACTTGTGGTAATACACCATTTTGGCTTACACATGTATAAGAGCATCTGATAAACCCTCCCTATAAATGAACAATTATGTTGTCTAAACAGCTTGTTCGCTATAATGTTTTTCTAAAAAGTAAAAAAAAAAGCCAAGTAAACAGGTAGGCAAAGGAAAAGAAGCGTAAATCTAATACTAAACAATAAAGAAATCATTAATACTGCCTGATAATGATCGAACCAAAAATTCATTTTGTCATTTTGTGCCTAACAGCATTCAAGCACATCCTTCTTCCTCCAAAAGACTAAACTGTGTTGCATAACTTTGCCCCAATGTTTTATTATCTATTAGCCATTGTAATGTGACATTAGGAATCCTCTTAAAATATGTCCAATTTATCACTATAAAAAAAGGATTATATTAATCAAACTACTATCTAGTATCAAAAAGACCAGATCAACAGGCTCAAGTCAACTATTTACAATATATATTTGTTAAGGAATTGTAAATACGATCTTTATCTGCTGCTATTAAATGCACAACCACAATTTTCAGTATGTGAGTACACATACTGAAAATAGTGACCTAGCATAGTGACCTATGCTTCCATACTAAGAAGCACCATATAGAGAGGCAAAACATTTATAATTTGAATTAAATTTATAATTTCACTGAAGTTATTACTTTACATTTTTAATTTAGTCTTATTTGAATTGTTTAAGATAAAAAGAGCTTTTTGTTCATCAAGCTTTTTGTCCGTCAAGATGTGGCAATTTTTTCGTTTAGAAAATCTGTAGAATCATCTAATAGTTAGTCATTTAGCTTTTCTTGGGCTGCCCAATGCTCTACATTTTTTTTTTAAACATTCTTAATTCTTAAGCACACAAAGACATTTATCTGGGTAATTCCTATGTCTTATACCATGAAAGTGTTTTGTAAAAAAAAACAACTTTTTTTTTATTGAAAACAGCTCAATGGAAATGTGGAACAGTGAGTGAAGATGACCCAGAAAGATAAATAAAAGTCATATCAGGATTTGTATGCTTCCTACAGAGAAGAGCACCCAACTGATGTGAAAAGAGTATTAGTAGACTGGTACACACCTTCTGTAAAAAAAAAAAAAGTCATACAAGTAAAGTGTAAATGTTAAAATACATCCTAAGTGGCTAATATAGTTTGAATTTGGCTCATCTCTCCATTGCCATGTTGTCGAACATGTTACGGAGTGATGAGCACACATCCTTGAACATATGTTACTCATGTAAGGAAGTGAGGAGAGGGTCTTGCCCAGGATCCCAAGGAGGGTAATGAGGTGAAAAGGAAGAAGAGAACAAAGCAGCAACTGACAACCAAAGCAGAAGGAAGATAGGCAGCAACAGACAGAGGGGTGCAGCTCATCAAATCCAGATGCAGCTGGAGGCTTCACAGCTTAAATACTCCACCCATTGAAATGTTGAAGGTCATATATATCACAAGTTATATCTTCAAACACAAATTCATATTCCATCAATGTGCCCTTCCTACTTTCTTACTGGATCCAGCTTAAATGTAATAAAGTCGATCACTTGATTAGGATACTCTCTTGAGATATGCTTTTTTCTAAGCACGATTTCTCTGGCACATGTAGGAAACCAGCCTCCATATGGTATCTATGAAATGCCAAGACTAGAAACATGAAGCAAAATTAATTGACAGCTGAACTAATGAGGATGCACTTTAAATATGTTAGCGTGAGAAAGATTATGAAAATGTAGCTGAGGGACTTAACTAGGCTGCAGTTGCTGCTGTGTTTTGGTGAATGCTTAAGACTTTATGCTCCAAGATTTGGATAATTCCACCTTTATTTTCTGGGTTCTAAGTTAAATTTAGTAGTCGTGCTAAAGCCTAAACTAGCGGCTGCCTTATATACTAACCATTTATCTCTGTGAGTTGACAAAGACTTAGCTTATTATTTTTGAGAGCCATTAATAGTATTCAGTTCAATTCACTTTATTCATATAGCACCAATTCACAACACATGTCATCTCAAGACACTCTGCTGTTAATCACAATGTTCAATATGTCTCAGTTGGTTTGTGATGAATTTGTTTTCAGGGACCTCCTGGACCCGTAGGGATTCAAGGACCTGTCGGCCATCCAGGACCTTCTGTATGAACCATACTTAAATCATACTGCTATTGTTTTGTACATCTTCTTAACAGTCTTCTGGATATTTCAGGGCATGGATGGAGAGCCAGGTCTACGGGGTCAAATGGGCTTAAATGGACCAAAAGGTGATGAGGGATCTAGGGGCTTTAAGGGACCATCTGGTCCGTCTGGATTGCAGGTAAAAATAGCCCTATTGTTATAGTTGATAACTCAATTATGCCTTAACAGTTAAAATGTCTCTCTCTCTATTTTACTTATCACCATGTAGGGAATGCCAGGACCCCCAGGAGAGAAAGGAGAGAATGGGCATGTTGGTCCAATGGTAGGTTTAGCACTGCCCAGGTTTGATAAAATATAAAGGAATTCAAATATGAACACTGATCACAGTATTTTTTAAATGAAAATCGGGCATGAATGTTGCAAACCATTTTTTCTTTCTCTGCCAATAAATTAGCAAGATGGTCATAAAACATAACTGTTGCATGCATTTTGCCCCCTAGAATTGGTCTTCTGGTTTTTCCAATGTATGCATGTGTTTTCTTTTTATCTGCATGCTATGACATTTTTAAATAAGTCAATGGTGCTGAAGATGTATTATATTCTAGATTCATTTGTAAATCTTTGATCCACTGTTTGACCTTAAAAAAGCTTTGGTATCATCAAGCCACAGCTATTTTATATAGCAATATTCTTGCTCTTTTTGTGAGGTTTGAAACACAGTTTGAAGCAAAAATTCTATGACTGGTTTATTGAACAGCTTTGTTAAAGATAACAATTGAAGGGGCACCAGTTCATCTGAAAATTTGTGGATTTTGGGGGGGAAGGACCTTGTGAGAAATGCTTTAAGATAAAAGTCAGCGTCTGATGTTTTTCAAAACCTTAATGGAAAAGCTCTCTCATTAAAGCTAGGTTTACACAGAGCAGTAACTGGTCTTCCGTACTTTAATCTTTTGTCTAAAGAAATATATCTTGCTGTTAGCTTGAATCAATGGTCTATGGTCCTGAGTTCAGTGTCATGATTAGTTATTGTTTCATTAGTATTTCTCTAGATAATGTTTTTATACAGTACAAGATTTCTTAATTCTGTAATGACCAAATGATATAGAGTAATATACAGACCTTCCTGGGTGTCAGATAGAGATTAGAGCAAATTGTTTTATATTGCTTTAGTTTTAATAGGCATTTGCCTCAGATGCATAATTCCGAGACTAACCTTTCTGCATTTACCAGATTTTATTCAGTTTCCACTTTATTGCAAAAAAATTACTTAGCCTTATTTTCTTTTGTTAAAAGGCTATTTTTTGTTTACATTTGTTCTTATAAAATTTCGGTAATATAGGGACACAAGGACTCCTGTTAAAAAAAACTTTGATAACAAGGGAGATCAGGTAAAGCAAATGTGTTTCTCAAAAATGTTCAAACTAAGTCAGAAAAATGTGTTATTTATATGTTATGTGATATTTAGAGTCTTGTCTGACTGTGTGAATGACCTTGCCCCACCTTACCTATCTGAGCTTCTTCAAGCATACTTACCTTCTCAGCCCTCAGGTCAGTTGGATAGCAGCTCCTGTGGGTCTAAAAGTGAGCTTAGAGGGGACAGTGCTTTCTCTATTCCTCCTCATATGTGGGGTAGCCTTCCCCTGCAATGTAGAGAAGTTCCTTCACTGTCTACTTAGAAACTGTGGTTGTTTAAAAGTCCTTTATAAATAAAGTCGGTATGAAATGGTGTAGTATATCATATCCATGTCTGCTCCTCACCATGGGGGTTTTCAGCTGCTATGGCAATACAATAATAAACATACAGCTCACCCCTTTTCTGATAAACTCAGAAGTTATCTCTCTAAGCCACAGAGTGTTAGGATCCTACCTCTTTGGAAGGGCTGGTTACGTTGATTGTCAGTTCAGATTTCTATCTTATGTTTGTGGTTTGAACTGTAAGCCTCGTTATGCTGTTTGGAGTTTCTCTGTTAAAACCGGGTGAACTCCATTTTACCCCCAGAGACTCTTCGTTGGCTCCAGCAGTGTACAGGTTGCCCTCGATAGACTATGTTGTTTTCTCTGTTTGTCTCTGGGTTTATTAGTACATATTTTCCTTATCATATTAAAGCTGTTTCTCTATTTTTCTTTACTCTGGGTCATTTTATTTACCCCCCTGACTTCTAAAGGCCATGCTTGGAAGAAATAAAAAAAACAAAACAAGGTCATCATCAAGTCTGCATCACGTCACCATTCAGGATAAAGCTGCTTACATCCAGTACATGTTTTTATAATGTGGTTGTTGTAAATTTAGTCTCAACTATGATTGAACTGCATGTAGTACAAGGGCAATTCACCTGAGCTTATTAAACTTTGATTAGTTACGTCAGTTAACTTAATTAGCAACAGCTGTGCTGATTGTGTTGCCGGATATCAAACTTTGATGATGATGATTGTTAACATCGGTTTCCATCAATCTCACATGGCTTCAGGATTAAGTCTTGTTATTTTCACATTATTCCTAAGACTTACAGTATCTTTAAAAAAACGGTAACCTGGGGTTTGCATCTTAACTCCTAAAGTGAGGCAAGTATAAATAAATTAGAAGGAAATGTATATTCTTTACCTCAGGCTCCCAAGCTTTAATCTTCTTCCCCAGTTCAATAGCTTTGGTAATTTTGAGCATTTCATCTAAATTTGTGTTTTCCCTTGGAAACCGTCTTTGTGAGAGCAGGTAATTGGATTTGCCGTCACAGAAATAAACACAGGTGTAACTAATATAGCTAATTATGCTTCAGCTTCTGCTAATATTCAATGCATTCCAAGCCAGGAAGACAATGTATGCACTGACGAATAGAGAGACAGCAGAAGGGATTTATCGCTATCATTCACCAACAGTAACATTAACAACTAAATGATTCATTAGTAGAAGAGCAGCAATACCTAAAGGTCTGTTTTACGCTAACCAGCTTAATGTCTTTTGCAATCTGTTTGTCATTAGCACTGGTTTTAGTCTATAAAACTATATGAGTGATGATCATGGTGAGTCAATAGGCTTTAATTTACATGTCCTCTTTGAATTTGTGTGTTCTAAGGGAATTCCTGTGCTTAATGTTGAAAAAAATATATAATGCAAGGGAATGAACATGGTGGCTCAGCATGCAAAAGGAAGGGTGGGCAAAAGAAAAAAGTTCTGACAGAATGGAGTGTTAGAGTGGAAGGAAAAGGCGGGGTGCTTATTGTGAGCAGGAAGACAGTGTGACAGCTGCTAATCAGATTAGCCTCAGCCTTGGCTGTCTAATGAGCATCCTCCTTTGTGACAGTCATCTTGCAACGCTGTCAGCCATGAACACACGCTCAGCAAGATTCACTATAGCTTGCCTTCTCCACAGTCAGATTAGGGAGGGAATGCATTAAAATGGAACCAAAACAAGAGAGAGATAGGAGAGAGGGGAGAAGCTGAGGACTCAGTGGGAAAGTTTTATTCATGTGTCAATGTTGCGGATCACAGAGTTCTCCCCTATAATGCTGAAATGTTTCTGTGCCAGAAGGATATGTGTTTCCTCCAGTCCCACACGGTCTCTCCCTGTGCAGAATGTCTGTCACTCTGTTTCAGTGTCTTTACTGCACAAGGTTCCCTCTTCGACTTCAGAGTGATTCAGAGCACAGCTCAACATCAACTCAACTAAAACTGAAGCCAGGAACTGTTAAGATTAATTGCTTGGTGCTCTCTTAAGCTGCACAGACAAGTCAAATCACATGTTGTCGCTGGCTGAGAGAATATGCTTGAGCATATTGCAGGCTAGAGGTTTCTTATTAATAAGTGAGAATAAGAGAGAGGCAGTCAGAGGCAAAATGGGCCAGAGTTGGAGCTTTTGTCGTATTGAGGGTAATGACCTGTCTGGACGTCTTCATCATGTCAGTACTATGATAATCAGAGATACTGGGCCATTGCATGAGCATTCAAGCGTGGGCTGACATCTAACTCTTATTTAATGTAGGAGGCACCAGCTCGCATTTACTTTGTAATGCTTAATGTTTTATATTTGATCCACATAGAAATTATTATTTTCTTTCTTTTCAGGGGCCTCCAGGACAGCACGGCCCACGAGGCCCTCAGGGACCCCCTGGAGCTGAGGTGTTTTTTCTAATCATATTTACATCTACGTTAGAATAAGGCCATTTGCTTGATTACGCTGACAGTTTTATTTAGTTCACAGTATAACAACAACATTAAAGAAATAATTTTCCTCTGAAGATATATTTTTAGTTCATTCTAAAATGCCTTTTCTATCATGTTCGTCGCATTTTCTTTTAACTTTTTACAATAATGTCCCTAATGACAATATTCTAGTGGCAGTGACCTAGAGCATATATAATCAATGTATATTCAATAAACCATTTAAAACAACAAAAAGCTGGATTTAATTCAGTAATGCAATCAGCATATTTAGCAAAACCATTTATTCAAACAACCATATTTATGATGGTTTATTTTGAGTGTTTTTGCATAGTTTCAGACATATTTTGGTTGTGAACAATATGGTTCGAGAAAAAATGGCTCACAAAACAGATTTTTTTTCTATGATTTCTAACACAAAAATTAAGCCATATTGCACTATCATATAAAAATAAAATAAAATTATGGCAGTGTTGATCTTGAAATGTTGAGCCATTAAGAGGCATTTCAAACCCTAATGTCAAAGCAGGTGGGCCTTTTTTCTCTATCGACTCTTTTCTTTAATGCACATCTTTATACGTAAATCCCATTGCTTTTGAAAGTTTAAATATTAAAATTTATTACAATGTAATCCCTGCAAAAGAGTTATATTTAATACTCCATAAATCATTAAGAGGCATAAGACTATTATCCTGGAGAGGCAGTTATATTTACTTCAAGCAGTGGCTGTCCTTGTGCATTCTCTTTTATTTTTAAATTATTTAGCAGTCAGCTGCAGAGAGCTGTGAAGCTCACGTTAGTGCTTTATCACAAGAAACATGGACATGCAGCACTCCAGAGGTAGTTCAAATCTATAAATAGATTGATACAGAAAAAGATAGAAGAGAATGAAATAGATTTGAGAAAAGCTGTTGACAGAAAGGGTTCAGTTGCTCTGTGTGTTTTCCTCTTCCTTAGAAGCTTTTTGCACAGTCTAGTGTGTACATGCGTAAACAAAACAAAACAAAAACTGACAAAATATGAGGAAAAGGATTTTTTATGACAAGACATTATGCACAGACTATGGCAACAGATGACTTTCAGGACTTTCTTTGTAAGCTGTGATATTTTTGTACCGGTTTTAGCATTTGTAGAGCAAAAATGTTTTCAAGCAAACAGAAAACACAGCAGAATAATATTTTCAGAAAGCAAATGAATATTTAAAATCAGCCTGTGTTTTCGTTAAAGCTTTCCTTGTTTTCCTTTTCTCACACGCAGGGCCCACCTGGCTTGCCTGGAGGAGTTGGTCAGCCAGGTCTTGTTGGAGAGAAGGTCAGAGAGAAACAAACTGTGTTTAACAATAGACTGGAGCATCAGTCTATATGCTGGTTTTATTGTTTAAAACCCTGTCCTTTCATCAGGGGGAGGATGGGGAAGCAGGTGATCCAGGGGCAGCTGGGGAGCCTGGTCCTCCAGTGAGACTTTTGCTTCATTTCAAAATTTATACTCATAAAAAGCTAAAACCTTTGTTTTGTAGCGACTTCAACCTTTTCATGATCCCTTTTACTGCTTGTTCAGGGTTCTAAAGGTGATGTGGGTGAGAAGGGTGATGCTGGTCCTTCTGGGGCAGCAGGGCCACCTGGAACCAGAGGAATACCAGGAGAAGATGGACCTAAAGGCAACCTTGTGAGAAGATGTGCTATTTTCATTTTAGCTTTTATAAAGACAGTTGATCTTTTAATCTTACAGCTGTTTTGCTCATAGGGTCCTCTTGGATTCCCTGGAGATACAGGCCCCCCTGGAGAACCAGGCATCAATGTAACAGAATCTTATTGATTATATTATTGCTTCCTCAATAATTTAATTTTCGATATTTTTTCTCTATAATCATAAATCTTCTCCCAGGGGGTTGATGGATCACCTGGACCTAAAGGAGACAGTGGAGAAATTGGAAAAACTGTGAGTTTTGTGGTTTTGTGAGTTATTGGACTTAAAAAAAAAAATCCTAAAAAAGGCTGGTGTTTCCTAGTGTTTAAAGTCCATGGTTCTGCTTTCAATTGCAACGTTTTATTTAGGGACCACCAGGAGCCTCTGGAGAGCCTGGTCCACCTGGACCTCCTGGTCGGAGGGTGAGATTATTTTATAATAATAAAATATTCATAGCTAATATTTTCAACTAAACCCACTTAAACTTTTCTCCACAGGGTCATGTTGGTGCTGCAGGAAAAGAAGGGAAGCAAGGCATGAAGGGAGTCAAAGTAATGAATATATATAAAGTTAACCTTGGTGACTGGATGCTTCACTTTTTTTCCCGTTTTTCTGCAGATCACACATTGTTTTTCCTCTCTTTGCTTGTACTTCATAGGGAACTAAAGGAACTCAAGGTCCACCTGGAAAGACAGGGCCAGTAGGACCACAAGGCCATCCAGGGAGGCCTGGCCCAGAAGGTCTTCGAGGCATTCCAGGTCCTGCGGTTAGTATGGGTGGACCACAGAAGCAAAATGTTACTTATCCATTGGACCACTGTTGTTATCTCACAATAACCATGTTGACCCCATGTTGCTGTTTTAAAGGGTGAGCAAGGGTTGAATGGACCACCAGGACAGACCGGACCGCCGGGACCAATAGTAAGATAACAAAATATATTTTTTAAATGAGAAAATTGATTTTCCAAAGTGATGATATTCGGTATGTTTTTGTCAAATAAAGCATTCAGAATTTACAGCAATGCTGTAAACTCTTTACATCCACTTTAGGGTCCACCAGGGCTACCAGGGTTAAAAGGAGACCCTGGGAAAAAAGGAGAAAAAGTAAGTGTAAAGTTATTTGTGATTCAATATGAAGAACATCGTTGATGAAGCTTATCTCTGTCTTTAGGGCCATGGAGGGTTGATTGGCTTAATTGGCCCCCCAGGAGAACCTGGTGAGAAAGGTGATAGAGGCCTTCCAGGGAATCAAGGTTTACCAGGATCTAAAGGAGATGAGGTAACTGGTATCTCACATTATTGTGTGCCATGTACCTAGTTTTCTACAAATAAAGGTAATTAACATGATGATGGATTGTTTTTATGTTTAGGGTGTGGTCGGCCCACCTGGTCCTGTCGGCCACCCAGGTTCACCCGGACTGTCTGTGAGTGCCTTAACTTTTACTACTGCTTGCTTTCCTTCATAACTCAATCTGTTTTTTTTTTTTCTGTTCAACACAATTCTGACAATAATCAGAAAATAAATTAAAAGCAGAAAAATTAAGGATAAACGAAAACCAACTTAGAGATAACAGTTTGAAATCAGCTCATGTCTGACAGATATTTAACAGCCTTGGAGCAATTCCCTAATTTAAACATTAATAGTTTTTTATCCTTTTAATTGTGCTTGTTTTTAATGATTAGTTATTTGTTTTCTCAACTCCAAGGGAGCAGCTGGCGAGAAAGGATCTAAGGGGGAGATGGTAAGTATTGTAATCTGTCTTGTTTATGCATTCACATCTCTTCGTGGAAAGCAGCTGCTGGGAACATATGCAGGGGACAAAGGAGACATTACATTTGTAGGGAAGCATGTTCTGTGCTTCCTAATCACTGTCCACTGTTGTGTTTACTACATTTAACATAAACTTGCTGTACAGATTTCCTTGCCATCCTTGTTGTGGTTTTCTTTTTATTAGAACTTTTTGAGAGGATTTTGGTCTGGTTTATGCTGTGATATTTTAGACCATATCCTGACAGTGAGTGTGTCCCAGCTTTAACCACAGAAGGCTGATGAACACAGCTGGAAAATCCTATCAGTAGCAGCTATACAGCATCTGGCCGGTGTGAACAAGGCATAAGGTGAAATGAGCCTCCTGTCCCTGTATTCATTTCAGGGTTATGTTGGTTCCAGAGGAGATCCAGGGCCTGCTGGTCCTCCAGGACCCCCGGTAAGCATGTGATCTATGTGATCCACATCATGGCACGCTGGTTTTAGTCTAACATCAACCATTTTGGTTCCATTTTAATGCCTCCTTAACCATGTTCCCAACCTTCAGGGACCCCCTGCAACATTTGTTCAACCGCTGCCAGTTCATGAAGAGAGGAGGAAAAGACGAAGGCACTCAGACAATGCAGGAGGAGCAACCCCATTAATGGAGGAAGATGTCCATTTTAACACTGATGAGTTCCTACAGGGAGATCAGCCTCTGGAAGATGCTGAGGGAATGGAGGAGGTGTTTGCCACTCTCTCTTCCATGAAGAATGAAGTAGAGCTCATGAGAAAGCCCCTGGGGACCTTTGAAAGTCCAGCCAGGACCTGCAAGGAACTTATGATGGTTCAACCTGACTACAAAGATGGTTAGAAAATGGTTATCTCACAGCACCTGAGCATTAAAGCTTAATCAGAAGAACATTTCTTCAAAAAAATAACATCTTTAAGTATTAGTTTTTATATGTAATGTGTCGCAATTCCTGGCCTTTTAGGAGAGTACTGGATAGATCCTAACCAGGGCTGTCACAGAGACTCCATTAAGGTCTTCTGTAACTTTACAGCCTTTGGAGAGACCTGCCTGCAACCTAACAAAAAGATTGAGATGGTAAGCTTTTCATCTCTCTCTGTTTCTGGCATTGTAAAGCAAATTCTGTGCTGTAAAATGTTACATGTCTTAGTCCAAAAACTTGAATACACATCCTTTGTCTGCCCCCTGTGGACATAGGTTAAACTGTCCTCGTGGAACAAAGAGAAACCAGGAAGCTGGTTCAGCCAATACAGGAGGGGCAAACAGGTAAACAAATCAAATAAATTAGCATTCATTCTTACCTTTTTAAAAACAGATGTTTTTTTTTAGATGATCAACTAAGGCTTTTTAATTCATATTAGTGCAGAAGACTAAGTGTGTAGGACATGGGTCAATAAAGACAATTTTGCTGGTACCCTTTCTGCTTATCATTTAGACTATATGACATAATAAAAATATACTTGTTTCTTTTTCAAATATTTACTAGAATAGGTTTGATAGATTTGTTTGTACATGTGACAAAAGGCTGGACATTACAAATGTGTTTATTCCAACATGAGTATACAATACATTGCATATTACTGCTTTAACTGCAAGAAAGCTCCTTATTAGGCAATCCTTTTTTTTTATTATTATTATTATTAATTTATGATGCTGAAGTTTGTTTTACTGTTGCCTTGCAGCAAGACAGTTCTGGGTTCCATTCCTAGCTGGGGTCTTTATGCATGGAGTTTGCATGTTCTCCCCATGCATGTGTGGGTTCCCTCCGGGTACTCAAGCTTCCTCCCACTTTTCAAAAACATAAGTGTTGGGTTAATTGGCTTCTCTAAATTTTCCTTAGATGTGAGTGTGTGTGTATGCATGGTTGAATGTCTCTGTGTTGCCTTGCAATAGACTTGGGGCCTTTCCAGGGCATATCCTGCCTTTACCCAATAGACTGCTGCAGATAGGCACCTGCCCCACTGGGACCCTGATGGAATAAGCGGGAGAGGACGGATGGATAGAATTCATGTTGCTGTTGCAGAGAGGGAAAGCATTCCAGATGTTGACTTTGTCTAACCTGGCATGGGATAAGTTGTCTTGCCCAAGTGCAGATTCAGTACAGAAAAGTGCAAAGCTTGATCCTACCTGCAGAAGCCATGATCGTCCTATTCCATTGGGTTGTTTGGTGTTGCTGTGTTTATCAACCTGAATACAATTCAAATAAAGACATAACAAGGACTATCTGATGTGCTCTAAGACAATAGATTAATCATTCTGTGATAACAGCTCCAAATTGTATTAAAACTATTATGCTCAACTGACTGCAGCCAAACTTTTAAAGGAGGAATTGACATTTCAGGTTGATCAGATTCAAAGGAAAGCATCAAAAGCTGAATTCCATATTCAAACTACACCATTTTTTTGATGGTCCCATTTTGGACTACATTGTGCTCAATTTACGAAGACGAGGGTTGGGATCCACTGGCGCCATCAGCTGCAAAAGAAATCTAGATTTTAATTGAACGAAAATTCTCCTTTAAAAAATGAAGAAAAAACTGGAACATTTTTGGAGAGTCATCGTAGTTTTTACAGACAGAAAAAGAAAACATCCAACATACCCCAACACTGGGAAGGTGCTTGGTTTTGCTGTAGGGCAAAGCCGTTACACATGGCCAGAGATTTTTTATAGGGCAATAAAGCCTTGGGATTGCCAAGAAATCCTGGAGCAGGACATGCTGCCCAGAGTCGGAGATCGCAACCTCAGTCAGTGCCCTTTCAACATGACAGTAGAAACAGAGCACTCAAATAAAGGTGTTCAGGAATTTATTAGAAAAAAACACCAGACCCATCCTACAAACCCAGACATTAAATCTTTCCATTGATCTTAGGATCTGAAAATAATAATGTGCACCTGAGAGCATTTGCTTAAGAGGAGCAGGCCAAACCAAATGCTGGCAAATTCTGAGTTCTCATTAGGGAATGCAGACATTGCTTGTCAGCAGTGATTGGAGTGAAAGGTGCCGTAACAGAATGTTAAATTAAGCGTAGCATGTTCAATTATATTTGTTTAATTATTATGAATATTTTGCTAAACAGGTCATATTCAGTCTTTTTTAATGAGGAATAAACAATGATGAATTTCCTCCAGTTTCATGTATTTTCAGATGTACAGTATTTTCAAATAGTTGTCTCGCTTCTTTTTTTTTTTTTTTTTGCATTGTAGCAACAAATATGTCCACACCTTTACAGTTCTATATTTGACTCGATCAGGTTTTCCTTTGTTCATAAATCTGATCACTGTATAATTTTGTTTGACTTGGAAGATTATATGTAATAAAGCTTCTGATTGGACATTGGCAGCAGTTGATGTCAGCTGTCAGAGTTATTCACACAAATTCCCTGTGCAGCTGTGTCCCATTGACAGGCATTCATGGTTCTCATGTGCAGCTGTTTGGAGGTCTCATAACCCCTCTACTTTAATCTGATCTCATATCAGAGAGGAAACCTGTGTTTTGTTTGTATTGATTGTCTGATTGGAATAATTTAATTAAGCACATTTTTTATTTCTCTTCCATTTCAGAACACTAATGCTCGTGTTTGTATGCCACTCAGTTTTCTTACATTGACAGGGATGGGAACCCCGTGCATGTAGTTCAGCTGACCTTCCTGAAGCTGCTAAGCGCCACAGCCAGGCAGCGCTTCACCTATACCTGTCAGAACTCAGCTGGCTGGTTTGACAGCTCCTCCCGCTCCTACCAGCATGCACTCCGCTTCCGGGGCAGTAATGATGAGGAACTGACACAAGCCAAGAGCCCTTTCATTACACCAGTGCACGATGGATGCCAGGTCAGTGCTGGCATGTGTTAGAGAAAAGACAGGATGCAAAAAGTGGAATGATCATTAATGAGAGTAATTTGCATGTCAACAATGTTGCTGCTGTCAGCTGGTTGAATACATTTGTAATCTTCAAATCCCAAACTTCATTAGTGATTTTGGCTAAAGGTTGGTAGAGCTTTTTAGTTAAAATGAACCAAAGCTGAAGCTAATACAGATTTTAATTTTTCTTCTTTAGTCTCGCAAAGGCATGGGAAGGACCATTTTAGAGATTGTCTCCCCCTCCGCAGAGCTGCTACCCGTTATAGATTTTGCTCCACTGGACTTTGGCAACAACAGCCAGAAGTTTGGCTTCCAAGTTGGACAAGTATGCTTCAATGGCTAACACATCTAGAATCAACAAAAGAAATTGGACTGGCTGTGGAGGGTCAACTTTTCCATTGTGTGGTATATTATTTAAGACCCATCTACACACCTTGCAATATGTTGTGGATTTCTAACAGTGAGAATCGCAGCAAGAAGAAGATACCAAACAACAGGGATGACATTTTTATAAAAGGGAATTATTAGAGTTGGAAATATTTAATTTCTTTTACTCTTTTCTTGCGGACTGTAAATTATACTCTGGATTCAGAAGGACTACCCTACACAACCATAAAGAAGCAGTAGTCTTTCTTTTTTTACTGCAACATGGGACAGCTAGGTTGGACTTTTTAGATAATTAACTTCTCGCCATTCTAGTATCTTGCAAAATCCAAGACTGAATAAATCTGAATTGCAATACTCCTTTGCATGTTTAAATTGCTCAACAATAACAATTGCAGAGCAGTTGTGAACCAGCAGAGCATATTAATTCCACACTAGCTCTGTAATTAAATTTCTATGTGCAGGGATGATAAATTGTCCTTTTTACCCTTCAACTGCACTTTGCTCGATGAATTACCTTGTTGTATATTCATTAGGAGTAGTGAGCTATTGAACCCAATGCTTACTTGAACGAATACGGCTGTTCTCTTTTATGGACTGCTTCCGTTCTATAACCTTCCTAACAAGGTTTTCGAGCCATCTGTGTTTCTGCCGGCTAGAGTTTTGTTTTTTAGAGAAATAGCAATTCAGCAGAGGTAAATAATCACTTAGTGTTCTCTTCTCTAAACAGGAAAGCTTTGCACCAAGAAATATTTTATACAACTGAGAGCAAATTTTCTTACATGAACTGTTTGATTTTCAATGCCTGACTTAAGATTTTTTGTGTGCACATCGTATTTTTTTTCTTTGCGTTTTTTATTCAGGCATAATTTGCTCTGCTGTGGTGCTACAGATGATTCTGTTATTTTTGTGTAACTATGTTTGTGTGTCTCCATGGGTAGGTTTATAGGACTAGATAGTTTATTGCTCTTTCAGCAGCACGAGACACTCAACCAGGATTGTGACAGTGCTACAGATTCCTTTTTTATTTGCACATCTTCTGGCTGATTGTGTTATTATCACAAAGCCTGCGAATGGAGACTCAAAAATGTTCAGGGGAGCATGGTTGATTGCTCGCAAGGGGAAAATCTGCTTCTAAGCCAATTTTAGATTCTAATGTTCCAAAGGCTTTCAGAAATAGAACCCAGTATCAAAAACAAAGATATCTTAGACAAAACATATTATTTAGAAAATAAAAATGTATGTCAGATTTGTGTATAATCTCCATACATTAAGTTTCAAAGTATAACCCTCCCAGTTGAAATGACATATTTATTTGCATGTGAGGGCATCTCTACTGTAGAACTCCACTTGGGTCACCCAGCATACATGTATTTATACTTAAACTGTTTTTAAATCGGGTGACCTCATTCAATAACTTTAATTATCTGCCAATTCAGTCATTCTTTTTTTATTATTTAAATATGTACTTAGACCCCAGTGATGCTTAACAACAACATTTCTCTTCTTTCTTTAAGAGATAAAAGGGTGTCTTCAACTCGGCTCCTTAGGTAGAGTAGGATATTGCTAGGTTATTGGGACATAATCTTGGAAGTTTTTGCAGCTTCTTAAGTTCTGATTTTGGCTTCATGCAGCAGCTGTGACCAATTTTAATCTAATTGTTTAAAGTAACTTTTAGAGTAATATTAGGTTTTGAATTTCCATTGTCTTCAATCTCCAGGTTTTGCTTATTGTCTGGATTTCCCATGGTTTATATAAAGCATTTCTTGTAACATTGCTTCTCCTTACCATTACATTTTCACAATTATATATTTTAAAATCTTTGCGGCATGCAAACTATGACTTAGCCTAAGAATAAATCCTATTTGGACCTTTAAATTATACTTTAATTGTATTAGATTAATTGGATACAATTGGAAATGTAAATTATTAAAAAAATTAAATAAGTAGATTGTGAAAAAAGAATCATTTATTTATCAAAGCTTATTTTTTTTACATGTCGAAACACTAGTAAGCATACATTTTAAAAGTCACAGTTATTAATAGAGTTTCCATGAACTGGGTTAGATATTATTCTCTGAATTGGCAAATCAGGCTGCAAGATCATGTAAAATTACACGTACCTATGAATTCCAGTTTGATGGAAAATTTTATCTCAAGCTTAACTAACAAGCGCTTAACTACCTCCTCTGACTCAAAATGTAGAGTGCGTAAACAGCGAGTGTAATTATATTATTCAGTCCTGCTGTTCTGTTTGTTTGATGGCAGTTATGCAGTGCAGTTATTTCCCTCCTCCTCTCCTGTATCTCACTGCCCCTTTTGTGAATAGTGTTTATTGTACTAAATTTATAAACTGTACAGTTCTTCCTTTGACAATATAACCCATAGGCTGTTATCAGCAATATGAATATGCATTTTTCTAAAGTTGACTTGCAAATAAAGGTGCTCCAATTTGGTTTCCTTCTTTTTTTTTTTTATCAAAGGACCATACTGTTAGACTGCATAAACTTCCAGTGTGTCAGATTCAGACTGTCTGCAATTCTTTGTGACAGTTTAGTTTCTACTCGACCAATGAGGTCTGGAACATTCCCTCAACAAGCGGCAATCAGAAACCCAACACAATCGATGTAATGAAGTCTGATTTTCTCCCCAGTTCATTTATTTCAATTAGCTTTGTTTCAGTCCTCAAGAGGAAAGGCGGTAAGAAGACAGATGCTAGGGACGTATTTGAAGATGAATGGTGAGAGCAAACAACCATGTCTGGAATGGAATGACTGAAGATAAGAAATGTTGCTGTGGCCTTGCCAGTGGAGATGGCAAAAGCTTAACAGATAGATCCTCATTTGAAGTAGACAGAAATACCTTGTGACATACTTTTGCCAATGGTATCACCTGCATGTTTGTATGCACACAGCACACACTTTGCTCTTGTGCCCCAAATTCTGGTAAACGTCAGGACTTTCATCTGTTTTAGGGACCATTGTTTAAGGTTTGCATCAATGTCAAGGTAAAGGTTACAATGTTTTTCTTTATTTTTTGCACTCTCTTTTACTTAATTGAATTTTTAGTAGACTAAGCTTGTGGTCCAGAAAGGTCATCTGTTTCCACCACCTTCGAATGATAATAGCAGAAACACAAAGTGACTGACAGTCTGGTATTTCAACAGTACAATGGCCTTTTTTCCTTGTCCTTAAGTATTGCTTTGTTGTTCCTGTGACACTGCAGATCCAAGGTATTTTATGGGTTGGTCCTTGCAAGGATCACTAAAGAAAATAATTTTCTTAGAGATGTGATACTTTGGGGAAAAAAAACTTATGATTAAACTTTGCATTTCAGATTATGTGCAGGCTGAACAGTGAGAGGGACCCTTCATCTGTCTGATCTAAGATTTCATTTCTGTAAAAGCTTTCGGGAGCTTTGTGAAATTGCTGTTTCATATCAGCAAATAAGCTTTTTGCACTAACACTCACTAAATATAAAACATAAAGGCAAAAAAAAAAATGGATGAATAAAGATTTCTATCACTGTTCAATCTCTCAGAAACAAGTGAAAGAGATGTACTGGCATATTGAACTTACTCTCTTTCTATAAAAACTGTAAAAGTATTTACACCTTTACAGACTCCTTGTGTTTTAACACATTTCGCCTTTGTACCACACACAGGTGACCTGAATAAATATCAAGATTCCAAATCATGTTTCCATTAATTTAAAGGAATATTATCCAAACCAACCAAGTCAAATGTGAAAAAGTGATTATCAACCTTGTTCAGTGATAATTTGGCTTTATATAACCTGATTCCTTGATTCAGTGTCATTAGCCACTCCCAGTTATTACAAATCAAGAGATGAGATAATAAAAATGGACCTGTGTGATAAACTGAAGTTGGCTAAAAATCCCAAAATGCAAGAAGTCACATTCAAATGTAAAGACATTCAAGAACGGATAAGAGATCATTGACATCCATCTGTTTATAAAGAGCTATAAAGTGGCTTTGATTCAAGCAGATCAAAGTGAAACCCATTATGTTTAAATAGAGAACAAAATTGAACAATTTAATTCAGTATCACATGGCTTTGGTATAAATCTGTCACACAATGAAAACAAACAACAAATGATTCCAGGATTTTTTTTCTTATTTTGTAACATCTGAGCTGCCTATAGAATTGTGTTGTATTGTTTGTGCTGTTGAGGATACAATAACTCTTTGGGCTTGTAATTTACTTGATGTAAATAAGAATGATATATGATTTGATTTTTGTTTCCATCTAACCTTCAGATAGCTTTCAAAGCCTTATATAGACAGGCTGTTCTCGGGTTCTTCCATTTGTGCTGCACTGTCTAGAAGTACACCATTTGAAAAAAGATGGATTACAAACATTTACAACCAAGCAATATAATTAATTGTTATTTTAAAAGATTTGAATTTTGCAAAATACTCTGTGTGCTTTAACTGTTACATTCCCATGCTAATTGAATTGTTGTTATTGGTGGTTTGTGCTGTAGAAAGATTTCCTGTATAAGGGGTGCAGATTGCTATTATCAGTTTCCTGTCTATAGACAGGGAACTTATAATATCTAGGAATTTTGATATGAATTTGAATCTTATTCCCTTTTTCCTCAGATTTTTTTTTTTTTTGGTCTCTTTACAACTCAGTCTCTGCACAATACATTTAACAAAAAAACAAACAAATAAAACAACTAAGGCCAAGTTCTAGCTAGGTCATGATGCCTGTGAGTCCTACTTGTAATGTAAACTGTAACCAATGGGGAAACTCATTCTCTGCATTTTTAACCAATCCTCTTGGATGAGCAGTAAGCTGCCATTGTGTGGCGCCTGGGGAGCAATCAGGTTAAGGGTTTTACTCAGCAACCAAGAGTGGAGGTAGAAGGTATCGAACCAGGTAATCACAATCTTCACAGAGCACAAGTGCACTACTCTAAACCACTAGGCCAGCACTCCCCTTTGTTGCAGTACTTCCAATGCCTAGTGGAAGACACAAGTAAGGAATCTTCCAATGACTTAAGCAGTTAAGTTTTTGATGGGATACTACTCTGCTAAAATGCCGGCATGCCCTATCAGTTCCTTCATTAGGTACAACGCCCACATGGTTTCTAGATTCTGGGATATAATTGGCTGTAATTGAAAACAATAAAGGATCCAACCCATTCAGGTGGGAAATTCTTTGATGTTAATCTTTGTAAAAACCCTGTTTAACTCATCTATATCAACGGCAACAAGATCAAAAGATACATCATGCATGAACAAAGATTAATCCTCTCTACTTATCCCTTGTTGTGCTTCATGTTTAAACAACAAATCAAAAGATATGAATAGATATAATGCACTGCACTAAGGAATCTTATCACTCTAATATAATGCATTAATAAGCATATTTACCCGTACAAAAAAGGAATATAGTACTAACAGTCAAACAAGAAGACAATGTGACGGTTTGAGGCTGAAATACAGTAATTAATATAACCTTGAAATTTGCTCTCTCCTGCAAAATCCTGATGGAGAATATTCAGTCTTTTTCCTGACAGTCTCAGTCTAAATCCTTTTACAAAAATTTGCTCAATGTCTTTGAATCAGTTTTACATTGTCTGCATACTGTAAATGGTTCATCAGCAGCTCTGAACCAAACAGTGATAACACACTAATGATTAATAGCTCATTAGGGACTATAGTGTTTTGCTGAATAAGAAAATACCATCCCTCATGACTGCAGTATTGCATGCCTTGTGATGCAGCCAATTGTTTTAGAAATCTAATTCAAATGAGCCTCACACAAGGGTCATACAACTATTTTGGGGTTAATTTCCTTGGAATTGTAATTACACTCTCTTTAAGCCAATAAAATTATCTGAATTATCATATCTGAATTTTATTCTGTCTTCATTACAGGTTATACGGTACTTTATGAGCAAGCCTGCAGTGCCTCACATGATACAAGATCAATTCTAATTCATTTATCAGTAATCACTTGGTTATGATGAACCTTCTGACTTGGGGCAAGACATGTTAACTAGTTGATAAATAATAATTCTATCAAGAAATTATTACTAGATTAATCCTGATGACTAAGAGATTTAGAGCTGAGCAATAAACATTCAGTTTAAAGTGATGAAACTAGTTAAACTAGTTTAAAATTGATTTTCTTCCATTCGGAATATACCATTTGGTATATTGGTCTTTGGAATTTGTACTCCTTGGTTTTGGTTAGTGTGATCTTGACAACAATGCTACCACTACCAATAGGCTCTTTTGATTGGAGGGCTGACAGCTATGACATGTCACTTAAGATAGCACAACTTTACTGATCTCGAGTCTATTGCTGTTCTTTCACTACTTCATCTGACACTTGGCATTGTACATGGGGATGTACAGTAATACTATGATGCAGAAATATATTGTGTGTACACATAGAGGAAGAGCTGGCATTCCAGTCTGCTGAGTGATATAGAAATAATGAGTTATCTCAGCCATTATTTATTCTGCGTTGGAGTAGGGATCTAAAAAGAGAGGACATCCGTTCTTGAGTATTACAAGATGGAAGTTGGTCAATCCAGGGCCAACCAAAACTCCTCTCACTGTTCTTAACAAAACAGTTAGGGGAAACTTGCTGTGAGTACCTGTACGAATTTCTTTTACAATGCATTTTGGAAAACCTCCTGTTTCTTTGTAATAGTTCCTTGCATGTATATATAGTGTGAAACACATCAATCTGACCTATGAGAGTTATATGTTTTATCAGATTGACAATATTCTGTCACCTTCTCTATTTTACTATTTGGAAGTGAGAGGCATATATTGGAGCAAAGCGTTCAACCAGCCCTGCTCTGTTGTTCAGTGTCCCATTAATGATTTGAACAGAGCTGTGAGTCTATAGTTGGCACTGATAAGCTACTTTCAGGCCCAGGAGTACATTAGAGCAACCCAGAGGCAGCAAGATCCATAGTAGCTGTGTACTGTACTGACAGATGATAGGAAGATTGTGTCTCTCATTCCGTCTTTTTTCTGTCTTTTTTCTATCACTCCCTCTCTTCTAATCTCTCTCTATGCTCCCAACTCTCTCTGTTTGTATTGGAGTTGGAAATATTAGAGATGTTTGTGTTGTTTTTTTTTTTCTTTACATTTCCTGCTCTCCGTTTTATTTCTCAGCTGTTCTCTCGTGACATTGTCTTCACCCAGGCTAAACATGTCACAAAGCCACAGTGAGATCTAAACAAATTAAACAGATGTTCGGATTAATTAGAGACACTCAGCAGGAATTGCTGTACTTCATGGTGAACAGTGGCCTTCCTTGGGTCTCAACATGTCCACCCAATTCCAAATGTTCTGCCACAGCTTGATAACTGCAGACACTATTTTCCAAACCACTGATGTGTGCATAAGCATGTATGCTTTTTTTTTTTTTTTTTTGGATCTTGCACAATGCAAGAAGTGATAAATAACTCGCCTTACCCTTAGATTAGGACAAGACAGCTCAGTGTTGGATAGATGTTTTTTTGTGGTGATTGTAAATCATGTGCAATTGTGGCTGAGCAGGAGTTCCTTTGTATTATTGTGCATGTAAGCACAGCTACTTCCAGGTCCAATCCACTGCCCCTTTATCTCAGAAAAGGTGGGAGAAATCATTTCCATGGGTGCCTCTCTCATCAGAAACGCTTATCAACAAAGCTAACATTAGTAATGCACTAAAAGGAATGGCCTGAAGGCGAGGGAGGAAAAAAAAAGATCCCTGGGCAATTGGACAAGTAGCTCATAGTGATTGGAAAGCTCAAGGCCCTGCATGTCTGAGAGTGTCAGATGATTATCTAGCAGACGGAGAGACCAGATTTAAACATGTGGCTTGTCAACGCCCCCTCCACCTACAACACGGGGATGCATTTTGCTGTCTGCTATCTCTTAGCATTCCCAGCCATGGTTACCACCGCAAACACTTCAGCCACCATCCTATCCTCACTCATCTCAGCCTTTACTAAACAGAAGACCAGTTTGTGCAAGGTCTTTCTGGTCAGGCAAAAGTATCAGTGGTGTCTTTTTATTCACTCCCCTACAAGAGCAATAAAGCACAAGAAAAATCAGAAACAGACAACTAGAGACGTTAATTCACTAATATTAATATGGTTTGAATGATGCAGTCTGCAATAACCAAACAGAGCGCTTCGTCGTGATCAGCTTTATACCCTGATCAGAACACAGGGACCACATCTGTATTCAGCTGTGGGGTTTGGTGTGATTTGTTAGGAGTGAGAGTGCCAGTGAGAGAAAGCAGTGTAGCTGCATGACCCCATCACTCAATAGAAATGATTTTTTCCCATAAATCAGACAAGGCAGTGAGGGAAAGAGAGCAGGCAAAAGACAGTGACTGAGTGATTCAGCTCTGGGATTACAGTGGCTCAGACTTCAGCTGAAAAGGGAGGGAAACTAATCGTTTCCATTCACATCAATGAGTCTGGCTGCTCCCGCCTGTATTCCTGAATGCACTGAAATACCCATACTCTCTCCCCTTCTCACTCTATCATTCTCTTTTGCCATCATTCAACCTCCTTCTTTGCCCTATTTGTTTCCGCTCTCTGTGGTTCTTTCTGAATGATCTATGCTTACTGTCATGTATTAGAGATAAAATTGATTTGGTATTTATTCAGTCACAGAGAATCAGAAGTGACAGCATTTCATGGACACCTGGATGCTTTGCATTAATCCTCCCTAAAAGCTGTGAACTGCATGGATAAAAAGTTTTGCCTGAGGTGTAAAGGTTTTAAGATGAAAGTACAGAGTATACAAAAACGTATATTAAGTGAGCATTTTGCACCTAAACATATTTTGGTCTGGTACTCAGCTCTGTTTATGCTTGCCAGTATTTGTTTGCATAGATGATTGTAGCTCTTTCTCCAAAATGAAAATCGTACCCAAATGATTAATGTTCCTAATTAATTAATGGTCCTCTTCAATGTCTAGTTTGTTTTCTATTGATTTTATCAATGATAAAACAATGTGTGTTTAATTTGTTGCCTACTCTAATAAACCATAAAAAAAAATTGTCAGAAAAAAATCCTGAGATGCCACTCATAGTAAAAGAGGCCATTACTCCAAAACTAACATATAAATAAAGACCACAGGGGGCAAAGACTTATTTGTCCTGTCCATAAAGAAGGAAATATACAAGAAACATTTTAGGAGCATTAGTCAGAGCTCTGGCATAAATAAATCATCAATAAGGATGATGGCCACCAGCATTTTGCTAAAGTTCCAAAGAAGTTTTTCGACAACAAAGCCTTGATCTCAGCCCTTAAACACCACATTCTTTGCCATTATTATGGAATTTAACCAATAGCGCTGATTTTAGCAAAGCTGACTGATCGAAATAGAACATGTTATGTCTGATTTAGTCCAGTAACTTGAGATGGAACACAGGTGCTTACTAATTAACTTATTGTGTTATATTTGGGTTTAACTATTGAAAATGAAGTTATTTAAACAGACACTTCACACCTTAATAACTTATTTTTTCTCCCTCATGTGGATATCTACCAGTCTCTGCCATCAGTCTGGAGAGGTTTAGAATTACTATTCATTTACAGTTATGGGATGTTTGCGGGACATCATGTTTATTTCATTTAATTCTTTGCAAACACCGTATTCTGTTTGTTATTTATATACATTTTTGGTGGACCCCAGGAAGGAAAGCATGGCTATAGCTAATAGGGATCTGTATCAATAAACTAAACTGTTTTCATTCATCCAAACTATTTAAACCGGGCTTCAACTAGCCTAAGTTTTTTTTTTTTTTTTTCTCAGTTCTGCTCCAGATCTTGGTTGATTTACTGGTAAGTTTTGTATCACTGTCATGTTGTCCAGTAAAGTTATGTTGAGGCTTTCTTCTTTCTCTCCATGTTTGAAGTTATGATGGTTTTTTTTTTTTTTCCTCAAATGTTGTGATTTATTTATGCCAGACAGGCCGTTTGTTCCAGTGTCCAAAATGATACATATTAGACTGCATTAAGGACATTCACTCAGACTTCCTGGTCTATATTACCTTATCTGTAACAAACTTTAGCCTGTGCTTTATGTCTATTCTTTGGAGCAAAGGATTCCTCTTTGCACAACTCGCATATAAATGAAACTGGGGCAGTCACTTGTTCACATTAAAGTGTTAGAGATTTATTTTAGCTACTAGCAATGCGTTTTTAGTGTGAGTTTATTTTAATTGCAAGACCGGAACATGTTTTTTGTTGTTTAGAAGGTTATCCAAGTCTAGGTGGCTTTCCATGCAATGTTCCAACTGATTTAAAGTTTTATAACAACTCTAGTCCTGATTATATAGTCAATACACTAGATACACAATCTTTTACAATCTTCTGTATGAAAGCATAATACAACTATCCAAATCTGACTGTATTTGTTCATGCGGGATTTAATTTGGGGAAACTTCCTTAAAGATGTTGGGTATGTAAAGGCTCAGAACAGAGGACCCAGAATTCAGAGCAAACAGACAGGCGTACTTCTCAAAAGTGTTTATTAGGAAACGTCGGATCTGTAACTCAGCAGCTAGGGCGTCTAAGGCCAGAATCTCTGCAGAGGGAAAACTTAGGTCAGTGACCTGTTAGTAAATCTGGTTAGTAAATCTGGTGGAGGACGATTAAGAACGCGTCAATCAGTAACCTACTTTTAGAGTTCAGTCTGTGCCCAGAAGAAGTAGTAGCATTCAGCCAGATGGCTAACAACAGCATTGGGCGAACGTCGCTCAGAATTTCGGATGCTGGAGCCTGAACACTGCCATACTGGCTGATTAGCAGACCCAAACTGGCAAAGGAAGGCAGGATTATCCAGAAGACGGCCAAGCCTGTGTCAAAGAGGTTAACAACAGTCTAGGCCATAAGATCAGAGATCCGAATAGGTACCGATTTGGAAATCCAGGTCGAAGTCAAGAAGCAGATCCAGGTTCAGTCCACAGGCAGAATCCAGCAGGAGTCCGAAGACAGGTCATGAAAACAGATCAGAACAGGAACAGGCAGGTTCAAAGATCTGAAAACAAAACAGGTAAGGATCAGGCAATCAGAACACGAACAGGTACGCTAGAGAGCTCTTACTGGAGGGTTGAATAATCTGGCATTGATGACTGGGAGCAAGCAGTTTAGATAGCAACTAGAGCAGGTGACACAGATGAACAGTGATAAGATATTGGGTGGAGCTAGACAGGTGAATGGAATGAAACATTAAGCCAGTCATCAGTGACAAGATCATGGCTAATGATGTTTAGAATCTGATCTCAATACCATATGTGTAATCCTAGCCATTTTCACTATGAATAAATATGGACGTGTCCTAATAAATTCCTCTGAATAAAGCTTTGGAACTGTCTTTTGTCAGTTTTTTCAATAAATTATTTGCTTTATACCAGTTTTCTTAGAGTTGTTTGAATCATTATGCTTCAGGAAGTCACATCCTGACCTTGGGTGTTCTAATTTTCTTACCACAATATATCTAGTTTTAGCTTCATGAAAGCTCTAGGGATATAAATTCATCAGCCATGAAATTAATTATTTTTCTTGCTGATCTTTTAGGAAATTAACAAAGTGGCAATGTTATTTAAACATTGACATTTGGAAAAGGCTTCATGTTTGTTTCATCATAAATGACTGTTCAATACAGAGGCAAAAAAGTGAGCTATTCAGGCATACCTGCTGTTCTTCCCCCATTTCCTCCAGAACACATCAAACAGTCATTTCTGCTAAAGCTCCATCTGTGTGCCTTTTTCAGCATCAGATGAAAGAGCAGAGGGATGCTGATTGAATACTTTGCAACACGATCAAACCTGCAAGGCTCAAAACACAATGGTTCTATTTGAATTCAATCAGAGATCCTCCCTCCCCTGATCCCCAGTATTTTTAACATCATTACATGAAAGTAGTCACATTGTTGAATGAACGTGGATAGGATAAGGGGTGAATGTAAAGGTGCGTGTGTCTACGCTGAAGGATTAATGAGTGGGGGGGGTTTCAGGTGCTTGTGCTCTCAAAGAGAAGGTGAGTGACAAGGCTCATGAATAGTGATGGTGGACAGCTGCTCATTAACCAAGAGACTGTCTGTCAGCCAGCAGACTGGAATGCCAGCTCTTCCTCTATGTTTACAGACACAGATCTCAAAATATACACACGTACAGACAAGCTCATGTAAATTTGCACACACATACACACATTCTAGAACTTCATATTCCCTTCATCTGGGCCCTCTGTGCCTGCTGTAAAGAGAATACCAATCATGCCTTTTCCCCAGACAGCCTGAGTGCAGCATGTCTTTTACCTGTGTGCTCCCACCACTCCCACTGGGGCAAGTGCCACACTGAATATGGAAACACCAACTCCATGTAAATTCTGAAAGGGGCTCAGAGACAAAAAAAAAAAATGTGCATAAGGTAGGTTAAGCAGTTACTGTAGAAGAAGAAAAATTTATTGTTCAATTATTTTTAAACCATAGATGTTTTTTTTATGTAAGTAATCTTAAGATAAATAAAGTATTAAAATTCAAGGTGACCTGGATTTTGTGCACGAATGAGCTAGTTCTTTTATCATTTTTGTTCAAAAATATAATCTGTTCCAACACAGAATCTTTTAAGCACATATTGTTCTGGCTGTAAAAAAAGGTTGATGGAAGTTGAGAGAGGTAGACTGTGGTGTAGGTGTTAAGTGTTGTACTGTAACATTTCTTTATATAACTAGTATAACAAAAAAAAACTGTTTGACTGGATAATATAAAGTTGCACATTTAGAGAAGGACAGAGATGCTGTTATATGACAAGGGCAGCCATTAATTGTGGCTTTTACTTAAACAGCTTTCTGGCTGAAACTTCAAAAGTTTGGCTGAAACTCAAAGTACTACTAAGATTATATATACACACCATATTGCCCGAAGTATTTGCTCACCCATCCAAATTATTGTTGTCAGGTGTTCCCGTCACTTCCATGGCCACAGGTGTATAAAATCAAGCAAACTGTTGTTGCTCAGTAAACTCCTACATGAATAGTAAATTCCTCTCTCATAAATATTCCACAGTTAGCTGTCAGCTGTATAATAAGAAAATTGAGGTGACTGGGAACAACAGCAATTCAGCCACAAAGTAGTAGATGAAACCTATGGAGCTGGGTCAGCAGATAGTCAAAGGCTTAGTTCAACCCTCAAACTTCCTGTGGCCTTCAGATCAGCTCAACAAAGAGAGCTTCAGTGAATGGGCTTCCATGGTCAAGCAACTGCATCCATGCCATGCATGCCAGATACAACGCAAAGAGTTGGATGCAGCCGTGCGAAGTACGCCACCACTGGACTCATGAATGGTGGAGAAGCATTCTCTAGAGTGAGGAATCACACCTCTCAATCTGAATATGATGGACTAGTCTGAGTTTTTCTGACATAAGAAAAACGGTACTACTGAGGCAAAGCGACTGTGAAGAGGCAGCTAATACAACTCAACTCAGTTGTGCAAAAATTTAACCAAACATCAAGCATGAAATAAAGACCTATTATAAAATTTAATTCCATCATTTTGGTGCAGGATATCTGTTTTTTTTTTTTACTCAAACAAGCAAAGGTTTTGCTATATTTTTATGATAACAAAGTGAATATTCTGTTCAGTAAACTAGTGTGGATTTACCAAGATTATTTATACCATTTAAACTTGGCATGAGATTCCTAGAATATGAGCTGCGTGCCATGATCCAGGAACTTGTTCCAGGCAAAAAGCAGGTGGTAAGAGGCTGGCTTTTTGTGAGTCTTGGCACAGGAAAAACACAATGTAATGTGTAATTATGCATTTGAGAAAACCATAGAGAATTTTTCTCCGACTGCTGGGTTAAAAATTAAGGATCAAAGAATGAAAAGATGCAGAGGCCAGGTATGGAGAGGGAATCGTTGGCCTGAATTAGTATAACAAAGCAAACATTTAGTTATTAAAGACACACACAAAAAAAGAGCTGGAGAAGAGGGAAGACAGCTTTAGATGACAAATCCTATTGTTAAAGCCAGTGATGCAATCTAGTTTGGTTTCAAATCAATTACAAAAAGAGAGGCATGCACCATGTAATTGTAGCTCATTTAATCTCAAATAAGCCACACTGTCCTAAGCATGGGGGAGAGAAGAGCACGGATGAACTGAAAACACCTTCATTACACCAAATACACACTCCAGCACGCCTTCTTCCCCGCTCACAAATACTCATTTGCAAGCTGCTGTAAAAGGAATTTGCCCTCTCACCACAGGTCTGCCTTTATTGCTTCTACCTTGTTCGTACCTTCAGTCATCCTCAACACACTCAACCCACAGCTATTCAAACACACACACATGCACCCATTCACTCTTTCTGCCTATCTTGAAATGAGCTAGGGATTGATTCTAGTCACACTAGAGTGGGGCGAAATGAGCAGTCACTCTGAATAGGCAAAGGCGTCAAATAATACAGATATGAATGTCAGAGGAATAATTGAAGAAAGTGTTTTATATGTAAAAGACAGAGAGAGATGGAGTGGAATTGAATCTCAGAGAAAATGAGGAGCAGTCTGGGTCCCAGGGGACCGACTTACAATAACTCCAACCGTTTTGGAGGAAAATAGACGATAATTGGAGTGGTCACTGGATTCCACAGTGTCCAATACCATTTAGTTTCTATCTTCTTTTGCCCTTCATCCATTCACTAATGTTGTTAGCCTAATTTTAGCACATTCTAATCCTCTATCTATACATTGTTAAGCTTTTTCCCCTTCTTTCTGTATTGTTTTCCTTTGTCTTTTCCATCCCCTCCCCACCTTTTTCTGTGTGCCTCACTCTCTACCCTTCCTCCATCCCATAATCTTTTCCCCAGCCTGCAGGCATAAAACTATATCAGTTGAAAATAATCAAGTATTTCAGGCACAACATGGACAACACTGAACGACATACATTAAGACATTTTTTAAAGTGCCTTAACAGAGTTCTTCAGACTGCTAATTCACAAAAGACCAGCAGAGTTTTAGCTTCATTTTCTAAACAAATGCATATTTTTTTTTTTTATTAAATTGATTTAATACATTTATAAACTAAGATATCAAAGATCTGAGCTCTCCCAGTCAAAGCAAGTGATTTTCAAAACAGTCCACCCCACAGCAAAGTTTGGCCAGCTATCCTTTGTTTTCACATTTCACTTTGGCTAACTTGTTGGCATGACAACATATCTCTATGGCAACAGTCTAAGTAGAAAACAATATTTATTTGATATTTGATACATGGTAAAAAAAAAAAATTCTTGTTGCAAAACAAGCAGCTTAAAAAAGGTAAGAAGACATTAGCTTATTTCCTTGACCACAAAGGTTTAAAAACCTCCACTGGGAGGAATAATGGCAACAACATTACTTATAGGCAAATTCTTATGGCCTAAAGGTGCTTACCATGCAACATGATATACTGAAGGATGTGGTTAAATAAGAAATATAGTAAAATTACCTAACATATGAACATTTGTTATTGCTCATTATTCTGATTTTAATCAGTGTTGTGATCATAAACTAAAATTACTTCCAACGGATGAAATAAAACCAAGACTGTACAGAAATGAAAATCATTATACAATCAATTGACACTGTTCATTATCACCCAAGAGGTTCCTGAAGCTTCCCATAAACATCTGTCTCCCTGTGTGTGGCCACGAACCAGCAGGCAGCACAAATAAATTTCCACACTCTGGGTCTGTCCTTGCACTTCTTTCTCCACTGCCTTATTCTAGATGACTGGTCCTGTGTCTCCCTCCCTCGCTTCAGGTCCCCAGTTATTGATTGGGAGCCTACTGGAGGGTGTGGGGGTAAGATAAATAAAGAGTCAGTGGCCGAGAACAGCTCTCTCACTCAACATACCATGAAGGAAAGGGATAATCATCTGCCAGTCCTGTGGGAGAGAGACCATGTATTTTTCAGGAAACTTTCATCTGAATCCCCTCACCCAACACCTTCACAATAAACACCTAATTCTTTGCTATAGCATTTTAATAAGTAATGTACTAATGGATTTCATGAAAAACATTTGCAGTACATGTATCCAATTCTCTATTTGAGAAACAAAACACAAAGATATACAGCAGCAAAGATTGCTGGTGTGGAAGTCTAGTAGGGGTTTTATCATCTGCCGCAAAACAATAACAGCCTGTTTTTACAGAAAACATATCTCACAGTGTACAGAACCGTTGGTTCTTATTCAAATCACAACACTTCACTACTTTCTAGACCTCTATCAATCAAGTCAGGATTTCCAAAATGCTGCCATGTATCTACCTCCTTCTGCAGACAAATAGACAAGACAGGTCGCCTGACGTGCAGATGCAAGCACACACAGTGAAGGGAAAATAACTGCTGGTATCTCTTGCAGCATTGGAAGCAGTGGTGCGAAGCTTCCCCTCAGATTTTGAGAGCTCTATCTGTATCAGGAACAGCAAACTGAAAAAGCAATTTGCTTTGTCACACACAGACATGCTTGACTACGCTGAATAATTGCGCTGCAGCTCTGGAAAGAGCTGTTTTCCTTTTATCTAATGAAGGCCTTCAGGGAAAGGAGCACGAGTACGTGTGCTTTGTTTGCTTTGTACATGTATGTGTATTTTATCTGTACAGATGTGCTTGTATAGGTATAATATGCAAAGTGTGTTATGTTAGGACTCCTGTCCGCAGGCATCAAGATCTATAATTTTGCTTCAAAGGTACAAGCAAATTAGACAGTAAAGAAAATGTCACAGCACTGTTTTTATCATATCCATTAATGCACGTATCTCTCTCTTCCAAACAGCTTCACTACAATATATTGATTTGTCAAATCTGCATGTTGCCTTTCAGCTGTTTCCAGGTCCAGGCTCAAGGCAGTTGGCAAGTTAAATAATGCAGAAGAAGAACAGAGAATAAAAAAACTCCCAGGAACTGCTGAGTCCACACAGATGCCTGCTGGCCCACCTCTGTGGAGCTTGTAGAAGCCTGGGGGACAAGCTCAGCCTCTGACAACCACACAGCTCGGAGCCCTGCAAAAGACTTGTGAAAAAGCTGGTCAGGTCTAAGGGGACCTGCTGCCAGCAGACTGGGAATTTCAACATTATTTTTCCCTTATTCTCTCTGTAATATAGGTCGCAGTAGCATCTGAGGTACTACAAAAAGAGTTTGTGATCAAGAGAACAAAAAAAAATACAAAGAGAAATTAGAAATTAGGGAGGAAAAAAAAACCCACACCTCATTTGATGACTGGGATCGGGAAAAGGTTTCGATTTGCCTTAATGGCTCTAGTATTTGTTCCACAGTGAATCTGTAATTAAGTCATCAGCGACAGTTTGGAGTCTTTGACTTCATAATGAGGCTGAATATGCGCAGTTCGTGCTTTATGGATAAGCTGCTGTAATCACTTCTATCTGCTTAATTATGTAAAACCATTCTTTTATCCTACTACAGTCTAGCTCTTTATCTCGGGTTCTCCTCTTTTTAGTGTTGCAGCTATAAAACTGTAGGATGAAACTCTGAATGTAGTACATATCAGCCTCAGACACAGTACAGTAAGTGTCAGTTGTGTAAGTAAGTGTCAAATGGTAAAGTAAGTGACAGGTGAGGGTTAATAAAGAAAACTCATGGAAAATGTGTGCCAACTAAAGGAACTAAGAGTGCCATCATCTCAAGGGATTTTTAAAGTAATTTTCTTTTTGCTATATTAAAATGAACGAGAGAATTAGCAGCTAAAAGATAAGGAATAAGATATTTTCCTATCATCTTACTTAAGTTCTTTCTAAGTTTCAGGATCATATCTTTCCTGGCACTTAAGTCCCAAATTACAACTGGGCTCCTACTGGGCTGTGATGGAAGGTTAGATGTGTGCTGGGTGCTGCAGGTTATTTACAAAGGGAGTAAACATTTTTGATGTCCCTAATGGGGACAGCCTGACTGTACTCCTTTTAGATAGACCTACATCAAAGCTGTACTTCCTCACCAGAGCTTGCCGCACCACTGTGTACATGCTGCACACACCAACATGAGCACGCACTCACATCCATTTACACTCATCCTCTAGAGTCTGGCAGCAGAGAGTGAAATCTTGTGATGCTCGGGAACTTTGCAGCCAAGACATGCTTCGTTGGGGGAAAAAAAATGAATGCATGAAAAAACAGAAGGCTGCCACAGTTTCAATGGAGCAGAAAAAAGCAGTAGAGGAAAAATGTCAACAACAAATAGCTGCTAGTTTCTGTTGCCGCAGGCAGTGTGGACTTGGTTCCCTTGCGTTTCTTCCCTCTCACATTATGCATCACCTTTTCAACCAGTTAAGCACTACAAGGGCTGCTGAGTAAAACTAGTATCTTAAGTTTGCTTATTCAGGGACAAATACACGGGAGAGTTAAACATAGGGCAGGTCTGCCAATGGGAGAAACAAGCAGAGAAAAAAATGGGTAGATGTATTTGTGGGCGATCTGTCCTCACACGGTAACAAAATGGACCTCTTGGCACATCATCTTGATTAATTTGGCAACATATATTACCCCACCTTTCCTGTTTTTTATACTTCTGCAAGTCTGTTGTGGGAAACATTAGCCTTTCAGATTTAACAATGCCTTGTCTTAAGCTTATCTTGGGTAGAGACTGATGATATTTGCAGCAGTGATATGAGGCACAGAACCCTGTAGGGTCCTTTTTTAATACACACTCCGGCTGAACTTGATCTGTCCTTGTCTTGGTTGCCTTGGTCTTCTGCTGAATCCAAAGGGCTTGGACTAACAATAGGTGTGAAAAGCCATGTTTAGTTCCATCCTCTGGCAGCCGATGAATGTTTCACGCCTTTCCTTCTTGGCACTCTGAGTGTTTCTATACTCAGCAGAGAAAGCTCTTGACTCTCCGACCTAATGGCTGGTTGATTTTTACTGCCGCTAACACATTCTTTCTAATATAAAAATACATAGGTTTTTCTTAGTGAAAGAAGTAAAAACATTTTGTTTTGATCTCTTTTGTTGGAAATTCAACTGAAAAACCTTTACAACCTGTAATTGATCCACTGCTGACATTAGAACTTAAAGCACCAATGTCTCAACATTAAATTCGAAAGTTTAGAATAGAGCTAAAGAAAGCAATCTCCCATTGTTATAAATAATAAGCTGTGGTTTCCTTTTGGTCTGTGTAAAGACTCTTTCGCTGTGTTTCGTGTTGTATAAACTGGTCGAAAATTAAAAAGCTGTGTTCACAATTAGGGTGCTATCTGCTGTAATGTTTTCACAAAACTTATTTGTGCTTTTGATATCTCCTTTTTTTTTTTTGGGTTGGAATCTCTGTGCTGTTGTCTATTTTGTTAATGTCCTTGTAATGACCTGGGTTAGTGTTAGGAAGCAATTAGTCTTATTTCTTATCAAAATCAAACCAGTTTAATTAGCTTATGATTGTTAGAATTAAATTATACCTCTCTACAGGGCCTTGACATGCATATAAAAGAGAGAAAGGATAGAAATAGAAACTCTGTTTACTCAAGATTCTTGAAACAGATATCACATCTATTATGAATGCCCTAATGTGTACCAAACGAAAAATACTCTAATGCTAAGTAAGCCTAAATGGCTGCTAATCAGAAGAAAATAAATGAAAAGCAACGACTTGTAAATTACAGACTGCATGAACTAAGAATTAGATGCTTTTGGAGGTCTTTTTGTGTTGTTTTTAAGCTGATTATTAATAACTTGAAATCGTCAAGTACATGTTCAACCCACAGGCCTCAAATAAAGAATAGTTTTGATCATTTTTAGATTGCCTCCTTTAACCTGAGGTAAGAGATCTGGATGGATAAGTAGAAATAAAGAATTTGCTCAATACACCTGAGGAAGGAGCCTGTTTGGTTTTTATTGAGAACAAAGTACCATGACAGTAAAGCAGACTGTATACATACTGTATGCAGCATCCTTATTATTGTTCCTTCAGCTTTTTCATTTCAACACAGTAGACAACATGGCTTCTATGGGTCTATAGAGGTCCATTTCAAATGTGAAAGCTGTGATTGTCTCTCTTTCTTCATGGTCTGTATGTCTGAATTTCTTTCACTTATGTTCGGAACTTGAAGTGTGCACTCAGGAATCAGGTTAGTGAAAGCTTAAAGCATGCCTTGCAAGGAGAAAAAGATTAAGTTTAGCATAATGTCACTCAAAAATAAAATTTGAGTAGTGCATTGTGTTGAAAAAAATCACAATCACAACTCCAAAGACTGGCCACATCCTTAAGCTGATGAAAATCATCGTTCTTTGTTATTTTTTCTGTTTTTTGTTGTTGTTGTGTTTTTTAATCTTCCCTCTGAATTCAGAGTTCAAACTCAAAAATAAAACCCTTATGAAAGTAACCCATATTGGGGGAAGATCAACCCTGTCAAAATTTTCCAACCTGGAATTAAATGTTAGACAATCAGAGCCCTACATAGCTGAAATCGACAAATCAAAGATGTGGATAAAAAATGAATACAAAAATAAAAATAAATTTTCAACTAAAACTCTGTTTGCAAAGATTTTCTTTGCACATTGAATGAATTTCGATATTTCTTTAAACAGGATAAATAGCATCACACTGATAATTACTCACAAGATAAATATTCAGAATCAAAGCTTAAAGAGATTGATCATATATCTGTCAGATTGAATAGTGGATAATCTTAAATGGTGTATGGATTGAATTCCTATTAAGCTGTTCTAGTTAAACCATCAACTCAAATCTCTTTATGCTACTGCATCATTCACCCAGTCACGCTCGCCATAACACTGATACGATCAATACAGTTCGATAAGCAATTTGGAGTTAAGCCTTGTAACCGGAGGAAGCTGAAATCGATCCACAACTTTCACATTTTCAGAAAAATACACTTCCCACCCATTTTGCACAGGGTGACTATAGCTCACCAAAGCATGGTAATGATTTACCATTTTTTTCTAGCACACAGTCTAACGTTGCTGCAGGTGGTTTTGTATAAACTTTATATGACAAAAACAGTTTGGAAGAGATCATGATGCATGGAAGATGAGGTTTAATTTTTCTAATTACAAAAAAAAAAAAAACAATATTAAGACAGGACAAGGTCAAACTTTGGAGGGATTGTTCATGCAACAACACAAAGTTTTCACATGGGAAACCAAAGACTGCAAGCTCAAGAAGCTGCATACTTTTCAAGCAAAGTAATATAGACTCAGCAATGTGGTTGTTCCTTGGAAGCATATGGTCATTTGCTTCTATTGTGTAATAACTCTGCAACACTGACAGCTATGGTTGTATTACTAAGATCAATATCAGCCATACCATTAGCAGTATTTGTTCACTAGACATAACAACTCATGTTCTCTGACTTCATAAAATCTGATTAGGTTGTTTATGTCTGTCTGTATTTGAAGTCTAGTTCTAAATTTTACAAATGTACCTGATGATTTAGTCTTAGCAAGATAACTCAAAAGAGTTCCGCTTTCAGAATCTCCCGAAAAAGGTTTTCTTCGAACCATTTTTTTTCAGTATGCTCACTTCAAGTCGAATCCTGAAAATGTGACATTTTTATGACAACAGGAAAGCTATGATGGATAAAATTGTGTCCACCACATGTTTTTTTTAGGTAGATTTTTCCACAAATGATGTGGAAGTCAGCAAAATAATTTAGTCACGCATACAAAAGAACAGAGCAGAAAGCAGTTGTCAGATGAAGTCCCAATGACACAATGATGTTAGAGAACCTGACATCAATAAAATGTCTTTAGATAGTTATTAAAAGGTAAATACGTAAAAAAAAAAAGGAAAAAGATGAAAACATAAAAGAAAGTTGTGGATAGCTAATTTCATATACTTCAATATATTTTATTGCTAACCAGTTTGAGGTGACAGAAGTAGAGAGAATGCCTTGAAAAAAACACATTAGCCGTGAGGGTCTATTTTCTCCATTCTCTAGGCCTTGTCTGCTTCAGTTATAGCGATGAAAACAGAAAATTGCTCCTCCACTGACAAATGGGTCAAGCTTTGTTTGCATTTGTGACAGAAGCATTCCTCCAGCATCCTAAATGCTTTCTTTTTTCAACATTCATCTGAATAGTCATCAAGAGTGGATGAAAGATAAAAAGGGTGTGTAACAGACAATGCTTAACAAGGTTTAAGAGGAGAGAGGCAAGCATTTGACCATTATAGACACATGAAAGAATTGATCGAATCTAACATTAAAAAGGATCAAACTTATGAATATATAGAAAATACTAGAATTAGAAGTACAGTAAGAGAAAATCTGTCAATTATATAAGATAAGGAACTCTGAAATACAAGGACAAAAGAGGAGCATTATAGTAAATCTTTACTGTTGAATACAGTTGCACTCTAGCCGCCTGCAGTGACTCATCAACAATTGTACTCCTCCTGGCAGTTGTGGGTTTTTTCTCTAGTGTCCTCTTGGTAACTGTATGAATGAGCAAAAGCAACATTTAGATTGCAACATAAAAAAATGCTACCTAAATAATTAGAATCTAACAACTAGAAAAACAACTAATGATTTATTTTGCTTTTACATACTTTTTCATAGATAACTACTTCCTTGTTTAGCCTCTCTTCACCTCCACATAATTTGTTTTCTAGCTGAGAAAATGAGAAGGACAAATACTGGTGTTAGATTTCTAGCAAATTTTTGTCCATGCAGTGTTTTGTTGAGCCATTAATTTATCTCATTATTAATCAAGGGAGAAATTCTCCTCCATTAAAGAAAGCCACTGTTGTTATAAGAATAATAGAGCATGTTTAAGGTAACCAACAAGCAGGGATGGTAAACACTTCAAACAAGTTTTTAGCTCTGTAACTCTTGGCATATCCAGCTGAAAAACACCCGCGGCTGACACCTCTGAGCAGGTTTTTAAATATATATATATATGTGTGTCTGACTTTTGTTGGTTCAGCTTTGTTGACTCTGGTCAGCCAAGAGAAATACAGGTGACATGTTGTGCATTTTATTCCAAAGAGGATTCTTCTAGGTGTGACAACAAAAATGGAGCGGAGAGGCTGTCCACTTTTGACATTCTGCAAAAGGTGCAGGCATAACCTTGAAAAAAATCATGAAACTGATAAATCAATACAAGGGTAGTAATCTGTAGCTCTTTTAGGCTCCATATATTTCTTTTGGCATATTCTAACTCTTGGTATTTGAGAGAGGCAGTCACTATGTTGACTTTATACTATTCCTCTTTTAGAAGTGTATGTTATCTATCTATCTATCTATCTATCTATCTATCTATCTATCTATCTATCTATCTATCTATCTATCTATCTATCTATCTATCTATCATTGTCTCTTTTTTTTTTTGTCAAACTCTCTGTTCATCTCATTGCGCGCATGCACTACTCGGCTGGACTGCATTATAGACCAGGACTTGTTTGAATTGGCTCCTGGCACATAGATGTGCTGCTCCTAGCGTCCACACCTTGAAAGCACAGCAGTCACCTTCCAACCTCTGCGACTCTCCCCTCCTCTCCTCTCCTTTTCTCTTTTCCTTTCTCAGTCGCAGTTATTCTGCGGGTTGGAGGGGACGGCTGTATCTGCTCATATTACATCATTTTAACGAGTTTCTCTCCCACTCTGAGAGATTGTAGCTGCTTTTTTTTTTTCTTTTTACATTTCACCACCTCACAAGAGTCTATGCTCCACAGAAGACCAGCGGCTGATCGCTTAACCAAGCCACTGAGGGCTTCCTCGGCGTTCTGGTGATGAGGCTAGTGGTGCACAGCCGACACAGCTTTGAAGGAATCCCTTTGGGTCTGAAAAAACGGCCCCAGTAAGACAGACGGGGAGAGCTGCTGGAAGTACTGCGCGTTGGGACGCTATCATTCCTCCAACAATGCATCTCTTCAGTGCCATGTTTCTACTTGTGATGTTAGCTGACATGCCCAGTGAGGTAAGGACGCCTGAATGCGTTGAAAAGGCACCGCGTAAAAGTTACTCGAGTGTTCTTAATTTGTGTTCTCATTAAAGAAAAAAATCTTAAATGCAAGCAAAGTCTTTATATGAGGAGTGATGATATATTAAAAATATAGTAATTCGGCTTCGTATGTCTTGCTGCATTATCAAATAGATCCTTTGCTATTGTTCTATTGTCATCTCTGTTTACGGAGAAGAAAAGCAGAAAGTTTAAATAACCAAACAAAACGAACCATTAATCAATCTAATGGATAATAATGTAGTTTGAATGTATACTTAAAACACCTAATTTAGTGAAATGCAAAATAACTTTTACTATGCTGTATAGAATTAATAAAAATATGTTTCGGGGATTTGGCGACCATGTAGTTAAGATTGTTCTATTTACCCACTGAACCTCACACAGAGTGGTCCATGAGGCATTAATGGGAATCACTAAAACTGCCTTTGCTAACTGATAAAAGAAGCTGGCAACCATGTGGGATTTATAGCTGTGAATAGAAACCGTGAGTAATTAGCGTGGAGTGGCAGACCAGCGCCAATAAAACGGCAGCGGGTCCGGGTGAAGTGTGATGTGTCTCTGCATGGGTGGCGTGGCGTGTTACTGTGCATGACACTCTAGGAAAAGCCGTGTCCGTTTGGTGAAAACTGACGAGCTTTGATGTGACAGTTGTAAATTGATGTGAAGGACGGTAAATCATTTGACCCAGAAAAGCTTTCAGTCAGGGCAGGAATATTTGAATCTGCAAAGAGTTCAGCTGGTCAGCAATCTCCCACTGTTGAGCATAACTAATGACGGATTAAAAGGTGTGACAAAAACTCGGCAATGTGTCTGTTGCTTAACACTTTCCGGAAAATATTAATTCAGTTCTTTAGAATTCCTGCTGTATTTCATACAGCACCATGGACAGCACCAGGTCGCGCTTGTTGGTTAAAAAGCAGCATGAGATGTAAATGTAGCACCATAGACAGCGCCTCCTCTTAGGAGTGTCAGTATCTGTTGTAAAGCCCACAGACCGCTGGGCTTTTAAAAATTCTGCAACACCACATACATTTTTAAAAGGCAGCACTCTGTAATATAACATTCCACTTTGAAACAGTAATATAAAAACAAACGTCAAGGAGATATAGAGAGGTCCCAAAGGGGCAATACAATCTTATCAAGATATATTATTTATTTTTCTTTTGGGATGTTCCTCTGGAGCCCCTGAACAAAGCAATTTGTCACAGCTAATGAGCCTGGTAGACTTTTCACACACTAGTGATTACACACAGACATGAAGAGATTTAATGGAACCCTTGGTAAATATGCATCAACAACCATACAATAAATTCAGTTTTATATTTCAGGTAAATAATCATAACAATTTGAAAAACTCAGGCTTAAAATTCAGATGGAAAATCCCATGTAAAAGAATAATTGCTATTAGCATCATACATTTTGGCACTAAAAATGCACCTCTGATGTTAATGATTTTTAAGCTTCCACTGCAAACAGGAAATGTTATTTATTCTCTTGGAAAATTTCCCTCTTCTGTAAGATATAGAGAGATGGAATATGCTGTCTACACCCTGAGCCATTTCTTAGGTTATCTCCTCTTTAGATTATATCATACATTTTCTTTATGATCTAAAGGACTGCGAAAAAAGTAAAAAGTAGATTGATTTTGTATGTCATGAACCATTTATTGACTTTGATGCCTCAATTTCATTTGCTGGTTAAGTCAATCAAACTTTTATTTAAAAATCTTCATTACAGTAAATACTCTGTTGTGGACAGTCTATGAAAGCCCACAACATCACAGATCCTTCCCCCAAACCTAAAGTCAGCATAAAATACTTTTACAGACTGTCATCAAAAAAAGAAAAGAAAAAGAGCTGATTAAGTCTTTGTCTTTTTAATCAAACTTGGACGTAAGGATATCGAAAATATGATGCACTGTGAGGCTATTTGTAGCACTGTTGCCTTGCAACAACATTTCCTGGCTTTGATTCCCTGCCTTGGATCGTTCAACATGGAGTTTTCATGTTCTCTTTGCAACGTGAATGTAAATCTACCGAGTACTGGCTGATAATTTATAAAGATTGCTCAGACAGATCAAGAAACGGATCACTACCCCACTGGAGTGCTGTAAAATGACTGTACTTACAGTATCAGAAACTCAACAAATATCTCACAGCTGAAAGTAATGGGTCAGGTCACCTTTCCTCTGACTGGTTTTCTCAAAGACTGGTAGATGTTGAAACATTGCACCGAGGTTATGTCAGGCAAAGAAAGCATGACATTACTTTTTTTATGTCTCTACCAGTTCAACGTGCATGATGAATAATGCTCCTGATCTGCCTAGTTGCCAGAGGGAAGAATTAAAGGGGCCTCCTTGTGAAATCAGGTGTGAGAAACCCTGTGTATGCCCCAGGAAAACAGAAGGTCTATGATTGACTTAAACTTCTTAGAAAATCTAATCAACTTTTAAAAAGAATTACAAACCTGGAAATGTGATATTATGGATTGTAAGAATGACCAATAATTGTAACATTGGGATTTTATTAAATCAATTCAATTAAGTTTATTTATCTAGCGCCAATTCACAACACATGTCACCCCAAGGAACTTTACAGAGACAATTCAACTAGATTATACAGTCAAACTGATTCAGAGTTTTCTGTCTAAAGAAAACCAGTTGATTGCATCGACTCAATGATCCGAAAGCAATCCTGCATAAAAAAATAAATCCCACTGTGTAAGCACGAGTTGACTGTATGATTTTAAATCTATGAGAACAGGGGGAATGACAGAATGCTCATTTTAGGGGAGAATATATTTAATAAAATACCAGGGAAGGAACTTGAAAAACAAGGGAACAATGCTTGTAGTTTGAACCAGAACACAAAGAATCAATGAAATTGAAAACAGAATTTTTCAATACAAAAAATAAAATTAGAACATGATGGAAAAAACACATTTGCTGTTATCACCAAAATCTTGGAAATCACTACACACCGATTAATGAAAAAGGATTTGTTTATATCTGATAATATGCAAACTGAAATAGAAATGAATTCATGTTAAACATGTATAAATAACAAAGGCAATATGTCTCTGCATATATGTTGTTTCAGATGTCATGCCTGCAACATGAGTAAACATTGCTGCTGACCTTTAAAAGGTGTGCGAGGCGGTTGTTTACTGAACAGAAGGGGCTCTAATGTATAGCCTATATACAAGAAGAACAGAGTTTATTGTAAATAGAAAGGAAAAAATATATGACATGCACCCAGCCTAATATCTGTTAGATTTAAATCCTCAAGTTCTCTAAAACAAATTTAGGACCATGGATTTACTCCAGTAAAAAGTGAACACTTGTGAATTTATTACTGATGATGTGGCTGATGATTTACTACTGGACAGTATCTTCACCCCTGCTTTTGTGAATCCTTTCAGTAACTGGCCTTGGGGGACAATTTGTTTTAAATGTTCTCATTAAATATTAAAAGATCTGAAAGAAAATATGACACCATCCATCTTTCTAAGACTGCATGCAAACATAAAGTATTGATGAATTCTTGTACATCAGCCTATGTGAGTAGCTGGGATAGCTGCATGTATTTATAAGCCACAGTTTCAGCAAAGACCACCATGAAATATGTAGAGGGCTTTAATGAGGCACTTATTCTTTCACTGCATATGTTTGTTAAGTAACCATAAAACCCATGGGTTGTTGGTGCCACAGATGCAAATCATACCTTTTTAACCTTGGTATTAAATCTGGTTTATGTACATCAAATTATGCAAGCATGGCTTTTTATCTATCACGCACATTTTTGGGGATCTTATAAAAGAATGGGAGTCCTTTAAAAATAAGTGCATTGTTACACATAACAATGAAAATAGAAGATTCCTTCTCCTTAAATATCAAACTGTTTGTTGTGAAAGTACCGTATGTCGATCCATGCTCTTGTACTCATACTCCAAACTCGGCTTTGTTTTCTTTGTTTTGTTTTGTGTTTTTTTTTGCTTTTGTATACCCTGTGTGGTTTCTGTTATCAAGTAACAGCTCCCTTGGGGAATTGCTAAAGTTGCTCTAAAGTTGGTGTGAAGTTTATACATTCATCTCTTGCATGTTGTATTCAGCCTGTTACATCCAGTTAGCAATATCTATAACAAGGTTGCAAGAGGTTGGAGCAGAATTATCTTAAAGATGTAGACTGTTTATCTCCTTTTTTTCAAGCTAGGACTTTACAGGAGTAAAAAAAAGACATTTGAGGAGATTGGACAAGCACTTACCATCGAATTTATATATCTACAAGATTCTCTATAATGCCATATGTATGACGCTGCACCGAACACATCAGGTCTGACCTCCCAGTCAAATTTAAAAAGCTTTACTCTTTATATAGGTATTAAATATATGCCCCTCTGTATTATTTGACCTTATAAGTTCAGCATAGATAAAAATATCTTTCTGATATAAAAATTATTTAGAATTCCAGAAACACTTTTAAAGGACTCCCCCCCCCTAAAATAATAGTTACAGCTACAAGTTTAACTCCCTTTGGACAGTAAGTGGTGTGCAATGCTAGCATTTAGTTAGCATTAACCAACATTTAACTGACCTACCAAGAAGTAAAGCAGCCACCCCTACTTAGCTTCCAAGCCCCTTTGCTTCCTTTAGTCAGCACCAACACTCAAAACCTTGACCCATGTTCAAACTCAGTTTGCTTCTATTTTGATCCTCTTGCATTTGACAAACGTAACGCTGAGAAGAAGCCATTTCTTAGCTCTATCCCTGAGCTACTAGAATCTGGTATTGACTGAGTTTTTTAACCGAAACAGAATGAGCACAGAATAAAACATGCTTGGAACCTTGGATTCTCAACAACTTTAGCCAATCAACAGATTGTTAGCATATCTTCTCTCACTGAAATTAGGCAAGGTGGTAAAAAATATGAAATGTGACATAGCAGGACATTCTGCTAAGTCTTTATCTAGGTTGAAAGAACTCAATCCATTTGAAGTAAGTCTGATCATCTGTCCAAATAAAAAAATATAGATAATCTATCTATCTATATCTATGTATATCTTATATATATATATATATATATATATATATATATATATATATATATATATATATATATATATATATATATATGACGCGCTCAACATTACTCAGTGGCTTTCAATCCAATTTGGTTTTGGATTGATCCAATGACCTAAGACAGATAACAGTGCTGACACCTCCTTGCTAGAGAATGGCCTAAAGGCTGAAACCACATCTGTTTTAAAACCACAGCAGACAAAGTCAAACAACAGACTAAGAGGTGACGACAACATATTTTTGGAGGAGGTATATTGGACCTGGCAAATTATATGGTCAGAAAACTATGAATTCCTCTTTGATTTTCTTTTGACCATTTTTTCCTTGCAGTTTCAGATATTAGCCATAACTTAAAATTTGCCTTACAGTCCTTTCTTTATTTTACAAAGAAGCTTATGATGATATTTGAATGTCCGTTGCATAGTTGAAAACTTTCCCCCTTAGAAATGGAAGGAAGAAAAAATAAATAAATTTAAAGAAAAAGGAAGTGGAATTACCTTCATACTTTTGTTTTGTACCTACACTTTTTTTACTCAGTATATCGTTTAGAATTAGACCTCAGTGTGATTGCTGATAAATGTGAACCTAACATATGTTAGTATGTTAGTTAACATAGAAAATCTCAGAATTCCTGCTATATAATATATGATATAGTTTCCTGATTAGGAAACTATATCATATATTTATCTGATCTCCTTCATCAGATAAATATTTCTATAAACATGGAAGAGATATTTTTCATGAGACTTTTTTTAGTACTTTAAAACTAGTTTAATGTAGCTTATCAATCATTCAAAAACATGCAGGAGAGACATTCTCACAGCAATATTGGCTATGGTGGAGTCTGTCTGATAGACAAAGATAGACATTTACAAATATTGATTATTTGTTCTTTTTCAGTTGCACGATTTCAAAAAAGGCCTTTCAGTTAACATTTCTCTATGCACCTGAAAGATTTATGCTCTTCTTTAGCTGCTGTCCCAGTGCAGCCCTGAAATGATGACTGAAGCTCTTATTTGGTTTGACCTCAAATTCTCCTAACATTTATTTGGTTGAAGATGATAGAACTGCAAGAAGAACAAATCTAATTGTTTGACAGAAAACCTTTCTACACTTTACATGACCATGCTCTGTATCAGGGATTGTGATAAACCATACTTCAGAGAGGATGTGTAATCTTGTACAGTAAAAAAAAAAAAAATCTGTTTGCAGCAGAAACTTGGCCAGCAAGGATAACTTTATAGCTGCTATACGATCACAAAAACAGGAACTTGTAAATCATGTTGTTGTTAAAAAACATTTAGCACATTAACATGAAGGAGCTTATGTTTACACTCTGCTACACTACTATAAATTGTACACAACCAATTACAGAATATAGGATTCTAGAGGCTAGCACAGCTGCCTTAATGAAGAAAGCCTCTTGATTCAATCTGAGGGTTGCAGATTCACCCTGAATAAAGTTTAGCTGCTCTCTGGGCAGGTTTAGTTTTTGGTTTGTGGTTAACATGTGTGATAATTTCTCTTATTTGATTCTGAAAACTGGACCTGTATAAGGTGCCAAATGTCAGGTGGAATAAGCTCTAGCCTTTAAAAACCACCAAACACAAGTTTGGAAAATAAGTGAATACATTTTCATTTGCAAAGGATGTTTCTGCACCTACTGTTGTCCAAGTACTTTGGCTCACTGGCTGTTTTTACAAACGTTTGATCTGTGCCATGATTTCTCTCTGTGAGGTGTTTGGAAGATCTTATCTATAAGGTATCGAGAACTGGCAATCAATCCTTTAAGATTAAATCACACCTTCATGATCATCTCAATAGGAAAGAGAAACAAAATTAGCTTCAACTTCATGGGCAACAGTATATATGTGCTCCCCTAACTTGTTAAGTGATGTAAAGCTACACATTCAAAAATTAGATTGGGGAAGACATTAGGGCCAAGCAGGAATAACAGCTGGAAAGGCTAATGTCCAGCTTTAAACTTGTCACTGCTGCGACCCTTTGGCCAAGAAATGTCTTCTCCTATTGCAAAATGGGAGCAAAGCAGCATGATTTAAATAGTTACTGTATCTTACCTCGTATATGAGCGGATTGAACCGCTTCTGATACATTTTTGTCTAACTGGAAAAAAATTGTCCCTCTGCTGTGATTGTTATTGAGCCAAATGGTTAAAATCCTGTATGGATGCTAAAGAATGAGAGTTAATAGTTTGATGATTTGAATCTATGTTTACCAAGAGGAATGTCCTTAAGGCAGGAGACTGAAAGCAGTGGGGTCCGCCAATCAGCACACTAACCTCTACTCAAAGAATTAGACAAATGAAAAGCTGCATGAGCATAGCTGTAAATCTGTCTGTGAGATCCTTGAACACACATCTCTTAAGATCACCTTGCCATGCTGTGCAGTGACAGCACTTCTGTAAATTATAAACACAAATTCTATGCAAACAGCTGCATTGAATGATCCTTAGATCTTTGCAAAGGAGCATTTTAGATTCTGAGTGAAGTTCACTTTTTCTTTTCCATGATTAAGATCAACATTTTCTTTAATCTAGAGCCATAATTAATAGATATTGAGCAATCATATGTAATACAAGTAGAAATCCCTTGTATCCTGATCTGGTAAATCTAATTTCACCTACATGCACAAAAACTCTTTATTTTGTTATGTCTTATTCAGTAAATATCACCAGACGCTTTGAGGGCGAGTAAGTGATGAGACAGGGGGAGATGAGACACAATGCCTCCATCCACCTTCATGCAGTCCCATCAATATACAAAGGTGCCATTTCACAATCAGCCACTGATAAGGTGGTTGCATTATAGTTGATTCTCTGCTGCTTGGAAAGATTGAATAGTATGTGCTAGTGTCATGGCAGATTGGAGCGGAGCTTGTCGAAAGCACAATAATGACACCCCGTTGTGTGAGTGAGCCACTGTAGTGAAGATTTGTTTTATAGAACAGCAGCTGCTTAAGAAAGAGGCTGCAGCATGGAGAGCTACTGAGCCTTTGTGCTGTTCAGTGTTCACTCCCTCCTCTTTAATGTTTGATGTGCTTTCATGTTGCCCGCCACTGCATCTTGAGAAGTGCTTGTATATTTGTGCGTGTTTTTAGGAACAAATAACCCTTTAAACATGAGGGAGTCACACATTATGGACCCATATCTGTGATCTCAGAACTAAAAGAGAACATTGTTTTTATTTAATTTACTTTAAGACAATATAATTGAGAAACAAGTGATCAACAGGAATGATCAAAGATTGATTGTGTATACTTGCAAGCAGTTCTTTTATTTTTTTTTTATAAAAATAAAAAAAAATACTTTTTGATAACTAATTTCAAAGATTTGGGTGAGTTTTCAGTTTGGTGTGACTAGCAGGTGACAGTGATGGTGCAGACTAGAGCCACTCTTCTGATTAGAGTGCATCATGGTCACTTCCATTTAGATGATTTATCGCCACATCCCAATCAGATGAACCCACCAATGAGACTATATTTCCCCTCTTAAGATCGCGTAGAATGAGCTGCTTGGTGGCTGGGGGGCACTGTACCTCAACTTTTCCTTGTACATCAATTCAATTTGACCTCCTCTCAAACTTCTTGAATATATATATATATATATAAGCTATATATATATAGCTTTCAGGATGTTGAAAATTTAGCAACATTAACAATTCCCCCCCTTTTAATGTATTTGTTTACCAAAACTGGATTTTATAGTAAGATATTAAGCTGTCATTCACATGACCTTTTCTGCTGACTTGGAATGTGGCAATTATCATCTATTTATCTTGTATTATAATGAATTGCTTCTAACTTCTCATTAAAGTAATTTACCCAAAATTAAATCAGGAAAAACACTAAGGGAAAATAAACAGACTAATCTAAAACTAAAAATAATAATAATAGAGGAATGAACAATTATAATAGATTAGAAGAAATACAAGTGTTTTCATGATCTCACCACATCATAGACTTCTTAATAGCCAAAAGTAGGGTTATCCCATAGGTTAATGGGAGGTGTGTTTGATGGTTTGAATTTTCAGTGCATGTGAAGGAAGCAGCACTACATATCTGCAGTAGGTTTAAAATGCTCCAGAACCCATTTTTGCCAAAATTAGTTAACCAATGACTAACTGTAGATTAATGCCACATGTTGAAGGTGTTGTGGATAGGTGTGTTACAAATAGAGATAACGGTTCCTGCTTGAACATTGTACCTCTTTACAGTTACATTTCTGAATCGAAGGAAAACACACAAGGACAGTGAAAAATAAGGACAATAACCTTTCCTTGAAGAATTGATACACGTTTTGTAGAATTCAAGAGACCAGTGAGGGTAGTGGATGAACATAACTTTCTCAGATTTTTTTTCATCTAGAGAGATGGTGAGACAAATAGCGGACTAAAGCAGGAAAATGTTTGCTACATCACTGTTTTATCAGGGTCAGTTCCCAGGTTCTCAAATGGGCACAGTTGCAATAAACTCATTTTTAAAATCTAAATCATCAATGAGAAATAAGGCTCTTTATAAACCATCCTTGTTGTTTACATACAGATGGACTGACAGATGTGTTTTTTTGTAAAGACATTGAATACTTTTCATGTAGTTGTAGATATTGTTTGGGAATTCTAATTTTCAGAATCACACAGAATCTGGTAATTGTGTTAGCTCATCATTTAAAAGAATACTTACTCATTCTAAGCTTCACAATGGCTAATATTCACGCTGCAGGCTTGTGTGGTCTCCAAATGACCTCTCTTGCTGTTTTCTGTCTTGACCAAAAGCCAGCAGCCTACTGTCCTAAAATGACTGTTGGCGTTCCTATGAAGAGAGCTGACGGGCTCCAGAACAGCTGGTAATCACCATTAGAAAGGTCTTTTAGGTCCTTTGGGACTGAGCACACAACATGACTGTTGGAGATTTCTCATTTGTACAAGCATTGTTAACATGGCAGCTAAGCAGAAACCAGCTGTCCACTTTGCTTTGGGAGTGATGATAATTCTTTCACATGGAGAAAGAAATAACTTTTCATCATTAATATGTTAAAAGAAAAATATGCCAAGCACACAATTAATGTCTTTTAACATTTCAGTAATTGTTTACTGCATAGGGCATTATTTGTGTGCTTGTTGTCAAGACTATACTAAAAAATCCGCTTGACTGGTGGGATAGATATCATCTATACAGTATATCGCATTCTCTACCCGACTTTCTCCATCTCCTTCTGTGAGCGTGTGCTGCAGGGTACAGGACTCCCAGAGGTTTATGTCTGTGACTCTAAGCAAGAGTGACATTTCTCTGACAACACCCGTAACATGCACACACAGATCCATACACACACTTTCTCTTACACATTCATTGTCTTTGTCTCTTGTACTCTGTTGTTCACAAACAGCAATTGGTACCACTGCACACAAAGACCTAAACAATGTATAGAATCGATTGTAACAAGCATAGCAGAGCCCATTACAGATATCATGCCAACGGCAGGAGGCAATTTATGCATAGACATGCTTGATCTTTAGATCATCAGACTGTGACCAGTCATAAAACATCAACAACCCATCTTATACTAGTTGCTTCAACTACAAGACATACCTAGTTTACAGTTTTTGCATGAATGAGATTTTTTTTTTTTTGCATTGCGGTAGGCACCTCCGGACCGGTTTTCTCTACGACCTTGCTTTCCCCTGCTTGATGAATCTTTTATGAGTCTGGCAATGTGGGTTTCTGTGTAGAAGATTGGAATATAAATATGCCTGTTATGCCTAGAGCTCCTCTTCCTACTCTAATACAAAAGCTTTCGTTAGACTGAGCACACTGGGCAAGCTCCTGCACGAACAATGCTCTTCACTTCTCTTCACCTATATCAGATAAAACACGTTGAGGTGCGATATGATTTTGCTAACACCAGACAGAGAGCATCCACTGTCTTCCTTGCCTTACCAAACACTATGTCACATCCTTTGAGGATGGGGGGTTAAGTCTAAAGGGAGTTTAAATTATTTCTATTTGCTCCGATAGTTACTATCTGATTCAAAATAGAGACCTCCTTTAAACGGTTTGGTTGTTTTTCTCGTGGGCTTGTTTTTTAAAGGGCTGAAGTTGGGGATATTCCAAAAGGCTAATGTAGACCTTCTTTTTAAGTTATTCCTTTACTTTAAAACTGTTCCATCTGGTGTTCCAATGGTTCCCAGATATTATCAATGTGCTTTAAGGTATCATGTGCCTGTAGACCAACTAAATTAATAGAGTTCTACCTTTCTGTAAAGAAGAATGAGTCAGACTTATGTTGTTGATGTCAACAAAATAAATGTGGTTGCCAGGAAAATGGCTTAGGAACATTTACCACATTTATTAATGTAGATATAAACACATATTTGGGCATGTGAATGTGACATGTGAAATTTTAAACCCATGTGGGTGGTTTTCTTTAAGGAAATCATAATCAATAAATTAAAAACTTAGGTATGCAATATTTGTGTAGGAAAAATATTTTATATTTCATAATTTTATCCTAGAAAAAGAATGGTTTAACTGTAAGCCCGAAATTGTTCTGTAACTGTGCCAGTGAGAAGTGAATGTAAAGTTTTGGCCAACAATGTATCAACCCCTGATTCATAATATTAATGATGCAAAACTAAAGACAACTTCACTACCAATATGAGTCCATCCCTGTCCTTTATCTTATTTTTTCCACAAAATAATCTACTTCCCATTATCTAAGTTTGGTATTGTTGCTTCCTTTGCTGAAATCAACCCCCTTTTCCTGGCTTTGATTTTGTCATAATAAAGAAAGAGAACAAAGCAGCACAGTAAAAATGGATTCAGAAGGCAAGAGGAGCCATTCAATCAATGGTGTTTTCCACGTGGCACTGTCATAGCCACTCAGTAGGCCTATTGATGAGGGAGACTCACACTGACTCCGCCAAGGCTTAAAGGCTCCAGTCAGGAAGGCGTGAGAGCCCAGCAGCCATCAGACACTGCTGCATATCAAGCAGGCTGGCAGAGCAGCTCTCTGCAGCACCACGGTGAGCAAGGTAGAGAGGTCCTTTGATAGAGACACTACATGTAGGACAGGGGGATAACAAGACGTTCTATTGGAAGGAACTGCAGCTTTCATGACACTGTTTTGCCAGATTTCTTCCTGTTGGGAATCCTCCATTTCTACAATTCACATTCAGAGTACTGGAGTGAAAATCACATCTTGTAATGATAGTGTTTAGTTCAAAGGCAGCTGTTGGTAACATCATTATTTCAAATTTGAATAGGAAATTAACTAAATGAAGTGTGCAATATTACATCATTTTATTGCTAAAAATGTAAATTCTACCCTATGCTCAGGATCAAATGAAGCTTGAATAATAAGAGTTTGAATGTAAATGTGGAAACATAAGTAGAAATTTATTGAGTCACACATTAACAACACATTGCAGCATGGTTTACACACTGTTCTGAGAGATGCTATGAATGTAACGCTCTCTGGTGATCAGTGTAGGTGGGCAGTGACAGTATAAAGTGCGAGGATATGAACTGGGTTCAAATTAGTGGTTATTGGAGTGGCTGAAGATGACAGCGTATCCGGGAGTGCGTGGGAGAGAGACAGAGGAAGGAAGACGTGGTGTAGAGTTTGTGGAAATGAAAACTGGAGATTGCAGGAAGGGATAAAAGGGGAGAAATACTAAGGAAGAGCTTCACATCTGTGCCTGCAGGGAAATTATCTGCCCTATCCAAAGCAAAAGGAGAATAATAATTAGAGGCCCATCACTCTGTCGCTGATTTTGTTCCGCTCACTGGCAGCAACACTCCTTGCAGATTGTCGTTAATTAGCTCTACATCACTTAATCAATACGAACGTGACAAAACAATGGCATGTGCATCCTGTCTCTCGGCCGACGGAGATGCTGGAAGCAGCAGGAATAAAGGACTAGTGTTGACAAACGCGACATGAGAGGGAAATGATCTTGAGTGACATCTTTGTCAGAGCAGAAGGAGGTGTGTGTCGCAGGGGGGAAAACAAAGCAAGAAGACATGATCTTAGAAAAACCTGCTACTATGACAACTTGAATGTACACTTCTTTGTTGACTTTGCATGCTTAAGTATGACATATTTTTACAATAATGCTGCTTTACAAGATGAACGGGTTGAAGTATTTACTTCTATTATGCATAAATATCCTAACACTGTTACATTCCTTGGCATCAGACATGTTTCAGCGACATATATGTAATGTGATGAGTAACTAGTCAGAATTGCTCTCTGTCTGTAAGCTTTATTGCTCTTGGCTACCTGCCCCCTCCTCCTAAGGTCTCAATTTCTACTCATCCCAGTAAGAGCAGAAGCTTGCAATGAGTTATTGAGGCATCCTTTAGAAAAGAGCACCTCTTACTTGTCAGGCACATTTTTTTTCTTGGTAGGTTATAGATCTCTGTTTGCTTCCATACCTACATCTGTCCTAAGTCCTGACCATATCCCAACACCAACATCTTGATAAAGTAAGATCCAATTTTGGGGGTGCTAAATTATGTGTAAAACCCCTATTTAAATGAGGATTTGTTGTGTGAACTGTTTAAGAAAACAGAGTGGACAGGATTTATTTTGTGCATCCAAAAGGCAGCCACAATTTGCAACAACACTGTTGTGTTTATTTAAATGATATTGCTAGTTAGAGGTAAATAGAAGGGACCTTTTTATATGAAATAGGATAAATAATCACACCTTAATATCTATACATTTACTTTGAAATAGTAATTCGGCAAATATCGCCGAATAGCGATGGAAAGCAATGTCACTTCATCAACGTAAAGAAAAAACCTGTTTGTTTTCCTGCACTTATTCTTCAAAAAATATTCAACAACTGCATTATAGACAAAAGAGAAAACAATAAAAAAAAAATTTCAGCACCACAAATGTGTGAACAGTCACGATAAGAAAGCAACATTCACAGTGAAGCTACTGATTTCTTATTTAAAAAAATAAAGACAGTTAACCACTGATTAATACAGAGATTTTAGCACTCTGTGGACAAAGAGCACTTTAATCAGGGCTGCAGTGTGTTTTATAGTCCATGATTCAGAGACAGACTTGTTGCAAGCTACTTCTTTGCATGATCTTGCGATAATGGTGATTAAAGGCTTGACATGGTGATGCAACATCCCCACTGCCCTGTTATGGTTGCATTAGGATGCAAACTGCACACTGTGCAAGTGCATGATTTTACAGTAAATTCAAAATGTTCCTGCAAACAAAAATAGACTTACATGTTGTTTTTTGTTTGCTAGTCTATTTTCTAAGTTTGCTAGTCTAATATTTAAGTATGCAGGACCTTTTGGGCTTGCTAATAAATCATGTATTTAGATGGCATTTGTACCCCTTTGCCATCGTATGTATTTATACATTGTCAATAGGAGATATGGCTCTACTATATTTGTTTCTGATATTTCAGATACAGTATGTTGATACAGTCAGTCAGATTCTTTCTCTCCTGTATGTCAGTTTACTTATGCTCCCTATCCAATACCATGGCAGACATCTATTGTGTGCAAGTTTTCAACTGGGATAAATAGAGACACTGATAGAGAATAGAGAAAAAGTATTTCAAATGTTTTAATATTGGTGGTGGTAAGTGGTTGCATTTTAATATTCTCTTCCCAGTATTTTGCATGTTCTGCTAATCAGTACATGGCTGGCATATTCATGAAGATAAACACCTTTTGCGCCTATTGTTTTCTAATTTTAGAGACACAAACTCTATGTGCAGCTGGTTAGCAGATAGATTGTACACATATTTAGATTGAATGTGTTTTTATACATGCAATCTGTGTATTCTAAGATTCACAATATATCCTTGAATAAAACCAAGCTTTTGTTAATTCTGCCTTGCAAGTTAAACAATGTAGCATTTTTATGAAGTTCCAAGATTATTGTTAACTCCTGGTGCTTCTTTAATGCAAGGTATTTGTAATGAATATATCACACTAGTAGCCTGAATGTTTTGTGAATCGATTGTTTATGGAGGCTTAGGGAATAGCCACTAAACTATGTAGAAATCAGAAATCAAGCACTTAACATGAGTATCTATCGAAAAATGAAAAATTGTGCCTATGAAAGGTAAAAAATTGCTTCACCTTTCTCTTGCTAAATGGAATATTAATATGAGGAATGACCTTTCGGATATTTTGTCTGCCCTCAGATCAGTGCAACTCAAACATCATTATTAATCCAACAGATGAGTGTATGTTGACTCTGCAGGGCATTCTCGTTGTCGGTGCATTTGCCACAAAGTGGGTCCACATTTTGTGACTTAATATATACAGCAATCTGTTAATATTTTAAGGGGGGGTTAATATGTTTACAGTTCTATACTTTGCACCTGCTTAATGCTTTCTTTGTCTGTGACAGATTCCCTTTCATTATCTAGTGCAACCCACATTAATGTAAAACAGGACTCTAAGGTCTACTCTATTTTCCTCCTACAACCCCTCTCTCGCTCATGACACTTCTCATCTCACACCTGACTTACTCCACACCAGTCAACATTCATATGAACTTCTCATTTCCTCTCTCTATACCAATTTCTACGGTTTGTTAATACTTTTCTCTCTGTTTGCTCATGTAATGAGTCAATAGATTGGTTGCTCCTCATTTCTGGCATAGACTTGGCCGATTATGAAGCTTTGTCAGTGGCCTCCTTTCAGGAAAATGAAGAAAATAGATAGCATAGCACTTTTCACTTGTATAAATAACCCTTCCATTTCACAAATAAAGCAAAACCACATCATACCATGCTCGTTTGTTTATCTAAAAGTTTCTGTTTTCAATTTTGCCCACAACTCTCTTTGGTTGTAAATATAATATTCAGTTAGGGTCTGTTTTGGGATTTCTCTCTGCTGCTCACTCTGCTTGTGTTGCACTAATAATGTCTCCCTAATTAAATGTTCCTGCTTCTCTGAGCATTAATGACCTGGAGACAGAGGATGCAAATGGAGGTTACAGTGTGAGCCTCGCCGATGAGGCTGGACACTGCAGGCTGGTTTTGTCCCCTCATTACTAATGTTTGGCTTGTAGCTGATGGCTTCTTGTCATTTTGTTCCCCTGACTTTTTGCAGTAAATAGCATTATGCTCCAAAACCCATGCTGTAGACTGTAATTGGCAGGATCTCACCACTCCTCTCCACTCCTGTTAGTTTTGCTGTTGCAGACATGGCAGAAAACAGACAAGATGTAAACTCATCACCTCAGGGAGTTTCAAATACAACATTCATGCTTTTTTTAGATGTCCTCGCTGTCTATCTCTCTGCTTCTCATGAAAATCACAGTCTCCTTCACAATCTCTTCCATCTTCTGTTATATTTTGACTTGTTTTTCTTGTGCAACCTACTCTTATGATCAGCCAATCGCAGTCAATCCTATGCTGTAACTGAGATATATGTCAGCTGTGACATTTTTTCATCACGTCTCAATAAACATGGTATATTGCATCTGAGAACAATAATCCATGTGCAATTGTATAAGAGCATTCTCCTGAAACAAAACAGCTTGGCAACAATAATCAAGCATTAAATAAATAAATAAATAAATAAATAAATAAATAAATAAATAAATAAATAAATAAATAAATAAAAAACGTATTTCCTCGTGAACTGTAGCCTTCTTCCACAACCAGGTGTGTTTTATTAACTGGGCTGTTGGACACTGATGCCCCAATGAGGGCACTAAAGATGATGCCTGAACAGTGATTCATTTTATTGGGGTCTGAATTAGAAAAAAACAACAACAACCAAACGATACTGACCAGCACCTAAACTGAATGAAAAGCATTTTAAAGAAATTAGGAATCTGTGTTTGAACTTTACTGCCTGCTCCCTGTCAGCAATTATTTCTTTTATAGAAATTGCTTTCCCTGTGTAATAAAGAGAACTTTTGATTAATTGGGTGGGAGCAAAAGGTCAGAAAATGGCAATGACATTTTGTTTTGTGAACAATCATTGGTAACTTTTTTTAAGCCATCATGGAGACAGAAAGAGAGTATTGTAATAATGCATGTGAAGTCAATTGCATCTCTGCATGTCTTTGACTCACATTGTGATGGTAATTTCGCCATGCATATTTGTTTCAAGACCGCTGCAGTGAATTGTATTTAGCTGGTGCTTCTGGCATGAAAAGGGTGCGGAATGGGAAGCCATGCTGTGCTGCAGAATGCACAGCTGCTGATTGGTGCATGTAGATCTTTTGTATTGCTTTGATCAGAGTTTTTCTTTGACAAGCCTGAGGCAGGAAGTGGTGCTTTGCTGGATGTCTGATTAAGCTATCTGAGATTTGAACATGTGCGGTTTGTCATACAAAATATGCCACAAATAATACTGTATAAGTTGCCATGGGCTGATGAGATTGTAATCAAGGGAGCAATCAAGAGCAATCAATCTTTGTATGAATACAAATTAAATGTAAGTTATGAGGAATATACTCATTGTCCTATTCTTTGGACTAAGCTAAAATGTTTAATTAATGGTATTGGGAAATATGTGATTAAGTTTATCAAATAAAAGCTATGAATATTTTTTTTCTACTGTTAGACTGTAGCACAGTCATTATTTTTTCAGATATCAAGCATCTGTGGTGTTTACCTTCAGAAAAAATGATTTTTTTTTAAAGAAATAAAACTCTTCAATCAATAGACAGAGAAATAGGATGCATTTGATTCTTTTTGGAAAAAAGCTAGATGTGCGATTATTTGGTGTGGCATGAATGTGCCCTATTGTGCTCACCAGAGGTTTTTTAAACCATAAAGGTTACACTTACTAAAGGTGCAACATGTGTGTTTATTCATTATAGTTCATGCATTCTTACACATTGAATTCTACACAACTTTTTTCAGATAAGAAGGACAGGGTTTTGCCTGGAAATGCCTCCTACAGCAAATATGAACTGCTGATTCAAGTTGTTATGTGTTTTTTTGTTGTTGTTTATCTCAATAAAGCCACCATGCATAGCAAAGAACAGGTCACTCGCACAATACTGTGATGACCAACATCCCACAGTACTGTAGACATTTCACATCTTAATGGGGAGAGAGAGAGAGAGCAAAGTACTGATGCATACACACACAGATATACATAGGCATTTAAATGTCACGTTTCCTAAACACAGTGCCTTTTTCTCACTAAAAACGTTTTAAATATTTAAATTATTTCTGTGATGAAATTCCAACATCTATTCTGCAAGCCACATTCACAACATCATGCTTTAAATGCTGTCAGTAAGGTGTGGGCTGTAAATTTGTAAGACATACTTCATTTGTGGTAAATGCACTCAACTGAACAATTTGAATAGGATGTGTTATCCTTTCATTATTCATGTCTTTTTGAATTGACTGTATGTTAAAGCCCTCCTGTTGCTTTATTGACTGTATACTATAGGGGCTGAGTTTCCGCTGTCCAAGGCCCATAGGAAGCATAGAATCAACACTTAATGCTGAATGCACAGTTGTCTTCTGACCTGAACCTCAAAATGCAGTTTATTTATGCAATTTAAATAGTTGCCATGGAAATAAGGTCATGCTTTGTTTAAGAGGATTTTGATCTTAATGCTTTTAGAAGGCTGTGGGCCTCATTGTCCATCAGCTAATTAATTAATAATGACTCAGAGAAATAGCCAGTGTTCTTAGAACAAAATGACTCCAGCTTCTTTCAGTTGGGAAATACTACTCATTTTCTGTGTTTGCTGTCTCTATTATAATAGAATCAGCATCAGACTAACATTGGGTCCTAAGCTTAGGTGTAATTTGCTTCTGTATGATTGCTTTAAATTTGTAGACAGATGTGCCTTTTTGCTTTGTAACACTGTGGGAGAGCTTGGTATTATCTGCTCCAGAGTATTGTTTTCTCACCCAGAGCTTGTTTCTATGGCCCCAGGGCTTCGTGGTGCTCTACTGCCATCCATGGGTGTGCACAAATGCTGCCTTTTCACTCTTTAGTGGGCATTTTCACTATTTGAAATGATTTAAAATGCCCTTTATATTGCACACCCCAGGTCATTAGCATTTCAGTCCTTTATAGATGTTTATTGGAAGGAACGATGATGTGTATAGAATGGTAAAGCACTTAATAATTGCATAACATATAATTATAAAGATGTTGGAAACATACTATGTAGTGCTAATGCATGTATAAGCTTGCAGCAACATGGGTACAATGAATATATCAAGAAAAAAAATCAAACTTCTTAACAGAAAGGATAGAATCTGCAGATGATATTTTATCCACAAGGACGTGTGAAAAAAATGTGGGAGGAAAGGGGAGGGTAAATGCTAAGGAAATAATAGAGGGGGACAGAGCAAGAAGAACAGCTCATATAGACACTGAAATGTTGCAGTGAAATTAAGATGGCTGGTTATTAAAGTAGAAATTCGAAACAATGTGTCGGTCAGGAAGATTCATGAAATGTATTAAATGAATTCAGGTTAAATGGCTGGCTCCTTTGATGACTGATATCTAGTGATAGTGTGTTCTGCATGCAGATTCTGTGATTAGTCAGTCGATGGGCAGAGTCTTGAATCCATTGAGTTATGACAGATTGTCACCATCAAGCTGTCGTTATGCTCATCCTTTTTTTTTTTTTGTCCATCAGTCTGCAGGAGATGGCATCTGACCTGCGCTCTGTGAAGGGAATTTTAAATAGACCAGCACCTCTAGACAAGAAAGGCAAGAAAAGCAATCATCAGTTTTTATAATAAATTACTAATTACTCTTGATAGCATGTCTTTTTTTAACCAGTTTTAAAGTCTGAGTGTATAAATGCAGTTTGGTTTAGGAATAATTTATTTTCTAATGTGGTTTACTCTGACTCTGAAAATGCCAATCCTATCTTTTTAGTAAACAATTATGGAAGCCGCTCTGCTTCCCATTTGCTCCAAATTATCTCTCAGTTTTCTATTAATTCAGTTGATGTATGCAGCACTTATTCTCAAGCTCAAGAAACTTTACAGTTCAAATTCATATCCATTTTTGTATACAAAGAACAGATTAGTGTTTAAGGATGCTGCTAACCGAACAAGTACATTAATCAAGAGTAACGTCATTCTATTCAAACAGGACTGCAAAGTATAAAAATACCACACCAGTAAACACACTGAGATGGCTGTTTTCTGCATTTTAGAATTCATTCTGTTCCAAAATAACCTTTACAGTTCAACTTTGAGTTTATAGCATGTGATAGAAATGAATATCAGGTTTCCAGTTAAAGAATTTCTTTTTTTAATTCAATGGCTATTTTTTGTCAATGATGGCTCAGTAATGAGTAGTTCCCATTGTGAGTTCCTGACCAAGTTTACTGAAAACAAATTCATTGTTGAAGGATATTTAAATTCATATCTAAATCTTTGCTGCCACCCAGTGAAATTAAATGTCTATAACTACATTCATTTTGGAGGGTGTGTTAAGGAAAATGGTTAAACAAGTTCAAAACCAAGCCTTGCAATCTAAAATAATTTGAGTTAAAAATCTTTTCCACCATTGATTTTTAACTAAAAAGTATTTCATTAAATATAGTATTATTCTATTTATTCATGTTATTACTTATAACTGCTTTAGATTATACCATACATTTCATATGCAACAAATATAACCTGAGTAAACTCAAAATGCATAATTCAAATAATGTTTTTATTTATTAGGGAAAAAAGCTATTCAACCAAACAGGACCGCATATAAAAAAGTTATTGCTCCCCTAAAATCTAATAGCTGCTTATAAGAAACTTGGCGGGAACAACTGCTTTTAAGTTTATTTTATAGAGTTGGCAGATACTTTCATCAGAGCAACTTAAAAACAATATACCAATATAGTTAATACCGAAACTAATAATTTGCTACTTAGAAGCAAGACCATTAATCAGGCTCTGTCAGGGTGACAGTTCAGAAAAACGTGATGCAGGCATGGGTGGTGCATTAAGGGATTGAAGTAAAAAGAGCAGGAAGTTCTAGAGTTCTAGGATAGGTGTTAGGAGATGCTTTCTGAGAGATACTTGAATACAGACAGGGACACCCTTGTTCTGGTTTGCACATCATTATCAGAAACTGGCAATTTAGTTTTTTTTCTTGCATTGTTCTGGAGAAATGTTGGCCAACTCATTTTTTAAAAAAATTCTTTTTATCCCATCTTTGACATTTTTTTAAAGATGAAAAGCATGATTGGAGACCAGACTTTTTCTGGCCACTTCAAAAGATTCATTATTTTGTCTTTGGGGGTCATTGCAATTGCTGGTGTGCAGTGGATCATGTTCCATTCCGTGAACATTCCCTGCTTCCCTTTCTGGTCAACAGCAGAACGATTTGTTCCCTCAATTAAGGTATATTGTCAAAACCTGAAGTGGAAAATATCTCAAGCCTAACACACTGCTACCATCATGTTTGACCTTTTGTATGATTACCTTTTTTTCTGAAATGCCTGTCACTATAGATCTAAAGGATTGTACATGTGCATGTTTCTTTTGTGGTATAAAATAAATCGGGACATAAAGAGTTGCTCCTTTAGATCTCTTCTTTGGCTACGTTTTTTTTTTTTTTCCCAGTCAAATTAAGTCAAAGCTGTACTTAAGAACTTTCAGTTTTGGTCAAATTTGGCTCCACCCAGTGGACAAAAGCTGTATTTTTTTGCCTGAAGGAAGACAACATTTCCCATGCAGACCAGCTTGGTAAAGACCATAACGTGGTAAAATCCTGATCTCCTGTTTGCCCGCAGTTGGACTAAACTGAAATTTCTGTCTCCAGTGGCACTTTGAAAGATATATAGATCCCAACAGGAGTGTACTGCATTGCCTGAATATCAACCATGGACAATTTGCACAAATATGCAGGCTGTGTCCGAATGTCCTCAATCACTCAATCCACCCCTCAATCACCATATACAGTGGGGGCTCTATGGTAGGCTTAATAGAGAACTCAGTTAATTGATCGTTCGGACAATTTATCACTTTTCACTTCCCGTTGGTCATGTGACTCCTGCTACCCGCACTCTGCCTGTGCCATTTTTGTTCTTTCTTGCCAACAAAGCAAATCCCATGATGCTTTGCGAGGAGAGCTCTTGCAAAGCATTCTGGGATTAATCTGCTTGACTAGTGACCATGGCTGTGCTCGAATTTATGGGCTGCGTCTGCCTGGACTGGATCCTTCATAGTCCGTGAAAATAAGGAGACCGGAACAGTTTTGGCTGTGAATTCAAACAGGTCTAGCCTTCGGTGGCTTTTACAACCAAATGCTCTTTCGCTTAGCAACCATGACATTTGACACACAAAGCAGGAAAAGAATGAGTACTAAACTTTTCCAAATTTTTATTGTAAAGTGAACAAAGACTATACTCATGAGAATACAGAGTGGAATAAAGGTGACAACCACCGGGAGCATGAACAAATAAAAGCAAATGTAGTTATATTTACCTTAGCCAGTTAAATAACATGCTACTGTCATTTTGCACATCTCTTATGTTGCTTTTATTTCAAAATATCAATTACTGTAAAAATGTCCATAGCTGTATATTGGTTATTTATTCTCCAGGTGCAAAGTTTTATATTGCTAAAACACTTTACAGTACAGTATTTTTATTGTTCATCTTATAACTCTTTACTTAGACTTAGACAGACTTTGTTGTCATTTTGTACACACGTGTGCATACAAAAATAAATTTTGTTCAGTACAGCTCTCATGACATTTTCTTTTTATAAAGTACAGCCGTGATAAAGGTAAGCAGCAGTGAAATGTAAACATACGACTGTATATTAGTTACAGATCCAACATGCAGTTTTTTTGAATAAAACTCTATTATATAACTATTATATAACTATTATGTTATTCTTATACATATGTCTAAGGTCCACATTTGTGTGCATTTATTTCTATAATGTTTTTACTGTTGTTAACCAATATTTCCCCATTGCGGGAAAATAAAGGGATTTTCTAATTTATTCTATTCTTTAAAAGGGGTAGAAAGATAGAAGTAAATCCTAAGAATGTTTGTATAAAAAATATCCTATTTTCAACAACAAAAAGTACTTAGTTAAGCAAATTTTGTAAAATAGCAATTAGAAAATAAAAATCATATCAGATTTATAGTCCCCATACTGCAGATATATTACGCGCCGCACTATGATGTAATCGGCCTTCAAATCTGCCCTTCGGAGGACGCATTTCATTAATTCGAACTCAGCCCATGGATGACCGCTACTTTTTAAGGTGAATTGTGGGAAATTTTGAGTCCACTACTTTTTCAGCCACCTGATATTTGGACACTTATTTAAAATGCAGTAACTCCTATATATTGCTCTATATATTGGTTAGGGCAGAGATTCGGACACTGCCAAAGTCTGTAAGGGAAATAGTCGCATCAACTTTCTTCTTTATAGCAAATGGGGAAAGGTGGAAGGGATGCATGCCATAAAGCAGCCTGCATATTTGTAGTTGTTTTGTTTGTGTGGGTTACTGCCACACTCTAAGGTCATGACTGAGGTCTCATTCAGGTAGTTGTACGTCGATGTATAATCACAAAAATTATGAAAATTTTTTATGAAGGCTGAAAAGTTACTTAGCTTTGGTTTAAAGCAAACAGTATAGTAATACATTTTTTTGGCATGGGTCAAGCAGCTTTTGATAGTTTTTTTTTTTTCCTTTAATAAAGGAGATCACTTAAAAAATACCTTTTGTATTTCCTTGGGTTATTTATGTCTCAAATCAAAAAAAATTATTTGATTGATAGAACCCAAGGGACGAGAAATCAGCAAGTATTAAATACTATCTTTTTTGATTTCTTCTCAATCAGCAAAGTCATCTTATGTGATTTTTTTTTTTTTTGCAATTTCCCTTGGTAACCACAAGGGGGCAGTATTGATGCAATAATAGGAAAGCATATAATGTGCAGCCAGCAGGTGAGCTGGAGTTTCACTTGGAACACAGAAAGCGATTTCTCTTCATATCACTTCAGCACAGAAGAATCCATGTCAGTCACCCTGCAGCACAGTTTGCCCCCCCAACACCCCCACCACCACCACACACATTCAACTGACAAACTGAATAAGTCAGCAGACCCTCAAAAGAGCAAGATAACAAGCTGACCATCTCCTTATGTCTTAGTTTGCATTTTGTCATCATTATGTGTTAAAAAAAAGAAAACCACCAGTAAAATTTCTGACCAAAAAAAAGGTAATGAAAAAATTGTACGCTCTGTGAAGTTATTTCAGGCACAGCTTTCCTTAAATCTACACGATCATAGTGTACTTCAAAACAAATGTTTGTCTTTTCTAAAATATGCAGAGAACGCTTTAAAGGGTAGTCCCAGATGTAAGCATATACCATATGTCAAGTGCTTTATGAAATGTCCAAACTGTGCTTATGTAGTTCAAGAGAAGCATAAAAAACCTGCATATAAAGGAAGGCATGCTAGCTTATGTTTGTCTTATAAAAGTAAATGTAAAAGCAAAATACAGCACTTATATCATTCACAAAAACCCTGTAATATAAGGTAGTAATTTTATAGGGGGGGTTACACTTTAATTTGATAGTAATTCAACCCTCTTCAAGCACATTTTTATGCTATGAAAATAGTGACTTACGAGGGAATACGGCTCTGCGACTTCCTTATGACAGAACAGAGCAGGTGTGTAAAGTGAATGTATAGAATATATAACAGTGTCGGCTGCCGGCACATCTATACTGTCATAAAGCACAAATGATAGATGAGCTGTCAGAAGCAGCAGTAGGCAGAAGCACCTGGATCTCTCCCATTTTTAATACCATGCCAAACCAGCTGTCCAGCTTTCATATCTATCACGCTGTATCCTCTATTCCGCACAGACAGGGTAATTAGACTGCAGGAAAGTCTGCTGTGAAAAGGATGGCAATCAGATGCCCTGGGCACCCACATGTCACATAGCATAGAGAACAGATCAGCGCCCTTAAATCAGTCTCTCTCCATTCAACAGACATGCATGCACACTCACACACCTTATCAGGCACACTCAAAAAAAATCTTTGAGTCATAAAACAACAACCAAATGTCAGAGAAAAAGAGAGGGAAGGGACAGACTGGGAACATGCATGCAAAAACAGAGCAGAGGCTTATTGGGAGGGGATGAGATGGAGAGGGAGCCAATGCGCAGCTCTGCATCTTGAGGAGGAGAGAGGGTGGCGAGAGAGAAAGTGGGAGGGAAGCTGAGGCAGTCACTCTGAGAGGAAAGGTTCCCAGTGTGATGATGTTGGATGTGAACTGCTCTTCTCTGACCGGTCTCTGCTTCCACTGTTTGGCCGAGCAAGAGCATGTAAATAAGATAGTTTTGCTTAACTTATTCTGAGGGATTTGCTGCTGCTCCACCTGAGCAGAGGCTGACTGGCTTGTTGGTGTCCCCAAGCTGTCTGCAGCAGAGGTGGGGGGGGGGAGTTGACTAAAGCCGAGGTCTAGGCTAAGGCAGGGCAGGGCTGACTGTTGGGCCATTTGAGCCAGGCCCCACAGGAGGAAAAAATGACTGTTCCTATGCTTAAGATCGGGGCAGTGCTCAGCACTATGGCCATGGTGACCAACTGGATGTCTCAGACGCTGCCTTCCATAGTGGGACTCAATGGGACAACCGTATCAAGAGGGGGCACTTCAGAAAGGATTGTTAGTGTGAGTATGTCTTATTTTACTTCATGCAGCTTTATATGCACTCAGTGTTTTTCTTCATGCATGTCCTTGGAAATCAAGAAGAATATTCAAAAGATGACAAAACAAATGAGTGAGAGCAGAAGAGAGTCATAAAAAAATAGATAATGAAGTTGGATGAATGTTTTCATTATTAGCTAAAGAAAACTGCTGTGACAGAGGTGAAGTTTCCATATGAATGGTAGACCAAGAGTCTGAGTCAGAGAGGTTGCTGTATCAAAAGCAACACATGATTCAATTAGATCTACATCTGAGATATGAAATGTACATGAGGCAGAATTGGATCTGGGCTTGTGAGCGATGAAGAATGCAACCATGAAAAATGTGGTAAACCATCTGGTTTTGTGGGGCTGATGGGAGGTGGAGAGCTTTACTGAGTGATGTTCGGGCTGATGTTGTATGTCAGTCAGCTCCAGGGAGGGACAGACGGTTCTTCTATCCAAGGTTTGGGTGGCAAAGACTTTAGACAATTTTACTATTTTCCATGTGCCCCATTCCTTTACTTTGCCTTTTAATGCTCTCTTTTTGAATACCTATGACCTTAAAGTAATTTTGAAAGTTGAGGAATAGGACCTTACATTATCAATGGACTGTGGATTGTCTGCATTTATGTCCAAAGGTTTAATTTTACTATTTTAGAGCTACAATATATTCAGTGCTCATTTGTGTCAACTTGAATGTCTTTTCTTCTAAGCCGAGTGAGTTTTTATGGCATCTTACCCATTAGCCAAATGCCCTGATCTGTTGAAATGACAGAAATTGAATATCCCAAGAGGTGATGACCATCTGGATATACATCGATGGAGGCATTTGTGCACATTTGTAGTAGAGTATGCACGTACGAGTGTTCAGATGTTCAATCTATCTCTGAGACATTTGTGTCTCAAGGGTGAAAGTCCGTCTGTTTTATGAGAATGCTTTTTTTAATCATAACAACCATCTGCCACTTTTATATCTTTGTTCTACCATGAAAAATTATCTGGGAGGATTTACTAAAAAAAAATCTGAATTCTTATTTCGGTCTCTAACATATATGTGTTTGGCATTGTGTTTTTTTTTTATTTTTTTTTTTAAGAAAATTAATTTACAAAATCTTACGTTAAGTCCAAACCTTTCCCTGATTAACCATACATTTAGGTTACAACATTCCATACAGAACAAAACTCTTCAACCCATTCTATCTTAAACCCAGAACATGTAGCTTAATATTTGCATTTCATAATAAATAACAAAATTATCATACATTATCGTGAGTGCATGCTGGCTTTGGGGAAATTACAAGGCATAACCAGTGGCAGAACAAAACTTCCCACATTCACTTTGAGAAATTAAAGTTACAGTATTTAGAAGAGAGTTTGATGCTTCGAGGAACATCGGCATTATAAAATACTGTTGTGATAGAAAACATGTTTGCTTTGTGACAGGAATATTCTTACCTGACAAACAATTGCATTGTATAAAGCACTTATTTATTGTAAAAAAAAAAGCCTTGCCTCAAAATCCCATCAATATTAACGAGACGTTTGCCCCAGATGATCTTACAAGCAGGCGTGAGTCACAAAATGTTTCGAGCTACAATCAAAGATAATCGGGCTGCTTTCTTGTGATGGTCTTGTGTTGGCGTGCCAGTGGCTGTTAGCTGGCTACTCCCCACTCTGGTGCTCATGCCTGCTGCTCTCTGCATCGTCCCTGCTAAGAGCTATTTTCAAAGTCTGCTTCGCTTGTTTGCTGTGCTTGTTTTCTCACCAGCTGATTTAAGAACACAGCTGACTGAGTATATGTACGTATGCCTTTCTGCAATGGCACTGAGCACAACCTATGCCTGGATGGTTTTACATGTCTGGGTAGTGCAGACCTGTGTATGTTTTTGAGGGAAAAATTTCTAGAACCCAAATACTTATATTAAACAAGCATAATCACATACAAAGACCTCTGTAGGCTTTAAAGAACAAAATGTATTCTTATCAATTCATTTAAGTTTATTTAGTATATAGCACCAATTCATAACACATGTCATCTCAAGGCAGTTTACAGAGATCAGATCATACAGTGAGACTGATTCAAAGTTTTCTATCTGAGGAAAACCAGCTGATTGCACCGAATCCAGAACTTGAAAGCAATCCCTCACACCAAGCATGCTTGTAGCGACAGGGGAGAGGAAATTTCCCTTTTAACAGGGAGAAACCTTAAGCAGAAAGAGGCTCAGTGTGAGTGGCCATCTGCCAAGGTCGACTGGGTTTAAAGGAGACACAAGCAGACAGAAAAAGAAGCAGAGATACAAAAAATAACCATCAACCCGCTCCACAGGTGGTCACATCCAAGAAACACACAGCCAGGCAGACAAGCTCTGAGCCAGCTCCCATGTCAGAGAATGAAGAGAGCACATACTGTACAGTTAGTCACAGTCAGAGAAACTGGACTACACTAAAAAACATTGCTGTTACAAAAGAATTGTCTTCTATTTTCTTTAAACAACAGTCAAAGATCACCGGGTAAATGAAAACCTATTTTATTTTTTTAAGGGAAAAAGGCTTTTTAAAAATCCACCCTGCACATTTTGTGAATAAATAACTTTTCCAAAACTCTCCACCACTACAACAATCATGGCAGTGATAAAATAATGATTAGGGTAGACTTAACTGCTTTAAATTTGAGTCGACTTTTTCTAAACCTAGATTTCTGCTTCTCACTGGAAAATCCTGAAGCAGAATGCCCGGCCAATCAGCCTTTGACCTTAGGCACAGCAGTGTTACAGGAAATTTTAATTCCTGTGGTGTAACTTCGTCTTGCTTCAAAACTATCAAGTGTTGTTTATTTATAACATTCTCCAAAAAAATGTTATCACAACTGTTTCAGTGAAGTAAAGAGCTGTTGACGCTTATTGCACACACTTGATTGCATTTGTTGTCTGATAATCTGAAATATGAAAGTTTGCCAAATAGTAAGAAATAAGAAACCGATTAGATATTAAACACTTTTTCACGGTGCAGTTTTTAAATGCTTTGTTAATCCATAGACAATGTGAAATTGAAGCAACTTTAATTTATTGAGTTTTGTGAGAGTGCTAGAGCTAGAAGCCCTTAGGTGATTCATTGGGAACTGCTGAGCTTTTAAAGTTCAGTAACATTGGTTTTAGTTTGTCCAGTATAGGAAAAATCTGCTTGTGGAAATTTAGTCCTCTTACATACTAACAACTGTGAAAAACATCACCTAAGGCTACTTAGGATGCTTTCAAATTGATAGGTGTAATAAACAGGATGTTAAATACTTAAATTACCATTGAAAGCCTAGATAATTACAGTAAATCAGAAAAAAGTCATTTTTACAATCAAACAAGAACATCAAGAGAATCGTTTTATCTTTTTTTCCTATTTTTTTCTAATAAAACCTCCTTAATAATATCCATTTCAACATTGTCTTTCTAAAAACAGGCAGTAGTTCAGGTAAGACAGAACAAGTGAGAGGAACCTAAATCTGTGGCATTCATACATGTATAATCAGTATTTCAATCAAAATCAGTGAGGCAAAACATCTGAAGCAAGATGTTTCTGCCTCACTGAGATGAGACGTCCTTTCAAATATTCAGAAAGATCATGCTGTTAAGTTTCCGATCATTCAGCACGACTGCTGGTCCTTAAAATATATTTTTATTATTCAATTGGTTTCCTTTTCTACAGTTGCCCAATATATAAGGCAACTGTAGAATTGCACTAATTTTCCCTATCTGTCATTATTAGATATGTCTAAAATCACACCATTTCAAAGTTTGCACAATTGTTTATAATGTGTTATGTAATTTTTTTAATGCTAAAAGAAACAGTATGTAGGGCTTGATTTGTTTTGGTGTGCTAAAAACATAAAGGTGTGCTGATTTCCAAACTAAAAATAGACTGTTTGCTGTGCCAAGATAAGAGAGCCTACTGAATGTATTCCAGTAAACCAAAACACAGTTGATTTTGGGGTATTTTAGCTGATGGATGGATGGATGGATAAGATAAGAGAGCCTACTGAATGTATTCCAGTAAACCAAAACACAGTTGATTTTGGGGTATTTTAGCTGATGGATGGATGGATGGATGGATGGATGGATGGATGGATGGATGGATGGATGGATGGATGGATGGAT
>NW_015150521.1:1468170-1506609 GCF_000732505.1 Cyprinodon variegatus | reverse complement strand
GGAAGGAAGGAAGGAAGGAAGGAAGGAAGGAAGGAAGGAAGGAAGGAAGGAAGGAAGGAATCTTTGACAAAAGAATATGTGACTTGCTTCAATTTCAAGAAATAATGTTTGCTAAAAGGAATAAACCATTTCTTTTTGGGAATGCAGGGCAGTATTTTGCTAAATCCAACTGGCCCAGAGCATCTTAGCAGACGTAAAATATTGTGGATCGTAATATATTGTGGATGTTCCTTCATGCTTTGAGTTTTATTGCCTCTATTACTGGGGTCTTAGAATGATGGAAACTGTATGAGTTTAAAGATAATATAATTGACCTCAGCCACCCAGCTTTAGAAGAGAAGGGTACAAAGATCTAACATCATTATGCAAGTTAACCATAGAAAGCTTTTAAAGGCTGCTGGCCATATAGTGTTCATTGTTATACAAAGTTAGGCGTTAAGAGGCAGTGCCCTGCATGTTTTAGATGTCTGCCTTGTTTCTCCCACTTTACTGAAATGGGAGTTTGAGCAGGCCATTCAGCCAAGTTGATAGGTTGTGTTCGAGTGGAGACACAACTCTTCAGAACTGGCTCAATTTATAAAAGATTAAAATGCCATAAAGAACTTACATATATTACTAAGGTGTTTCCAGGAAGCTGAAAAATATTGTGGTCCATTTTTTTCAAAAGCTCCTCCAAATTTCTTCTGAACTAAAACCAAGATATGGTTCTCATTCTGCACCAAGGCCTGCTGTTTTTCAATATTCTATGATCATGACTATTCTAAACATATTCAACAGTCAAGGAATTTAGGCCTGTGATTATTACTGCATCATATTTTGTTTTGAAATAACTTCAGGAGGGCTTGTGCAATGCGGGGATGAATAAATCACCATCGTGATGTGGTTGGATCCCAAGAGCAACGCTATGAAAGACAGAAGAGCAGGATGTCTTTGTGTTTGATATCCAGCATAAAATCTCATTGCGACACAAGTTTGTTTTAAGCATTCTCACCATGAGCAGAGAGAAGGCAACATATAATGGAAGTAAGAAAGAGCCAGGAATCTGAATCTGATTGGGGTCACGCAGACAGTGTCTGTCTGGATGTTGGAGCTGTAAACTTTATCACACCCACCATGCAATCACATAAAGCGGATAGTTAAGAGTGATCCTCGGTTATGGATTAAAGATTAAAGACAGCTTACAGAGTTTAATGTGAGCACATTACTTTTATGTTTATCGCCCTGCTTTTAGCCACTTTTTATTTGGGTTCAGGCTCTGACTGGTGTGCTTTTATGTCTATTCATTGCAAAGCAGGTTTCAAGGCCAGAATATCAGTAAAAGTCAGTGCGTATGAAAGCATTTTAAATAGTTTGGGTAACTATGTGGCGGCTCAACAAAAACATCTAGTGTATCAGCATCCTGATAAGAATATGTTTAAAACGACAAAATTAGCTATAACATTACGGCATCATGAAAAAGCTACCTATTAATGAGATCACACAATTTTGACATCCATATTTGCAGCAGTGACTGTGATTTAACAGTTTATACAGTGTTTTATCACACAAACCACCCTTGTCTCTGTCTTCTGGTTCAGCCTAAGATGTGATAGAGCTATCTTATTCTCATGTGTTGCTAGAGCAGATGCCAAATGCTGCACGAGGGCACCTGGCAGGGTGTCAGCAGCAGGCTTTATTACAGAGTGTGGTTGCAACTGCTTTTTGGAAATTGCAGAGCTGTTATGAGTGTTGTTTCTCCTACCTCTACCTCTCAAACTCTGCTGCCAACGTAGGAAAACAAAACACTTGGTCAACTCAATGTCCAGCACTGCTGCCATTCAGGTGTGATGTGGACTGGAACAAGTCAGATGCAGCAGATGGGGAGAGAGTGGGAAGGCATTCAGAGCAGTGACAGTTACAGGATTGATAGGTTGGGAGTAAATGTAAGGCAGTGGGGAGGAAAATGTGTAGGGGGAGGGGGGGGTGCATGATGAGTTTATGATTCATTTTATTGACTGGCAACCACACTGCACTGATTGTGGTAATCGGTTTTCCTTGGAAGCAGAGGAGACTAGGGACTTGGATGAGAGACTTCATTGAGTTTTATTTTAAAGGCCAGCAGCTGGCTGGCGCATTGAGCTCTGAGAGATTGTTTATTTCCAGAGTGGGTTTGTGTATTTGCATGTTTATTTATATATAGTCAATTCAGCAAGTGAGCTGCAAATTAGAAAAATGAGATGTGATTGTTTGGCTGCAGCACCGATGCAACTGAGTTGTGTTTGGCATAGGCAGATGAGTCAGCCTACTTGGCAACAAGTGCTGAGAGAAGTTAAGGCGATGCAGATTTGTAAAGAGTAAAAGATATGGAAGCTGCTGAACACGGATGAAGAAATTATGGGATGACGAGTGGAAATAAAAGAGACTGAGATTACAATTAGTTATTCTTTTTTTCTATCCTTCAGAGTCTCTTTGATTCCTATTGCATTCTTATTATTCCAGTCTTTCTCTGCTCTGAACATCTTATCCATTGCCCTTTTCCTAGCCGTGTCCCTTCTCTTTGGTGATGTGTTTCCTCAGATGTAAAGCATTCAGTGTCACGGTCAGCTCTTTCTCATATCTCACAACTTGGTTCTAACATTTGCCCCTTCAGCCTGGTGCTCATGAAAGTTATAATAGACTTGCCGTCATGCTCATAAAGTAAGGATCTGCAGATTTATGATCTCATTTAACTCTGGCTTTGCAGCAGCCAGTTCCTGGGTCTGGCTAATGAAACGCCAGAGGAAGTCTATTTGCAAGTCGACAGCGATACCAGCGGCATGAATGTCTAATTGGATAATCTCTCTGAACTTTGGTAGTCAGCAACAGAACAGGGATTTTTACATTTTTCTCTATAATTATTTCTCAGGTGAGGACCGAGCAGAAAAGCTGGATTTCTCAATGTTTTCTCAAAGATTTTAAAAAGGAAATGGACAAAATTGTCACAATACAGATAGTCATTTTGAAATTAGATCTGTCTTTCAGGAATGTAAAATAAACAGAGGAAAGATGCTGCATATCTGTTTATCCCCATTCAGCTGGAATTCACCTTAAATCGTCACTCAGCTTTTTAGCTTGGTATCATTTAAATTAAGCAGGCGAAATCTGAGCTATTTTTCTCCTCACTGCCAGTTGGTGCTTTTCTGTCTATGAGCATATCAGTAACTCTTGCTTTACTCAGTTTCCTCTTGGGAGCTTGAGGTTAGTGCATGCCTGCAGCTGATGGTGAGGCTTCACACAACCAGCGAGTCTAATTTAGGGTCCAAAAAGGGAATCCCAAGGCAGAAATCTTTAGGTGCAATTTTAATTTCAGTGAGTAAACAGCATTGATTTATTTTTGTGTGTGATTTTTGAGTTGTTTTCATTCCTTTGTGTCTTATTTAATGAGCTTTTGCACAGACTGTCTCAGATCTGCTGCTTAGATATTCTTTGCCATCTCTCATAGCTAATGGGTGAATTTCTGGGACGTTGAACTAAACGCCTACTCTCTGCTCAAATTGTTGTCTTTTTCATGGACGAGGAGATTAAGCACCAAACCTGAAGTGCTCCAGTTAGCCACTGTTTACAACATGACAACATGATTATAGACAGCAACGGGTTGCATAGCATCACTGTATCCAACATTTGGTTTGAACACATTACTTGTGCTCCAGTTTATTCTGGATATTTAAAAACAATACTTTTAGCATCAATGAATATTGGAAATTAGTTTTACAGCATTAATGAGGTATGTTGCTGGCTGTAGGGAGCATGAATCTCCTAAATGAACAAATGCCAATGAGCCATTCATTGTAACAAAGAGAGGACTTAATCAAATTTACATAAACACAATGCAAGAGTTGGAAAAACAAGTTCATTTGTATCCTAGGAAATCTCTTGCTTATAAGATCTGATATAGATATCTCTTTGCGCCCAGGCACAAAGCATATAAGGACATTTGCATTTGAGAATTACCTCTTCCATCCTGCTTTCTAACTGTGATGAGAATGAGAAAGTTGGAGTAGAATGGATAGGTGGGTGGTAATGAAATTGGAAGTGATTCAAATAGGCTCTTAATTTCAGCCTGGCTTTATGAAATATTAATGATGAAGGGGAAAGATGAGTTGCAGTGAAATCTCGCTTACTCAGGGGGAGTGGAGCAAAAGTTTGAATACTTTTCCAAGTAGTAGAAAATTATAATTTAAAAATAAATGCTTTCTTTGATGTTTATTTAACTAAAAACACATATAAACAGACAAAATAAGTGGTCCCCCTTGTATGATCAAAGAAAATCTAACTGCGGTAACAGAAATAACTTTAAACTGATTAAAGCAGAGACAGTAATTTTCAGCTCCTTCCAAAGATGCTCAATTGTATTTAGGACAGGGCTCAAAGAAGGCCACTTGAGAATGCTCCAATGTTTTCCTCTTAGACATTCTTGGGTGTCTTTAGCTGTGTGTTTTGGGTCATCTTCCTGTTGCAGCATCAACTGGGACTGAGATCAAGCTTTCTAACAACAGCACATTTCTCTCTAAAATTCCTTGACAGTCTTGTGATTTCATCATTTCCTGCAGATATTCAAGACAACCTGTGCCAGATGAAGAAAAGCAACCGCAGAGCATAATGTCACAATATCACAACTGCAATCTTTCCTTGATGCTTCATCTTTTCTGTGAACATAGAACTGATGTGTTTAGGTAAAACATTAGAATTTTGCTTCATCTGTCATAAGACATTTTCCCAGAAGCTTTGTGGCATGTCAATACCTAGCTTGGCAAGTTTTTTTATGACTTGTTTTCATCAATGCTGTCTTCCTTGGCTGTTTCCTGTTAAGCCCACTTGGGCTAAAACAGCGATGCTGGTGTGATCTCACACTAATGTTCATTGAGCTTAAAGTTCATCGTTTCAGAAGTTTTTCAGGGTTCTTTTTTTTACCATTTATATTATTTATTCTTTTGATTTGACGTAAATTTTCCTCCTCCGACCACATCCAGGAAGATTGGCTATAGATCTTAAATTTTTTTAAAGGAAAAGTCCGGTCAGCAAGGAATAACCAATGGGTCATTATTTATACCTAAAACTAATATGTTTGTTGTGATTTATGAATTTAGCGTTAATCAGTTAAAAAATAAAAACAATATTTTTCGTTGCGATCACTGAGTATGGGAACGGCTATTTTTGCCCAAATATAGTAATACCTCACTCCTGACATCTTCCGGCATTGACGTCACGGTGCGGTAAGCTTAGCGCCATTCTTCCCGCTTTACAAGCAAAATCAATGGGAACTACTTAACACATCTGCAACCAACAACAATTATTTAAGATTTCAAGAGGACTTTACAATTTAAATTCACAAGAGCTATAGATAAACTGACAATGCCCACGTGCATTGCAGTTGGATGTTGTAATACATCGGGTAAAAGTGAAAAAAAACCCAGTTATTTTACCTTTACGATTTATGATCCACCACGGGTCCATGGTTGGATTGCCAACTTGAAGAGGGAGGATTTGCCATCAAACTTCTAGCCAGAGAAAAAACACATCATTAATCCGTTACTCTCTGCTTTGCATAGTACACTGTTTGTCACCATCATGGATAAAAGCGCATTGTGACAAACACCAGATACAGCATTGGGACTTGCTCAACGGCTGATACCGCACTTTGATGTCACAAACCAGTTGGTCGCAGTAGTGCTCTTTGACAAACATGGTGTCTCTGGTAAAGCACATTCAAATGAAATTACTCTCAATTAAAACCACTTATCATATGTTGAAAAGTATGCATTAATTTCCTACTTAAAGTACTTTCAGAAGTTTGTATTCTGAATGTGACCTGACTTTTCCTTTAATAGTTTGGGTGACTGTAGTCACTGGAAAATTTAGCTTCTTGGAAAGGGTTTTATAGCTATTACCTCTAACACAATCGTCTATCATTTTCTCTCTAATCTCCTGAGACAACTCTTCCCTTTGTTTCCTCTGGTCCATATTGATTGTGGTTCACACCATGTCACCAGACAGCACACTGACTACCTGTAGCCTTATATATAGGCACACTCTTACTGATTGCAGGATTGTAGACAACTGTGATGCTAATTATGGACACTCTTTGATTTAACATGGTCCTTTGGTCACATTAATTTCATAATTTTCCGGGGGTACCATCATTGTTGTCCAGGCCTGTTAGATCACTGTTCTTTTTCTTTTTTTTTTATAAGTGTGTTGAAGCATGGTTGGAAAGCAATAGTTGATTTTCCTTTGTTCATTTTGGTAGAAATTGCATTTATTTTTGTTAAATTCAAGTTATTTCTGTGACCACTTTTTGCCTTTTCTTTTGTTCTTTTTTTTTCTTTCTTTAATTTATATTTCACATTTATAAAGCAAAGCCATTGTAACACAAACATTAGCTCCTTCCCTGGACAAAAGATTAAAAAGGGACACAGGCTTCTACGTCCTTTCCGACTACTGAAAATGAATATTAGAATTGCCAGCCCCCTCATTTGGCTATAGGAATATTTTATTGAATGCTTCAAATATTTACAGATTAAGTTGCGTGAATGGTTTCCAGAGTTTCAGTATGACTAACCCCCACCTGTTAACTCTACAGGATACAGTCAATAATGATAGGCCATTGTGCTTTCCGTTTCTCACAGTCAGCAGTGCAGGAACAGTAGTCTAGCAGCCAATATGGGCATACTGCAGAACTGCAATGAAAAGCACAGTGGTGGGCTGTGAGGGCTTTCAAGGCCTTCACTGCTGGCCTAAAATCCATCAGAAACACTAACCTACATTCACAACCTAAACTTTATTTTTTTTCTTTCCAACTGTTTTAATTTATTCTTTAATCCATTCTCTTAATTTTGTAGTGTTTCTCTTGGCTGCGCTGCTTCCATTAGATTAATGGGGTTGCTATATTTTTTTGTCCAATCAGATTTCAGCCTCTGTCTATTGCAATGTTGATCAAATCTGTCCAGGGCCTTCCGAATCAGCAATGCTGGCTGATCTTACCTTAACATCAGATTTGCCCCACTGGGCTAGCGAGCAGGCCCACCACTACATCAGCATTTTCTGTCCCCTGATTGGTCAGTTAGAGCTAAATTATTAAAGCCAACTTAAGCTAGCAACAAACTGCATTTTAGATTGACTTTTGCCCAAAGATTTTTTGGCCTCAATGGCTGATACTAAATGGGGATCCTTAGACGTCCTGCACAAAGACAGAAGGATGGAATTTGTTTACAAATAATCAGCATCTCTGCTCAGTGTGATATATATTATTTTCATGCTGTATGCACTATTTTGTCTGATAATTGATGTATATTGAATCTGAATAGCTACCGATGATGTAAATATTACACAGCTGTGGTTATAAAGTAGAGGATTGTAGTTGTCTTAACTGGGCTTGTTGCTTAATCGACTTCTGTAGTCACCCTCACACTAATCTTCCTCTCGATTATCTCTGCTTATTACATTTCATAGTTGAATACTATTGGGGGTTTCTGTTATTAAAATGCAAAAGGAATGATATTAACCCCTTGACACCAACATTGCAAATTGTCTTTATATTTTGATATCAAGGTATAAGAAGTAGATAAAGTTGAGGGGTGTCCACAGAAGACCATATGCACATAGAGGCGTTTACTAACAAATAAACAAATGGTTGTTAAAGTAACTGTGATTTCATCTGCATCTCTTTATGTATGAATTACTCCTCAAACAGTATTTGATGCAAACTAATACAATCAGCATATTTACTACATCTGCTTTTTTTTAAATATCACAGAATAAAACAAGATTTGTGACAAAAACACATCTTTCAGCATAATTCTCATTTTTCTTTGGTGTCTAAAGAAAGTGTTTATTTATTTTGGCAAACATTTTAACATTTATCTCATTAGCTGAAAAAATTATCCAGATGATTTCTTTTTAATGTAACCTAAAAAGTTTATCTTGACCTAAAACTCCTGCAGTACTTTTTGTTATTACACATACAAAAAGAGTAAAATACCTACGTTTTATTTGCATCATGTTAATACATATCTTTGTCTGCAAAAATTAATTTTAGTTTACTCTTAATAGCAGCACTTATGTCAGTTTTTTTCTTGGCTTTCATACTGAAAACTCTGAGTTTTGAGTCAAACAGTTTGCTGGGCTTAAATATGACCACCACTTCACAGCTCTTACCCTTTTTTAATTTGTTTCTCAGACCCAACAAATGTGGAGAGACAAATTTGTCTGTAGCTGGAAATCTGACAGATTGGATATGATGTGGTAAGGGAATCAAGTACAGAAAAAGACGTTGTACCTCATCCCCTAGACAATAACTGAATGTAATAGACCATCAGACCTGGTGGAAATAAATTGGGTGAGATTCAGTTTTTCTGTATTGTTACACTTCAGCTTTTGCTGATTTAGACCTCTGTTTTCCTCTCCATGCAACATTCTATTGTTTGCCACAAAGAAGAGAAAATAAGTAGGACTGGGATTGATGGGAATGAATAAATCTTCCGAGGTCATTGACGGGTCTGACTGAACGATAACAGAAAAATTTGCATCAATATTGAAAATGTTGCCTCGGTCATTTACCCTTTGAACCAAAAGTCCCACAATGAGTCATTTTCATGGAGTTAGACATTCAGTCCCAGTTTAAAAAATCACTTGCATATATTGGTAATGTGCTATGAATGATATTTTACCCCTGTTTAATAAAAACAGGAAACATTCATCTAAAAATGTCATAAGTGTACTAAGTATGGACTAAATATAATGATGTTAATAGTGTATGAAAACCAGTCTGTGTAAACCACCACTGCATGGTTCCAAGAAGCAAAAGGTAAGTCCAAAATCTGTAAACATGGCTCATGTTGTCAGGTTGAGTGGTTTGAAGATGACCCAAATGCAGAGACTGAAGCTGAGGTGGTTCTTGCAAATTTAATATCAAATAGGTAGCAACAGAAGCAAAAAAGACCAAAATACAGAAAACGTTACGGAAAACTCACATGAAGGGCAAAGAAATTATGATGAGAAACCAGAAAACAGTGACTGAACAGGAGGTGTATACATGGGAGACAGAAACAAAGACCAGGCAGAAGGTAAAGGCAGGAATTACACAGTGTGACAGTCAGAAAACTCGCTTGCAGGGTGGTTGATGCTTTAAACTCTGATCACTAACACACTAAAGTGTTTTGTTCCCCCAAAAGACTTTAACCTGAACCTCCAAATCCCAGTCCTGCTTTGAGAGAGAAAAATCTGAGTGTCCCTGAACCACAGAATGTTTTTTTTTGTTTCACTTATTTCAATGGGTTTTTAATTTCACTGCAAAAACGTGTTGTGCTTTTTCTTATTACGTTTATCTATAAACTGTGTCCTGGGGACTAAATTTACTGTGAATGAACAATTGGCAAAGCCAAGCCTGTATGCCAGTGAGAGTGTACCTGTGACCGCAATGCACTACTTTTGATTAGATTAGTCTGAAAGAGACATCCATCCTTTTAGTCCCAGCCCTCTTTCCCTGGTAAGGGGCTGCATTATTGATCTTGAACGGCTCCATTTCCTTTCTCTGTCCGAACTTATTAGATGTTCAACCTTTAACCAGCCCAGCTTGATCCCTCGTTCTCATTCTCTCTCTTCACAGTTCCCTTTTTGGCTGTCTTCCGTAGTTTTGTGTTTTTCCTAACCATTTGTCCATTTTCTGCCAAACTGCTTATCATATCTTGATCAACACACAAATACCATTTCTCTCTTGTCCTCTTTATAACTCTATTAGGGCTAGGTCTTCTCCTCTGGTATTTTACTACCGTGAGCACCACCTCTGTCCAATCTCTTTAATCAAGTCCTCTCTCTATTTCTCACAACTAAGATTTTATTACAACTGAATTTAAGTAGTCAGGAGGAGTGCACTGCTTTTCATTTTCAGAAATAGTAGTGTTTTTTTATTTTGCAAAGAAATAATGCATCAGAAAGGTTATAGGATCTACCAGTTTAGTTGGTGACAGATTGAGCACAACTAGCATATCAAAAGTGTTCTTCCCCTCTCAAGATTTCTACAACACTTTCAAGTACTGGATAAATGTATTGCCTCGGAAATATTTTATAACACTGAAACACTTTTTAGAGTGCTGTTGATTAATGCTGGCAGAAAAAAAAAAACATCTTGTCTGCTCTTCTACATTTGAAAAGCCTGGCAGTGTAGATAAACAAAATAAATAAAGTAAGACAGAAGCAACTTTTTTTCCTACTTGGTCACACATTTCTATCTGTGTTTCTACAGGCTCTCTACCCCAGCCCAGAGGAAGGCTGGCAAATCTACAGCTCAGCACAGGACGCAGATGGGAAATGTATCTGCACCGTGGTCGCACCAGCCCAGAACATGTGTAATCGCGACCCACGCAGCAGGCAGCTCCGCCAGCTCATGGAGAAGGTGACAGCTGTCAATAACACGCACAATCCAAGACTCCACTGTTGCCCACATAGACACAACAACACAAACAGATACTTTGTGCTTAGCGTCTGACGCCGTCTGTCACATGCAGGCTGCTGAATTGTGCCACCTCCTTCAGCTCATCGCTAATCAGTCAGAAGTAATATGATTTTCAGTTTTAAGTATCAAAGTGAGAGATGGATTAAGAACTCCTCTAAGACACATTGCCTTTCAAGTGTTCTCATGCCATTTGAACATCATTTCAATTACAACCTGAATTACAAGCCCCTTTGAAAAATATCCACTTGAATGTTACACTGTTTTGTGATACACAGTGAATATTAGTGCGTGTCATGGACAGTGTTCTGAGATGACAAAGATGTTCAAAGCCAATATAAAAACTCCTTAATAGTGGGGTAGAATTACACCTTCTGTAGGTGAAATCTATAATCTAAATAGTTTGTTTTCTGAAGGCTGCATTAGATTTTATCAAGAGATATCAGCCTGAAAGAAGAGGAATATATATGTGCATCACATTACTAGATGTTTACTTCTAGACAAAGAGAAAACTATGTATTATATGTTTGTTTATGCATCTGCTCATTGAACCTTTTAGTCACTAAAGCTTCAAGCATACAAACACACACTGCAAAATTTCCAAGCTCAGGAGGCTTACTGACCTACAGAGGAGTGTATGCAAATGTTACATCCTGTTAGAACTCCACTTATTCATGGCAGACAGTTCTAGCCATGAACTGATGCTTGTTGAGTCTCCAGATCTGGAGGCCATACACCTACATCTTTTTCTTCTTTACAAGTTAAGTAATATAAGCCTTAGAGACACAGATAAATACAATGGAACTGAATGGTAAGATATGATTCACTTTGCTGCCAGAAGCAGATATTTTGAACAATTTCAACCGGTGCTGCTGTAAAAAGGAGGCTCCACCTAGTATTTTAAAGCAGATAGAAAAGGGGGGGGGGATGGATTGACATTGATATGGTCTTTTGAGAAAAGACAGATGCAAACAAAGATACTGGAAAAGATTCTCAGAGCTCACTGATGAATCAGTGAGATGCCTGCATCCACCTTCATTCATTCTCTATGAAGTTTGCCTCTTCCCCTCTGACAGTATCTGTGTCCTGATGTTTAAAGCATGTTTACAGAGACAAAATTCGCTCTCCCACATGCTTCACTACATGAATATTCTAACAGGGGAAAAAAGCATATCTTGGCACAGAGACAGAATGAATTGTTGCAGCTTGTGATAGCATTAGAAAGATTTTGTGAAATCTTAAGCAAGTAGAGCACAGAAATACGACAGCGTTGATTATGAAAGAGTTATCAAGTTCATACACACCTTTCACAGGAGACTTTTATTATATCTTGTGTTGTTTTGTTAATGCAATTATATAATTACTGTCATATAATTATATAATAGTTTGCATATACTTTAGATTAAAGGAACCTTTTCAGCATAACAACCATAACCATTTATTAAACATACTTAGTCTGCCTTCTTGTAATAAAAGGAGTGTAAAAAAATGGACTGATTAATGGTCTGATGTAGTATTCTAATCCTAAATGTCATGTTTTCATTTGCTGTTGAAGGAAAATTATTATAAATAATGGAAATAAAGGGTTGAAAACACCCTGTGTGTAATTAATCTACATAATGTGTTTTATTTAGTGAAGTAAATAACTGAAATTAATTATGTTTCATAATATTTATTTAATATGAACATACATTTTGTTCATGTTTTTATTGGGTTTATGGAAATATGGATTAGGATCATTGTTATTAGATTGTTTAATGACTTTAAAACTTTGTAGATAATGTACTAAAATCAAAGGCACCATGATGTAGACTTACTGTAATGCACCCCTCAGAAAACTCTATCATAAACATTAAAGCCAGCTTTTAGAAAAAGTCACAGCAAAAATAGAATATTATATGCTCTATGATGTATTATTTATCACTGTATTGCATTTTGTTATTAGGGTGTTTTCATTACTGTGTGTCTGCATGCTTTCTGTACTCACTGTTGCCTGAAGCAGGCTTAATGAGGACACCCAGGGTCAGCACTATTTCAGCTTCACCGGAATAAAAGCTGCAAAATATAAAGCTCTGTGTGAGTCTGCTTGTATGTGTGGTCCCAAAAGAGCAGCGCCCACCAAGACATCCTCATTTGAACCCAGAGCATGAGGGGGAATTGTTTGAGTCCAGATTCACAACTGACATCAGGAGCCAAAGCTATGTTAGCGATGTCAAAACTGCCCTCTGTTCAAAGAATGTAAAGTAGGTTTTTACAGAATTTTTATTCAGCTCTCTCTTAGCCAGATAAAGAGCCTGACCCTGACGGATGACAGCGAGGCAATAGTCGCCGCAAATCTTTGAACATCTCCTCCCCTTCTGACCTCACTGTCTGTCTGGCTGAATTGAGATGAAATCAGATTAAATATGAGGCAGAAATATGGTTAGACATACTCACAAACAAGCCTGATGCAGAATGAGTCATAACACTGGGCATGAAGCAGACACACCTGCGACTGTAAATCTGGGACACTGATGATGAGGATTGTCTTTTATTAAATAAAAAGAGGATGCAGGAGTACCAAATGTTAATGCATCAAGTTGACAAAGAAATTGTTTAGACTTTGGCTGCTGGAAGATTTTATTCCTTAATATCCCCCTGCTTATTCCTTGTGTTCCAGTTCAGGAAAATAAAAAGTTTAATTGCTAAATATTTTGTGACCAAATACTCCTCTGCTAGTTCACGACGTGCGTGGGAGTAACACAGGGTGAGGGAAACTGTGGGCTGAGCATGAAGCATCGAGTAGGCTGTCATGGATCAGGCAGGCAAGGAAGTGTGGTGCAAAACAGACTTTCATGCCAAGCTGCAACCTTTCAATATTGGGTCTGGTTTTTTTTTTCCTTCATTTCATTTTGAATTTTTCTGCCGCCATCTTTATGGGTTTGCACCTGTTTAAGTGGGCTGCTGAACATATGCACATACAAGTCTCCTATATGCATGACAACCCTTAATGTTTGGACGAATTCTGGTATGCTTTGTGCAATCTACAGGAGATGAGGGGGTGTGTGCTAGGCAGTAGGCTGATTATGCAGCAGCATAGTGAGCTGTCAGAGGATGAGTAAGCTCAGTGCTTAACAAAACTTTAACTAAGTGCCAAACTAAATTGTCTAAGAACAGTAAATGCCTACTTAGCAGAGTTTCCTTCGCAGTGAGGTGTTTTCACATATTATTTGGATGAACCCATTAACCGGTGCACACTCCACTGTACTGGATGTCTACTAACTTTGTTTAATGAGTAGGTATAAACTCACTGAAGAGAGCATAGTCATGTACTCACCCCTTAGGAACACAAAAATAATGTATTAATCTTCAAATAAAGGAGCGCATGAAGAGCATTTGTTGTGATAGTGTTTACTTAGTTCCTTTAAAGCCTGAAGATAACTTTTGCAACAGACAAATAGGCAGATATAAACATTTTTGCTTCAGCCTCCATCAACTTACCAGCTTCTCTGCTCTTTTGCACACTTGTTCTTGGAATTATCTTTTTTTCTTTTCTTAGTACACTTGGACTAAAAAATTGCTCATTTGATTGGCCGTATGACTTGTTTACCTATTGTGTGTATGCACAATATCATACATACAGTCACGTGATCTTGTGAAGATAAATGTACAAAATGCTTATGTTTTCAAACAAATCGACCAAAGTCAAACTGGATTAAATATAATCAGACAAATCAGATTTTGACTTTAAAAGATCCGATTAATATGTTTGTGAGATCAGGCTGACACAGTTCTGTGGCAACAAGTTATGCTTATAAGGCATCCTCTCAAATCTCAAAAATAACAATTTAATATGAAGTATAATTTTATGGTAAAAAGGGTGACTGTTGTTGAAAGGATTTTAGGAGTTACAAAACCAGGATGATGTCCAAACTTTCAGGTAGAATGTAGTAATCATGCATTATTTGAATAAATAGGTAATGAACTGCACTTTCAAACAGTCACATTGGTTATTGTTTCCTAATTAATGTCAACAATGTCTGCTGTAAGGAGGTCATACTACATGAAATTTAGGTATTTGAAGTTTGGTATTTCTGGTAAACTTGTACAGTAGCTAGGTGTTACTTTTATTTTTGTTTACTTCCATTGGCAGTCCAGTTGGTGGCAGTGTAAAGTATGTACGTATAAAAAATAATCTAGTTTATATGCATGTATGCTATCAATTGGACATAAGTGATCAGTAGTGTTTATTGATTGCAATAAATGTCTCACACTGATAAGAATTGTGATTAATCATGACAATAAATAGAGTTGTTACTTATATGGAGTTTATCCTCCATGTTTTTTAAGTATAATTAAAATACTTAATCTGAATGGTGTAAAGAAGTATATTGCTTGGTGATGGATATTTTTTTTTATTTTTAGGAGTATAATCTGTGTTTTACTGAGCTGTGACTGTTTACATTATTGTGGTTTGCAGAATATTCTATTTCCAAACAGAGATTAGAATACGTTTTTAAAAAACATTTTATGTGCACTCTTATCATTAATCCAAGAAACACAACAGAATAAAATACTAAAAAAATTAGTAAACACTATCATCTTCATGACTTATTGTTTTTGCTTTGCAGGTTCAGAATATTAGCCAATCAATGGAGGTGCTAGACCTGAGAACCTACAGAGATCTCCAGTATGTAAGGAACACTGAGAGTCTGATGAAAGTTGTTGATGGAAAGTTGAAGGTGGCCTCTGAAAATCCCCGAAGCCTCAATCCAAAGGGCTTTCAGGTAATCAGCTTGGTGTTACTCTCTGTTCAAAGAATTGTATGTACTATAGATCATTTGAATAGAATTTATATACAATGCATTTATTTTTTTAGTTCTTCACAGACAGTTAAATTCTATATGACTCCTGGTGGACTGGCATATAAACATTGGTAGTGATATTCTGTTGGAGTACTTTACATGATTTATTGGGTCACCCCGCTAAGGTTGACTAATCTACTGTGCTTCATGAGCTTCACATGTTACCGATGATTAAAGCTGTGAACCAAGAAGGGCATCAGTTTTTTTTTTTCTGTCTAACTCACTGGACATCTCATTCACTTTTCTATACCCATCCTTTCTTTCTAATCTCTGTAGGAAACTTCCCAGCATCTGTGGTTTATATATTTTCACATTTGTTTGAATTTCTCATTCAAAGATTCAGGCTTAGCTGGCTTAGCATTATCAGCAAGCCCTTATATTTTTCTATCAGCAGACTGCCTTGCTCAGTAGCATTGTTATATTTTTATAACCTTACAGATATTAGATGGGCCATAAAATTGTGTGATTAAAAGATGCTCTGATAAACACTAAGTGCATTTTGCCACTGGGTTGGTGCCTCAGCAAAGAGGCAAGCATGAATATCTGTTTAGCTTTCAGTATGCTTTCTGAAAGCTATTCCAACAAAGAAAGGGAAAATGTTTATGAAATTAGTCAGTTCATCAGAAAAGCTCGAGATTACTTTGTAGACAGAAAACCAAAGCATTTGTCTGAATGCAAATCTAACGTTTCCATTCTTAAAAGGCAAAAAAAAATTGACGGATTTTGATCGAAGCCAGTTGGCTGATAAATGTGCGCAGTTTAAAGTTGCCAATGGTGGAGCGAGGGAGATTAACGAGAGTGAATTTTCTCAGCTTGAAAAAGTGAAAATTAGATTTATGATGTGGCGCCACAAGGCTGAGAGCTGCTCCATCACCAGATTTACGATAAACCCTAACAAGAAGGAAACAGCCCCTCCTGTGGTGGCCACACTTTATTGATAGACTTTTTTTCCCTCTTAAGCTATCCACCTTCACGACATTCAGCTGGACTCTGTTGCTGCTTCTTGCACCCCTGTTTAAAGCAAAGGTGTTTGCTCTTACTTCTAAACTCATTAAAATCCAAATATGCCGCTATTGGTGCATGCTAACACACTAAGGTCAACCTTAATCAGATGGCAGTAAGACATTTTGTTTAGATAGTTTTTTTATATATTAAAAGAAATACCTAATAATTGGATTTCCAATTAAATAAGTAAATCAGTATTTTTCAGTTATTAAAAATTCCTCTTCAAATAAAATACTTTAAAATAAATTCAGCCATTGCATTTACATAAATACATTAGGGGATTTAGAGAGTGTGTTGGTGTATTGCATCATTGGAGACTAAGTGACAGGTTGAATTAGAACAGAGCGGAATATGAAAACGGAAATGACAGAAATTGTCAGCAATATCCATTAATCTAATAAGAAGTTGTCTAACGGGGTGAAAAAGCACCAGCTGTCAAGCGAGCAATTACCCGGCCCTGGGACCCAAATATTGATCAATATGACTAATGTCTAGCATTAAGGCGACCAAAGGGGAGGTTGAAAGAATAACCCGTAGTCAGGATTACATAACAGATATTTGCATTAAATAAATCATAAATTTGTTCATCTTTTATGCCTGTTTAGTTATTTTAGGGTTGAAAAGGGTTACAGTATGTCCAAATTCAAAAAGTTTATTAAAAAGAGACAGGATGCACCCAACCCATCAGCAAGACAGAAGACACAGGAAACGCAACACAGACAATCTATCCCCCAAATTTTTTATAACCGTATAAGATTTAGCTTTATTGTACTTTTAATTTTTCCATCATGTTCTTCTGACAATAAAAACAATATTTCCAAGTTGCCCAGAAAGAATCTGGATTTGCAGGTGTTAATCCGACCTAGGGTTCTTGAGATTAGGGTGATGGCCAGGAGAGTTTTCAAGCATATTACAAAATCTGAAAGCTAAAATACCACTGAGAACAAGTAAAAAGGCTCGATTGCTACAATACCAATAAAGTGTTTTTCACAGATTATTGAAAAGGAATAACTGACACATTTTTTTAATGAATAAAACCATCTAACCATCCAATTTTCAGAAAAAAATCATTTAAAACATAATTTGCATGTTGTTTATATAATTCTATTTTTTTTTTTTTTCATCCTTGAAAGAGGTTCAGTGTAGTCAGATTAGGTTGTTATAAAGATTAAAATGATGTACATTTTAAATCTCCAATTCCGTTCCAACATTATCTGCTTGTATTGGGTTAAAAAAAATTCAATAATTAGATATTTATTAGTATAGTCTAATGCTCATCCTTCCTCAGAAATTTAAATGTTACACACATTTTCCCTCCACATTTCCCTATGCCATGTTTTTTTAGGAGTTGAAAGACAAGGTGAACCAACTGCTTCCCCTGCTCCCTGTGCTGGAACAGTACAAGACAGATGCTAAAATGATCCTGCGTCTTCGAGAGGAGGTGAGAAACCTTTCTTTGGTGCTTATGGCCATCCAGGAGGAGATGGGGGCCTACGACTATGAGGAGCTGCGGCAGAGAGTCCTGTTGCTGGAGACCCGACTGCACTCCTGCATGCAGAAACTAGGTATGAAACATGTGGGCTCGATGGCAGGGGACTTTTCCTACATATTTTCAATGATATTTTGTTTGGTATATAAAGAAAGTAGCTGTTCCCCAAATCACAAGTTCTTACCTCATTATTGCTAGATTATTTTATCATTGGTTGGAAAAGCCATTTTCTCATAACCAGTATATTATTTCTTTTTGAGAAATATATATTTTTTTTGTCTCACAAAGTAATAAAAGTTTAAAATTTGTAGTGCATTAGAGGACCAAGGAAGCTATTATAGACAGCAGTCTTGTTAATAAAACAATAGAATAGAATAGAACAGAATAGAATAGAATAGAATAGAATAGAATAGAATAGAATAGAATAGAATAGAATAGAATAGAATAGAAAGTTTGCTGCTGACAGTAAACTGGTTTGCTTTGCACATTAAGTATCACATACCCCCTACCTCTTTATATCTTTCATTAAATTTAGGGACCTCTGAAAATGTTTGTAGTGATATATACATATAAAAACTTCACCAGAATATAATACACCTTAAAATAAGTTTTAAATCATACACTGACATGTTAAGGTTTTTTTTATAACATTTTATGGTTATAAATAAAGATGAATTTATTCAAACCAATTTTCTTAAGAATTATGCAGTTTATCTTTGGCAACTGAGTAACTAAAAAAATGTAACTTAATAGAGCGAAAGAAAGATATTTTTAAAAAACGCAATTGTGAAAGTTTAAAATTAAGGAAGAGCAACAACAAAATTATAAGAAACATTAATTTTTACCTACTATAACAGGACAAAAAAATGTCTCGATATTTCAATGAAAAGTTTTAGCTTCCGTAAGTGTGAAAGTAGTATTTTTAAAAGCAGTCTTTCAGTCTTGAGGCTATTTGCATCTGGCATGCTGCCAACAATTTCTCTTATCTCAGACCTCCAATAATCAACCTTGGCAGAGGGCGGGGGGGTTGGATTTGGTGTTCTGAGAGTTACTATATTGATTGTTTTCTCATGTAACAAATTAAACTATAGTGATTCTACACACAACAAAAGAAAACTATTGATAAAGAGGAATTCAGCTCATTGGTCTTTCATTATGGCAAATATATTAAGCAACAACTAATTACCTTGAACTTAGACTTAGACTCAACTTTATTTATCCCTTGGGATTACTCCTGCAGGGACATTATGGTTCCAGTCGCTTACATAGGGTACAAAGAGTAAAAGCAGGATGCCATTTTCTGTGCTATGATTTCATTTATCGCCTATTAAAAAACAGGTAAAAAGATCGAGGCCTGCCAAACTTAAAAGGAACTTGAATACTATTTTTTTTTTTTTACATCACTTGTCCAGAGGCATGTATTTTATGTCCTTCTCTTTTTTGATTTGCAGGCTGTGGAAAGCTCACTGGTGTCAGCAATCCCATTACAGTGCGTGCATCTGGATCAAGATTCGGCTCCTGGATGACAGACACCATGATACCCAGCTCAGACAACAGAGTGAGTATTTCAGATCCTCTCTAGTTTGAGGCTCAAGAAGCAAATAATGATATAACCAAGAGCTCTAACAAAATCATCTAAACTCTTTGAGCTACTCAGTATAAAAAATAAAAAAAAAACACATCCACCCAGCGGAGCTGTCACTGTTAGTCAGTGAGTGATTGATCATTTTGTCCAAGTTGCACTTCTCATGAATACCACAATATGACAGACACAAAGAGAATTGCGAATTCGTAGCAGAGTCACTGATGAATTGCATCTATTTCCCTCTTGCCTGTCGTCCTCATTCATTACACACTGCAGCTGATTAATCACTCCATCATCAGAGGGGAAAAAAACAAAGAGCTGTTTGGGCTAAAGTTTTCTAAATTCACTTAAGTAATTATCAGAGGGTTGCTCTGCACTCAAACAGAACAGCCATGGGTTTTTAAACCTGAGATTTCATGTTAGGAGTATGCGAGTAGAGAGAGTGGAAAGAAATTGAACTATTAGCTATTTCTAGTACCTAACAGAAGCTGAGAAACTTTTATAGAGTGTATTATGTTGGCCTCTCTACAAATTGAATCACAAGAGGATAAATGGATGTTAGAAAAGGGCCTTATCAATGTTCTGAATGTTCTGATTATGTTTATGTTTAATCTTGTTTGCTGAGATTATGTTTCTCTTCCTACGAACTGAGTCGCCTCTTGCTCCATTAAGCGGCAGATACGTCAATATCACAGCAATTGTTACACTCTTATGTGAAAATCTTGCTTTGCAGGCAAATATATAAAAGCTATAAAGATAGTTAGAACGTGCCAGAGTTTTGGCCTGGCTCAGCCTCTTTCTCTTGCTCAGCTCAAGGGACTCATTCAGTAAGCATAGAAGAAACCAAGCTTAATGGTTTATAATAAACCTTGCTCCATAATTCATTTGCTGTAACACTCCAACACAGCTTATTCCCATTCCCCTCTCCTTTTCTGCAGAGTAAAAAGAGGTTATTCTGCACATATGAAAGCGCAATTAGACAAAGAAGAAAGAATCAGAGAAAACAATGAAAAGAGCTGCATCTTTCTAAAGGTGTCCTAGTTACATTGTGAACAAAATAAATATTTAATCCAGTAATAGCTTAATTAAATCATTCAAATGCTAAATTGTTTCTCCCTTCTGAGTGAATTAAAAGGGTGATGCAGCCACAGAAGCACAATGTCAGTGGAGGGATCTGCTGAGGGAGCTCGGGGAAAAAGAATAGAGTTGCTAAATGGATTGATTTTCTGTAAATGTGGACTGGAAAGGGCAGAGTGCGCAAGCAGTGGTTCCCTGCAAAGCACAGGCAACATCTCCCCCCTCAAACAGGAGAGATCGATAGATTTGAACACACACATTTCTGCATGCATGAAAAAAATACACTTACACCCAAACAAGTAGATTCACCACACACACACACTAATTCTTACTTTGCCCACGGCATTGCCTTAGGCTGTAATGAAACATCAAAGAGTTCCTGCAGATAGCTGCATCAGGTAAAACACACCAATAATCTCTGATAACCCTTGGATGTTTATATTAAGGTGTTTTAACTCAGTAGCTCCTCAGAATGTAATGCTTTTGTTCAAAGATTTCTTCTTTTTTTTGGACAGGTTTGGTCAATGGATGGATACTTCAAGGGGAGGCGTGTCCTAGAATACCGAACAATGAGCGATTTCATGAAGGGGCAGAACTTTGTGCAGCACCTGCTGCCCCATCCTTGGGCTGGCACTGGGCATGTGGTCTATAATGGCTCATTGTACTACAACAAATACCAGAGCAACATAATTATCAAATACCACTTCCGGTCTAGAAGTGTGCTTGTGCAACGCAGCCTAAGTGGAGCTGGCTACAACAACACCTTTCCTTACTCCTGGGGGGGCTCCTCTGATATTGACCTGATGGCGGACGAGAATGGTCTCTGGGCTGTTTACACCACCATACCCAATGCGGGGAACATCGTCATTAGCCGCCTGGAGCCAATGAGTTTGGAGGTCCTGCAAACCTGGGACACAGGCTTCCCAAAACGCAGTGCTGGAGAGTCTTTTATGATCTGTGGCACACTCTATGTCACAAACTCTCACCTTGCCGGTGCTAAAATCTACTTTGCTTACTACACCAACACATCAAGCTATGAGTACACAGATATCCCCTTCCACAATCAGTACTCTCACATCTCCATGATGGACTATAACCCTAGGGAGAGGGTCCTGTACACCTGGAACAACGGACACCAGGTGCTCTATAATGTCACACTTTTCCAAGTCATTAAGACTTCTGGAGACTGAGGGCTCAAATAAATGACCCACTCAAAAAAAAAAATGCTGTGATCATTGTTCTATGAGGACAAAGGAGCAAGTTAGAGATGGGTACTGTCTGGGGAAGGTATAGGATGGAGGTTTTAAGCTGTGGGCATACGCCTTGGGTGTTTTTTAAGAATTTAAATCTTCATAGAGTGCTATTATTCACATTCAAAAAATGTCCAACAACTGGGTTTGTAAAGACCTAATGACTGAGCGCTTCTCTTCTTTTCTTTATGTGATGAGTAAGCATGGTTCTTTTTATCTGTGATGACAAATAAACATCCACTTTAACATTAATGATGTGGTATTTTCTTAGTTGCCCTGTGTCAAAACAGCCCTGAAACTTTAAAGATCCGAATAAACAAGGTGACCAATTTAAAATGTGGAAAAACTACAATTAACAACTAGCAATTGTTTTTTATTTTCTAATTCTTGTCATATTCGGTGTTATGTAAATATTGGCTCTTGGAACACTGATAAAAATCATATGAAATTGTCAAAACAAAAAGGCAATTAGTAAAGAATGGAAGGAGAAAGTGCAATAGGATAGAATGAAGATTAGGGCACAACAAAAAAATATACGGGAAGGAGGGAGGATATAAGAAAGTATAAACACACAGTTTAGACAAAAACAGTGATCAATTTCCATACTTTTCCAGCCAGTGTAAGAATTTTGAAAGCTAAAATATGTTTTTCATTTTGCGAATAGATGTATTATTTTTAATGCCAAAGGAAACACGAAGGGAAATAATCTCTAGACACCCATAAACCATAACAACAACATTGCATCCATGTTAAAAAGCCATGACAAAGCTTCTGAGAATTCTAGGCCATAAAAAGTGATATGTCACCGACACAAATGTGGTCAAATTTAACAGCAACAGCCACCACTTAGATCTCATTTCACCAAGGTGAACTGAAAGTGAAAGCTGAACATGTGGTAAAAGGTGCAGGTGGCGGTGTGATGGACTGAGAAGAACACTGGGAGTTAAGAGGCAGAATGTAAATTGTGTTTACAGCTGAGCTGAGAAATTACACATTGCACTTAGTGTTCCTTGTCAAGCTCCAATCGGCTTTAATCTTGTTAGGCTCATACTTTTATTCCCTAGAGCTCTTTACAGAGAATGTTCAAACACAAGGCATGCACGGTGGGACAATGTTGGCATTAAAGTATAAACCGCCGACCTTTCATTGCAGGATTTTCATTATTTACTACTTTGATATATCTGAAGAAATATCCGTATTTTCTGCTGTAAATAAAAGAGCAGACATCATGTCCGCTGTGCTGTTATTTTATTACTTTTATGTTTCAAGCCTGTGAGGATGCAGCCATTTATTACAGAGGCCATAGTGGACCACAAAGACATAAATGTCATAGGAGGTCCCACTTTTCTTGTCCTTTGTAACCATGGTGATACTTTTCATCCTGGTTGACCTTTATTTCAGTAAGGGTTATTCTGTGGGGAAACTCAAATACATTACACACCCTAATGGTTGACATTTAAGGTATGACAAAGCAAGGGGATAAAGAGCAGTCAGCAATCAAAAAATTTTAAAGTTCTACTTAATTAGGTGTTTTTTCATGGTGCTAATCTATTAAAATAGCCAACTTCCTGATTTAGGATCCCTGTAAGAAACACCCAACTTTTTTCTTTTAATAATTTGATAAAATGCTGTCAGATGCAGAGTCCATCACATTTTCCTCAGTGAAATTTAAAAGAACTAAAGGGCAGTTTCAAATGATTTATCATCTAAACCACAGCAGACTGCAGCAAAACTTTAGTTCAATTAAGTGAGCATGGGAAGAATGTGGAGGTGAAGAACTCCATTTTAACTGGAAGGAGACTTCAGCATTACCTGGCTCAAAAGGCAGTTGGCATCTGTATAAACTAATCTTATAAAAATGTTGAAGAAAGAAATAGATATAAGACATTCCTGATGGGTAAAACTTTTACTCTTTGTGCGGAATTAGGTTCAGCACTGTTTGCTGTTACACAGCTACTGTAACACATTCAGTCAATGAAAACATGGTTCTCATCATGACAAGAGATTAGTTTTTTTTATTCAAGTTTCATTCTTTTAAGTTTGATTTACAGTCAAAATTGATCATGGTTGCCTACTAGTAAGTTTCAAGTGTTTCCATAATAAGCAGTTAGCTCAGCAACAAGACCAAAGAGTTCTCCAACATCTTTAAAAGATCTTAAAACACAAATTACATTTAATCCAAAGAATTCATCCAAATCTAAAATATTTATATAAACATATAAGAAAGTTCTTTAGGAACCAAATTCATCAAAAGAAGGAACATGAGGTATTTTTTATTAGTGTCATCGTCTTTTCACATAAGTCTGTGTCATGTACTTATGCATTTGGTTTATACCAGTGTCAGGTTGTGTGTTTTTTTTTTTTTAGAGGACCCAAATGCAGGGACCAAAAATAAAAAAAATAACAACAACAAAAAAATACAGAAAACCAAAAACCAGAAGACATCAGGGAAAACACACATGAGGAGCAAGGAAATGGCATGGAAGCAGCACTGAGAAACTGGAGCAGGAGTATAAATGGGAGACTGAGCAAAGACTGAGCTAATGAGCTGACAAGAAGCAGGTGTGGATGGAAGCATCTAGAAGGGAGCTTGGGGAAGGTAACTGACACAAGGGGGCAACAGAGGACTAAAAATTAAAAACAACTAGAATAACAAAATGGGAAATGAAACCAATAAAATCTCAAAAAGAAAACTTAAACAGAACCAAAACCATGACAACCAGGGTAGTCCAAAGTCCTGTCTGGGCAATTTGAAGCCCCTGGACTGGTTTTATGTGGCCTATACCCTCAATTCCAGAAAGACTTGTCCCACCAGAACTGCTGGTTGATGTAGAACAGTTTTTGAAAAGTACTAACATTTTATATAAACACCCCATCTACATATCGACTTTTACTCATAAGCAGACTCTAGTGCATTATAATTTGCTTTTAATGCAGACTTAATACAGTGAGCAATTTCAAAGAGAGAGAGTGACTAAAATTTCCTTTTTTTTAGACTATGCATGTTTTACAGTGCGTTTGTATAACTCCAAATTACTAAGGAAACTCAACATCTTTCTTAAATAAATGCATAGGTTTTATGGTGATATTCACATTTCTTCCCTACAAAAATCTAGCTGCTCTACATGAATCCTGTTTACATTTTCTGGAGATGGTAGAAAATGTACAGTATATGTATAGGCCGAACCATTTTTGTGATTGTAGTATTTCTCAAGTCATATTATTGTCCCACAAGTACTTTTTACTTAACCTTTTTGGCATTATGCAACATTTAACCACCCCTAATTTAGACGTATTGTATCCATCTCCCTCTGTGTTTTTTATGTTTATTTAGGGTTGGATAGAGCAGCTTAAAATGTTGTTAATTAAAAGTCGAATAACTTTATCATATCTTAGATTAGAAGAGATTAATCACCCAAACATTACTCAAGAGTAAAACAGTATTTAATTCTTAAAAACTTACTATTCAAATAATGAGTATCTGTGTGAGCATACCATAGGATTAAATAAAATGTTAGAAGAAATATGTAAAAGAAAAATACATAACATCATAACAAAATGATTAAAAAAACTGTTAGAAATATACATTTCCAATCTAAACATATCAAAACATTAAGCTTTTAAAACTAAGCTTTTTAATGCACTACAGCTAACAATAGTAGAGAAAAGTTCCTAATTCAAGTGATAGCATCTACTATTTTCAGTTTATTTACTTGACCTCCAAACAGCACAGCAGGCTCAGCAGGTATGAAATAATATTAGAGCAACCAAGACTGTTTACAGGCAATATACTATATCTAAGTTTAACCTAAACCTCAATGGAGTGTGGCACGCTTTAGTTAAAACATGTTTGTTCTTTTTTTCATTAAGTGACTTAAGGTGCCTAAAACAGTAATTGTGCTCTATAGTCATACCTCAAAATAATGCTTTTAAATCAGAACTAAAAAGAATTGTACACCAAAAGTAGTCTTTTGAGTTATTCTATTAAATGACAAAAACACAAATCTTTAGGGTTGTTCACCTGCTGCTGATCATTTGATCTTTCACTTCTCTTAAACAATTTGCACGGACGAAGCCCCAATATTTCGTCCAGCTTGCTTCACCCCAGCATTAAACAGGCGTGGCTTCTATCAGCTTGCCAGTTTATTTTGTTTGCTCAACCTGGTGGACCTCTATTTTACCCAGAAAATCACAGCGCTGTACGTTCTTTGGAAAGCAGAACAATGCAGGCTGCTTACCAGGGTCCCAAAAAGACGTGCTCAGTCTGGCAAGTACCACTACCTGCTACCAGTAACTGCAGCTGTATAAGTGTTTCCAGGGTTACTTCCATCTGTCAAGGACTCCGTATTAGTGGCCTCCTGTCTCCTATCTGGGAAGGGAGCACCCTCTGGTGAGTTTTTGAACGTTCAAAACATGTCCTTCATATAACCAACCATTTATGTTCTCCTGATCATGGCTTTACATATAGCTATGTAGATTATTTTGTTACAATTGGTGTGAATGCAACTTTATTTCAAAATGATACTCGTTATTGTAACTGAGTAAATCTTCTAGCTTCGATCGATTTCCCTGATTTTCTTCTTCCCCAGCCGCACTTACTTCCCATAATAGGTCTCATCTGGTTCTCATACCACTTGCCAGCTCTTGGTTAAAAGTGTTTCTATTTCCTTCCTGCCATACTTAGTGTTTGTCTTTGTCTGTTCAGCATGATCAATTGTTTGTGTCTGTTATCTTCCCACAATTTTCTGTTATTCTGTTTCTATTCACTAATGTCAGTTCTGCATGTCTGTGCCCTCCATGCCAGTTCCAAGTGGTTCAGATACTTCATTCTTTGATTGAAGTTATTTTGGGATCAAATCACTTTAACCTCTGTCCCTTTACTTGTCTATCAATGTTTTTGTCCTAACCTGCAAACATGACATTTACACCTTACAAGTCTTTTCAGAGACCCTTTTAAATAATACTAAGCCTGTTTATTTGGCTAGTTTAGAAGTCTATCAAGAGAAGGAGTCCATTTCATTGCCCATACCTTTTTTAAACATTTAAAGGCGAAAACACATCCACTAGGTCAAACTCTGACTAGAGACTCCATCATCTGATCCTCTGACTCACTCTTTTTGAGTAGTCTAGAGAGAGTAGGCAAGCCTCTGAGAAAAAACAAACTGGACTTGCTGCTTTGAAATTTAGAATTTAGACTTTTTTATGAGTTATAGGTTGGATATGTTAAAGTCTGTCTGATGGGCTGTTCACACAAATGCAAGCTTGGGTAATTAATGTTTAAACATTAGTACTGTATTACCACTCAGTTTATAAATACTTTACTTCCAGATATTTAAAGAACAGTTTACTTAAATATTGAGCATTCTCATTAAGAGATAACAGATAACGGAACAGCAAAAGCATTATTAATGAAAATCCTCTTTAAAAGCAATTTATAAAATACAACCTGGGTTCTGTACTTTTTTTTGCACTGAATCCACTCGCGGCATAAGGCAGTAGAACAAAAGTACAAGTTTAGGGCCAAGAAAAAAGTATTAATTTAACAGAAGTCAGAGTTTGTTTATTTTCGTGTTTTTTACCTCAAATCCTTCTGAGTAAGTTCCCTCAAAATTTCTATGTTTGGAATCATGGCGCTGTTTTAATGTTGCCACTTTTTATAATCTCCACAGAGTCACAGTAGATTAAACCGCACGGACGTGCAGCGTGTCCTCGGAGAACAAATGCATATTTGTCGTCCACTCTTCTTTGAATGCCTTGTTTTCATAGTCTACCTTCCTGAAATTTTAAACAAGCAATCTCAGATGTTTTGAGATCTAACGGCTAGCTTCTATCTTACCCCCTTTTCATCTTAGAGTTCGAACCAACCGTAGGTCTAACATGGAATTGGTTGTGAAGAGTGCCTGAAGAGCCACAGCATGAGCTGTCAAAGTCGTGCCTGATAAAACAATTCCATTTGGGCGATACTACTATAGATTCATTTGTTCAAATCTTCAAATGTCCAAATGTCCGGACCCAGACCGGACTATACCAGCTGGTGATCCCTACTTACACGAGACCCTGGACATACCTAGACATACAACCTGATTTACTCCAGGATTTTTTTTGCCAAATTTGAAATAAATTAACTCTATTGTGCTGTTTCCAACCATCCTCTGTTTATGGCTAGACTATTTCTTGTCACTCACAGGCATTTTTATACACTGAATCTGGAGCCAAAAGCATACTCTCTGATCAGATTTCTGATGCCTGAGATCTTGAGACCAGTTTCTAACATAATCCCTATTGGACCCCTACACTTCCTGAATAATTAACAACTACCTCACTGCTAAAATAGGCTCCCATCACTGCTGGTGACACCAGTAATCACTAAGCCCTTTGAGAAACTGGTTCTGCAGCACTCCCACCAGTCTTTGCAAAAAGAACAAACATCCTTTTTAACCACAATGCAAACTGTGAAGAAAATATGCAAGATTACTCTTTGAGGGTTTTAGCCCAGCCAATAATCTCAATTAACCCAAATTATCTGAACAGGAACATTCCAAATACATATTTTTCATCAATAATATACCGCTGGATTTTGAAAATCCTGCCTAAAACTCTCAGCAGTTATTATTCTTAACAATGAATGGAGAGGCTGTTTGATTCATCTGTATATAAATGATTTGAAATGTAATCTCTCTAAATTGTTGCTTGCACTGCACATAAGGTTGGGGACTGTCCATGAACGCATCAAAAGGAAAAGAAAGCATTAAAAAAATCTTATAGATCACTCACAAACTCCATTTTATCCTTAACATTCACCTTTAACAGTGAAATGTGAGGGAACAATTTAGTCTCTTTAAATCATAGTCATACACATCTTTAACTTGTGAATCTTAGATTTTTAGATTTTTTTATGTTAAGCTGATGTTAATGTAAAGGCAATAATGTGTTGAATTGTTTATAGTCTCTTTAAAAGATATCTAATTCAACTAAGGATTTCTCTCATTATACCTGCAATCTGTATTGTACTTGGATTGAATGTAATAAACCAAAACAAAATAACAAAGCTTTTACTTCCAGGATCCAATTTCTTCAGTTGTAATTATCCCTTTGGGTTAAAAAGTTTGATGTGAAACATTCTTATGGTTTGGTTAATGATCAGTAATTACCAATTTCAGTTGTAAATTAAACTATTAATACTTACTAGAGGTTAATTCAAACTCAGGTTTGCAACTAGTTTAAAAAATACACATTATATGGTAAATTAACTTATTATTTGTTGATTCATAAACTGAGTTGTTAATTATTTTCAATAAACATCATTTGGCTGTGAGTTAACTTGGGTTATATTTATCATTATTCATAATCGCATAAATATTATTGCAGAGCACTGACTATATAAACATTGTAGATAACACTGTCCCCACCAGAACAGTGAAATGCTTTCCCAATGATAAACTCTGAATCACCAGTGATCTGAATGAACTGCTAAACATGAAAAAGAGCCTTCAAGGAGACAGATGATCATTGAGGAGAAGTGGCAGCTGAAATTCAAATTAGACATATACCAAAAACCAATCAAACTTACTGCAAATTATCACACCAATATATTTATATGAATACCAGCTACAAAAAAACATTATAAAAACACAATTTAATGTACAGGTTTACACTTTGTACATAAATCTTGCCCTTCTGAGGCTTTGTGAAGGCAAATCTGTGTTTTGCATGGTCCAATATTGTGTCAAAAAACTGAAAAAATAATGTGCCAGTTTAATAATGGAGAAGCTATTAGTCAGCTTAATATTTTTAATACAGAAAAATGTATTTATTTTTTGAGAATGAGTTTATTTAAGAGCAACTATGCAAATTAACAATCATCGTCAAAAGTACTCTATATTATATTATATTATATTCCTGTGAATCCCAGATTGTTCATGCTTATTTGCCTTTTTTAAAAAGCGCTTTATCAGTCCTACCTGTCTTTATCCATCCTGGGTCAGATCCTGACGTTTGAAAAAGGAGGCAGGCAGTCAAGGTAGCAGAACAAAGCCTTAGCCTCGCACCATGCAGTTAGCGAAGCCCTGTTGGTAAACCAGGTCCTGGAAATGACAGTCTCCATCTGTCTTTTGGAGAGCTGATAAATTTTGATCTTTGGCTGATCAGGTCCAAACGGTTTCACTTCCAGCTTCTCTTGGTAAATTTGATTCCCTCTCGTGACTCAGCCTGTCAAAAACCAACACAACAACTGTGATGACAGTTCCTCTCACCTTTGGCATTGCTTTGGTCCGCCCAGGTTTCTCTCCTAGACGTCTGTATTGCTAAGGAGCTACGGCACATGTACGACTTTTAACGAGAGTCAATGGGCAAACATCTTTGCACCCTGGAGAGGAAATGTTTCAGTAATCCAATGAAAAATGAAATGATGCTGTACTCATCATAAAAGATTAAATATTTATTTTGCACATCTAAAAAAATATATATCGTCATATTTCGAAATATTTCAATTTTATAATTACATTTTTTTTTTTTTTTATTGAACTCAATTCAGTTTATTTATACAGTGCCAAATCACAACACACGTCATATCAAGGCACTTTACAATTCAACCAGATAATATCATTGGTTGTATTGACTCATCGACTCGAAGGCAATCCCTGACGCTAAGCATGTTTGTAGTGATAGTGGAGAGGAAAAACTCCCTTTTAATAGGAAGGAACCTCCAGCAGAACCAGAATCAGTGTGAGAGGTCATCTGCCTCGGCAGATTATGTGTTATTCAAGGTCATTGGGCTGGTAGGGCGGTGCCCTAGCGTCCTCTATTGGCCAGCCGCCACTGTTGAGGAGTATACAGAAGCAACTTAAGGTCAAGATAAGAAAAAGCAAGGAGGAATGCAGGAAGTCTATGGAAAGCAAGCTCCAGCAAAACAAAATCAGAGAGGTGTGGTTAGGGATAAATAAGATAAAACACTTCAAGCTAAGACAGGATAAAATGGCTGAAGGAGTGGAAAGAGCCAATTAATTGAACACATTGTTTAACAGATTCAGTTAAGGAACAAGCTAAACATCCTTCTCTCCTGCCCACAGTTAAACCAAAATTCTGGCCTCATTTGACCGAAAGCTTCCCTTTCACACAAAAAAATGTTTAATCTTTTACCTTTACTTTGGATGTTTACCTTTTTTTCTTTTACCAAATCGAAGATTGTGCTGTCCCCCAACTGTCTGTCTCTAGAAGTCAAGTGAAGAGGCAACTGGAGAGATGGAATCATAAAACCCCTTTCCCACTGGCTGAAAAACCAGTTTAAACCTGGGAACAATCAGAATTTAGTGGCAGTGGGAACGGCTAACTGATGCGTCTGGTGGAGACGCATGTCCTGTCAAGGCCACGCTGTCGGCATTTAAGAATAAAAGCACAGGTAAAACTTTACATCGAGGACCGATGCTAAATTGTTCCTTATGATAAACTTTTGAATAGCTTTGGGGAGACCACCAGGTTGGGGAGACTACCCAGAACAAATGACTCAACAAGTGTCCTGTGTTAAAATCACCTTGGCTGTGATCGGCATGTTTTGGGAACACCAGAGCCGGGTTGACCCGGTCAATGTTACATACGGACATCAGCACATCGCACCAGTTGCTTCTGATCTAACAAGCTAAAACAACTCTGGTTACATTTGTTAAACATGCTGCAGCACTGGTGAGAGAGATTTGGAAAGATACTAGAGCGAAACAATAAAGCACACTTACTACGTCTTGGCTTCCTTACATGTTGCTCTCCATTGATTACTTTCCTGATTTATGTTGCACTGGTGACATCAACAATGCTAACAGAGCATGATGGTGTCACCAGATACACAGCGAGGGGTCAGACCCAGCTTTTTTGTCAATGGGAAGGGAGCCAAATGCTGACTGTTAGACCCATGTTTGATAAACATGTGTAAACCTGGTATTTTCAGTTGGAAAGAGGCTATAGTTATCCTGTTCAGATGGTGTCAGCCACAGAGCTCTACAAGCCTGTGTAGAACAACTCTATAAGATTCTACAGCACCTGTGAAGGTATGTTCATACCAAACGCGTATTGGGTATAAAAGCATCTGATTTATTTGCAAAGGTCTATGGGGGCCACCTTCAAACAGTGTCGAAAGGTCCCGCGCCATGTCCGAGCATCAGGAAGAGCAGACCTGGCGTCCCAGTGTCGAAGTGTCTGAGCGTTCGACTCTAGAGTTCAGAAATCTGAACTTTTGCAGCCGGACATGGAGCATCAACAAATCTGAAAAAAGGTAATGTAGGAGCATTTTGGGAGACAGACATTGTAAGTAGGCTGTAATCACTTCTGTAGAGCTGTCTGCATATGAAAATTAATAAATATAAGGAGTTGAACTCTACAAGTTTCAAAAAAAAAAAATGCAGGGAGAATGAATTACGTAGGAAAAGAGAGCGAGCTCTGATCATTCTTTCTCCACTAAAAGTTTTTTTTTTTTTTTTTTTACATAACCTGTAGGGAAAAGTTTATAAATACGTAAATTTACAAAAATGTTAAAACCTGCCATAGATTAAGAGCCAACCTGGTATTCTGGTACTTGCAGTTTTTACTACAAACTTTAAAAACACTTCATATTCACTTCATCTGGAAATCCACAACAGCCTGACCAGCTTTAACAAGCTTTCACTGGGGAGTCCCAGTTTCGTTGCACACTGGTGTGCAGGGGATCTACCACTCCAAACAAGAAACGCTTATTTTAGTTGGATCATAATCCTGATGAACTGACTGCACAAATTATGTTTTGAGGTGTACTTTCTTGTTAAATACTTGTTAAATGTATTTTTCCAAGTCATCAAAGTAAATAAAGACAAGCTCTCTTGCTTGTGACGATATAACAGAGCAGATAAACAACCACAGCACAGAGCATCCAAAATGTTGAAGTGCCAACGCATCTTGATCCACATTTTACTTAGTGTCCAAATTTTGGCTTTAAAGCATTTTTGGCAATATACATTACGATGTGAACTCACCATTGGCCTGACCCAGAAACCATTCCAGTGTTTTAGAATTTTTATATCTTGTTACAATACCAAAAAAGGCTCAGCTAACAATCCTCAGTGACTATAGACCTGTTGCCCTGACGTCCCACGTCGTCAAGGTCCTAGAGAGACTCCCGTTGGTTCTAACATAGCAAAAAGCAAGCATCTATAGGGACCCCCTGCAATTTGCTAATCATAGTGGAGTTGGAGTTGATTATTCCATCATTCACCTGTTTCGAAAAACCCACTGTCATTTAGAAAAGGTAGACAGCACTGTGAGGATCATGTTCTTTGATTTCTCCATTGCATTTAATACAATTCAGCCTGATTTACTTTGTGAGAAACTTTAGAAGACCCGGGTGAACCCATCAACATTTACATGGATGAAAGCCTACCTGACAAACACACCATAGTTAGACTGAAGGGTGAGCCTGTCTAATTAAGTAGTCAGAACCACAGGAGACGGTACTCTCACCATTGCTTTTCACTCTGTATACCTTTGACTTCCAGTACCAGACAGAGTCCTGTCATCTGCAGAAATACTAAGAGGACTCTGCAGTCATTGGGTGCATCAAAGATCGACAAGAAGTTGAGTACAGGGAGCTGGTGAACCGCTTTGTGGCATGGTGTGGAAACAATCATCTGATCATTAACGTCAACAATACCAGGGAGATTATTGTAGATTTCAGAAGTTACAGGAACGAATCCTGTTCACATCAAAGGAGAAGAAGTGGAGGTGGTTGGGGACTATAAATACCTTAGTTATCACCTGGACAACAAAATAGACAGGAGATGCAACTATGAAGCTATCTACAAGAAGGGACAGAGCAGATTGTACTTCCAAAGGAAGCTTAGGTCATTGGGCGTTTGCGGAAACATGCCACATATCTTTTATAAATCTATTGTGGAGACTGTGAGATTATTTCACAAAGGAGAATTCCTCAGAAAGTGAAAAACCTTATAGACAACAGTGAGCATCCTCTTCAGCTGATTTTTAAACAGAGTGCCTTCAGTGATAAGAGGCTTCTCCAGATCTGGTGCAAGTAAGGGTAATCCAGAGGTTCCTTCCTGCCTACAGCTATCAACACCCACAACACAATACCTGGATTATAAAAAAAATAACCTATGAGTTACTGCAACATTTGATTTCCCTTTTTGTTAATACAGTATTTTTTCATTTAATTTAATTAAATCGAATTGAATATGTCCTATAATCTCTCTCTCTTTTTTTGTTTTTCATGGAGGTCAGAAGGTTTCTCTATTGTCAAATTGGAGTCCAAGATAAAATAGTGAGAAATCCTTTCAATAAATAGGCAAAGTTTTATTTGGAGGATGCACCGATCTTTTGAAAATACTCAGCCATTACAGACCTCATTAATTCAAAGCAGAATCCCAAGAGAAACAAGTGACAATTTAGTGTCTTTATCAAGTTGATTTACTCAAAGTGGCCATGGACATGCATTAAAAGTTCAGAAGGACTGGTGGAGTGCAGGTGAAATCAATAGAACTGCTTTAATGGAGTGTGCTGGCTTTATATTAGATTTAAATATAGATAGCAGCTTAAAAAAATAATAAGTAAACCCAGTTTGCATTTTAATGCTGGAGCTATCGTCTTTAGGAGAACATTATCGCGATGGGCATGTCGGTGGGGTGCAATCTTTCAAGTATTATTTCTTTATATGGTTTTGCATCATTCAAAGAAACATAATTTACTTGTCAGTGTCCTTCCAAGGATCTCATGTCTGATTTGAAAATGCTCTATCTTGGACAGTGTTGATACTAATGAGTTAACCAAAAGCAACATAAGAATACGGTGATGACAATATGCCTACAATCGCTTCAACGTCTTCCAATTGGCTATACTCCCACTATTTTGGTTAAGTCACCAAAATGGAGAAGTGCAATAAAGCAAGATACACCTTGTGTACTGGTGGACAGGCTAAAGAATGGTCTACTGCTTAAAAATAGCCAAAGAATCCTCAAGAAACACCTGGAGAGAGTACACAGCAACCTAAAGCTAGAGGCTAACGACCTCTTACAGCGAAGAAGTCGGAAGACGATGAAGTGAGCAAATCTAAACAACGAAAGCTGGATTTCTCCAGACAAAAGGAGAAGATGTTTGACCCAGGAGAAGTGAGAAGGCTGGTGGCTGAGTATGTTGTAGAGGATGCACTACCTCTTTCTACAGCTGAGTCAACAGCATTTCAAAAGCTTGTCAACGAATCACTGTTCGACAGAGTGACACGGTAAGATAATCTCTAATCTAGTCTTTAAAAGTATAAACATGCATCCATGTGTACTTCATTTAATTAAAAATATATTCTTTAAGTTGTTGCCAAACTAAAGTGTCATGTTCTGTTAAGGTTGTTGTTGTTTAATTATTCTTTATAATTACATTTTTGTGATATGGCTATTCATGAAAAAAATATTTTGACATATATTGGTAATATTGTAAAGACATATATTACGTTCTGGCAAAGGTTCAGTTGTGACATGAAATACATAACACTTTGGAAGTAACTTTCCCATTTCTGCTGTCCATTGAGAATATCTGGTAAGAACCATTGTAGGCAAGGTACGAAATGCGAACTCTATGCAGAAAGACCCAAGGTCGGAAGCAAAAAACCAAAAGCTTACTTTCTGTTATGCTTTAGTATTTGCTATTCTATTTCTAATTTTCTGTACCTTTTTGCATCACTTTCCTCATTAATTGTGGCCTCCCAGCACTTTTTTTGCACAATACTTCCTGTTCTTCTGATTCACAATAGAGCATCTTTTCTCCCTACCCCTTGAGGTGAAATAGCACTGCATGGAAGGCTTTGAATTGTTTCCTCATGATTAAACATAACTTACTTTTTCCCTAAGATAATTGATATTCATGTTAAAACTCAAAAGAGCTGTGAAGGATGCTGAAATTGAATCACAAGTTTGCAAAAAGACATTTACTCAGCATGTCGGGGAACCTTGCTTATTAACTGCTTCCTTAATTATATTTTGAACCTTTAGTCATTCGTCCTTTGCATCTTTAATCTCTTTGTTGTTTAGAGCCCAACAGTAAACCTGTTCTTGGCTCCAGTCATGGGTAATGGCATTTTGTAACCCCAATGTCCAGAATTTGCACGCCTCACTGATGCAGTGGTGATTTACCAGGAAGCTCTAAACTGAGTGCTTTCTTGGAACCTTCTCTATCCTGTTAGTGCTGTAAGATACCAAAGGAGTAAATAGATGATGTTTCACTTGTGGTGTGGCTGTAGATAAAAGGCTCCGGAAACATAAAACAAACATTAAATTCTCAAAAAAACAAAAAAGAAAAGTGCAATAGCCATCTAAGTCAATAGACCAAACACTTTGAGGGAAACTCCTAACCGTGCCGTGCAGTACAGGAAACTGCACAGGCACTTGGATTAGTTGTTCCTTTAATATTTGCTAGTAATTCAGGTCCTTAAACACCAAAACATATACTGATTATCATACAACCATTACCATGTTTGACTGTTTGTTATGTGCTCTTTTTCTAAATAGAGACATGTCTTTTTAAAAAAGTTCCCTTTTCATCTCATTAGTAGGCATTGCCCTTTTTGTCCAGTTCCGGTCTTGCTGTTGAATTTCAAACTCACCTCTGATGAGGCAAGTAAGGTCTGTGTTGTTTTTTTTTTGTTTGTTTTTTTTTTGTTCTGGATTCTTTCATTAACCCATGAGTGAATTGATGCATTCTTGAACAAGTTTTAAAGATCATTGACTCCTGGTAAGGCTCACAACTGCTTTCTCATTTTTTGTCTAATGACTTTCATTGTGACTTGCTGCAGTCTGAATATCTAGTAATGGTTTTTTAAAACTCTTTCCAGTTTACTTTTTTTGTGAATTTCTGCATATTGGATCAGAATCTTGTAGTGCTTTTGAAGATAACATTATGCTGTCAGAGATTGATTTTTATGTGATTCTTAATGCTTTGGGTTTGCCAGTAATCAGGTCTTGATGTACTGTAGCTTGTGAAATTGAATTTTGTTTTCTAAAGAAATAAAACAAGAGTAATCACAATTGTGTATGATAGGAGCAACTGATTATAAAAGTAAATTAATCAAGTTTGTGGACAGACTCAAGAAAATCAATGTTTTTTCTAGAATCGGAGGAGGATTCCAGGGTGGCTCCAAGAAAGAGATGTCAATTGTTGAAGGAAATGACTTCAGATGACTCATGCTGAATGTAGAGAAGAGCTGTAATCTTACTGCTGCTGCAGGGATATAAATTCTAGGGAGAAGCTGAGAGGTAAAGGTTACCAGGTTGGGCAGTGCTGCATAGCTTCATAATGAAGTTTGTGCTGCTTTCTAGGCAAGACAGAGATGACGGTCGACCCACAGGTAAGTGATAATCCTGGATTGTGGACATGTCCACACAGTGGATTTGGAGGAGTGGTCAGAAGACTGTACTGTAGAGAAGATTTGTGTCAGTATTCCTGAAATGAGTTTTCCAGTGAACTTGAGAGAAGAGGAGGTAGAAGCCTGGATATGTGGAAATATATGTTTTCAGTAATGGCTCCTTGATAGCAGAACAATGCCAAGGCAAGCATGTAACATAACAAAAAATGTAATCACAAGTAACGAGGAGGCTAGCTCAGCCCTTAATAAATTTCAAGAACAATCAGGCATCTGCCTCAGGGGATCTGCTCCTCTACAAGCTTCTCCTGATTGAACCATAACAAGCGTAAACTGTAAGGATGCACCTGCACATCACAGCCTGTAATAACAAGTGCCAATGTGTATCTGCACACACAAACAAACCTGTATACAGCCCTGTGGAGATGATACTGTTAGTTTACTAAAGGTGTGTAATCTTAGAATCTAGAACCTCTTCCTGTTGCAAACATCAAGTTTATTATCATTTAGGTCCAAAGTACAAGAAATTGCCCTGTATTTCACCTCTTAACTAAAAGATACATTGGTTTAAGGTGAAGTACATTTAGCAATTTTTTTTGTGAGCACAGTCTCTGCAAATGTCTGGAGGGACCTGCACACAATCAATACAACTCTTTACTGCCAAAGGTAATTCCTCAAAGTCAGAGTCTGCTGAGTCTATGATGGCAGGAGCCTACTGACAGCAGCAAATCTGAATGACTGTAACTCAGACTTAATGCCAAATTAAAATAAAGTGCCAATTTCTTAAAAGGAACAAACTTCATATGACTCAAAGTGACCTAAAATCTAAATCATTTAGAATTGGTAAAGGTGAACACAAGGTGGATTAAATATAAGGAAAGTAATGCTTTCCTGGGACTGATTTAAAATGAAGCCTAGTAAAATAATGAATCACCTATTTTGCAAATGAGACATCCTCTCACTACTCTCAGCTGGATGAGAAAAATGCTGCAAAAGCTTCATTAGTCTTAGTTTTTTGCTATTTTTTACTGTATATTGTGCATGATCAAAAGAAAGGCAGTTCACACTTTTAAAGAAGTGCATTTTCAAAGAAGATGCATAAGAGGATGCTTGGAATCAACATTCTCTTGGATGAGTAACTTTGGAAAAGCCTGGACGCTGGTGGTGGAATAAGCCAGATGGGCCAGAGGTGGGTGAAAGTCTGCTGGCGTGTGGGAGGGAAGCTTGGCCAGGAGCTAAACAAAGGGGATCTTGAAAGATGATTGGCTTCGGAAGGGGTGCGATCCCGACGTTTATTGGCTGAGGCTTGAACGAGGGACATCACAGGTGGTCTATGTGAAGTTGATAA
>NW_015150521.1:1463647-1466093 GCF_000732505.1 Cyprinodon variegatus | reverse complement strand
GCTCTGGATGAACCAAAAAAATCTACTTTTTCATGACATTCTAATTTTATGACCAGCACCTGTATACACTGAGGAGGAGACTAACAGCACAAAGATTGGAGTAATGATCTGAGGAACAGGTGTGCAGAGAAAGAACTAGAAGAAACCCAATGGGAAGGAAAGGTGACACTAGGGGGCAATGAAGAGTAACTGTGATATATACCCTTAAGATATCTGTAAACAATGAATGACAAAAATAAAACTTGAGCAAAGACTAAGAAATGCTGAGGAGGAGTTACTAAAGGAACACCCAACAGGATCAGTAAGACTAACAAATAATAAAAAAAAAAGATATAACTCTTAACAGCATTAATCCAAGCCTAACTGAAAACACAAAGTAAAAACTAAACAGAACCAAAAATCCTAAAATGGCAGATCAAAACAAACATAAGTTCTTAGAAATACCTAATGAATTCATGTGCGTTACCTGAGGGAAAGGAAACATCTATTGGAATCAGCTGGCAGAGCTCTGGGATCCATAAAGTGTAAAATAAATAATCTTTTTCTAGAGCTTTTCTGTTTTTACAAAGCTTTTCTATAGTCAGTTCTATCCAATTATATGCTGTTGGGATATGAAGACATCAAACATATCAAGCTCTCAGAGCCTCACCATTAGTTCAGTTCTGCTAAACTAGTTCACTCTTAAACTAGGTGTTGAGTGTAATATTGGTTGGGAGCCTTGCATCATAGAGCAAAGAGAGAAGATGCTGCATTTATCGTTCCACCTTTCTCAACTGCCAGATGGTGTAAGGCGTCAGAATGAGGACCCAAAATTCAAACAGACAGAGTGGTAGGCGGTTAAATTATTCATTTACTGAGCCCTTCTGGAAAAGCAGGGAACTTATCAGCAACAGGTGCAGGAACCTCTTGAGAGAAGAGATCAGGCTAGTAACTGTCCTTAGGTTTCAATGGATCAATAAGAAAATAAGTCACTAACCTTCTCAGTGTCCCAAGGGAGGAAAGGGGATAAGATATGGGCTCCTCTGTTAGTCTCAGAGAGAGGCTTTTTCCGGCGGTGATGTCACAGTGAGGTTGGATCCCTTTGAGAGAAAAAGTAACAATATTCAGAGGAAACTGAAGCTCAGAGACTCACTCAATAAAAGGTTAGCTGACCTATTGTCATCTTGTCTGTTGAGTGTCTGCCTCCTTGTGCGCTTGTGCTTTCCCTGCCCTCACTGGTTTCTTATCAGCTTCTGTTTCTGTGTCTGCTTCTGACGTGTACGGCTTCGGCCTACCACAAGCCTGTTCAGTCTTCATCCACCTTCTGAAGCCTGCCACAAGCCTGTTAACCTACCAGCCAGCTCCGCCATCATTCACCTTTTTAAGCCAACTACCAGCCTGTTCTATTTGCAAACATCCTGTTCCAACTACCACCAGCCTATCTGCCTCCATCCCCAGTTGAGTATAATGTCTCCCTGGCATTGAGTCTAATTCTTTTAGCACAACAAAGTGTCTGGCTGAATTAATAGGTTCTCTCACAGATTCAGATTAGTAATGGAAATTGTGCTAACATAAAAAAAAAAAGTTTAGTTACTGCTCAAACATTTCCGTAGTTTCCGGAGGGAGTCTTCCAAAGGGATCAATAAAGTACTGTCTAAGACTAAGTCTAACAAGCTCAAAGAAGAATGCTATTCAGTTCTTTAATCTGCTTTTTTGTCCAGGTTCAGTGCTGATTTGTGACAAACCTGTACGGGACAAACCTGGCCAGGTATGTTTTTCTTTTGCATTGTGTCTTTTCTTCCTTTCCGATTTTTCATTTTCTCGTGAAATTGCTTCATAGTTCAGACCAAGACTGACCAGTAGTCTATCTTGGTGGAGACAATGCAGGCACAGTTTTTGTAAATTGCAAGCAGACTGCTCAGCCCTGTTAACCCCAAACAGATGTAAATGAAAAGCCTTAATCTGATCCACTTTTGCGTTTTATTGGATGTTACATCAGATTGGTGTGTGTTGGGGTTACAGCCTTGTTCCTGTTAACTGAAATTAGTTTTGCCTGAGCACCTACATGCACCAAAACATTGTTTTTTTGGGGGGAACTGAAGGAATGAGGAAAGTCTGGTAATACTGAATGCAAAGGCAAGCTGTGTTCTTAATTGAATAATGTGTTTGGAGCTTTTTGAGTGCAATTACTATAAGTCTGTTAACTTATAGTAATTGCATATATATATATATATTTTTTTTTATATATATATATATATATATATATATATATATATATATATATTCCTTAAGTATATATACTTCAGGAAACTGAAAATCTGATAATTTACTCTTTAGTTTCATCAAAGGTTCTAAATTGAAACTTGTAAATGTGTGATGAAGGCTTGAAAATTTTGTGAATTGCACTTTTACAATTTTTTATTTGCATTTTCATTGCTGTATGGTTGCAAAACTGTAACTTTGTAAC
>NW_015150521.1:1417810-1461674 GCF_000732505.1 Cyprinodon variegatus | reverse complement strand
CACTAACCATTCAGTCTATTTGGTGAGTTTTTTTCACATGAGTGGGGTGTCAGCTTCATGTAGTTCAAGCTCCTCCTATTTGAAATGGTTCACAATGAAAACACAGTACATCTGAAATACAATGTGAACTCCCCGTGTTGCTCACTGAAATCACTGCATACAACGCATTTTGGTGTAAATGCACCTTACGTCTTCCTGTTACTTTTCTAAAGTTTCTTTTTGATTACTAAAAGCCATCATTATAGATTTTAAACATTTTTTAAAATCATTTCTTTATATTTATGCAATTTTGTTGCTTAGCTCACATTCATTAACATTGAATACAAATCAACAGAATCACTGCATATTAATTTGTCTAGGGAATCACTTGAGTTTTGGTCTCTGGCTTTATAAGATTTTCACACCTCAAATTTAAACATAGCCAGGTGTTTGTTAGTTTTTTATTTATTTTTTGTAATAGCATGCCGTTGCTGCAGAACTGGAAATCTATAAATAAGTTCCAGATTTTTTGTAACCTTCCAATCTTAACACCTTCCGAACAGTTTCACATTCTCAGCTGTGACTCAGATACCTTCCGAAGCTCCTACAGTTATTTTTCCACTTTGATGCCTCTGCTTGTTACTTTCTCTCGCTTGCTCCAAACTAAGGTGAATGTACACTCGGAATGCAACAAAAAAGATGTTGCATATACAGTTTTAAACATCATGCTAACACATTCAATAAAAATGTTTCCGATGTGTTGCACATATCATGAAATGAGCAAGTTTGACACTTGAACTGTTTAAATGAAATATGTGTAGATCTGTATTGCATATATTTTATTGTAATATGCATTAGGTAGAAAACGTTTCAAAGAAAGGCTAAGTCAAAACATTAAACACATTAAAACCCTGGCATCACCTGGTGCAACCACAATATTGGGGGGAAAAAGCCCCCGCCCTGACACTTACTGAGTAGCACTAAGTAAAGATAATTAAAAAACAGTCGCCTCAGCCCCACTAGTCCATAAACATTGCAGGCTGTGCTCACCGTGCCACATTAACATGCAAATTGGTGCAAGTGCTGCGATCAGGACGCCTCACACATCCAGTTATTAAATTAATTTTCCCCAAAACAAGCAGCAGGAGCTGCTGAGGTAGTCAATAGTTTTCCCCTTTATCTGTGCATATTAATAGCTCTTTATCAATTTTGAATTCATCACTGCAAGGGAGATCGAGGAGGTGGGGGTGCAAGATGACACCAGCTCCCCTGTGGCAGGCCACCCGGCTCTGCAGTCACAGGGTCATCCATCACCACAGCAGCGCCAACACGCAGGGGAGCCAGGATCTTTATATCATCCCTCTACCTTGCTGTCGCAATGTGTCTGAAGCTTCAACACCAAGATGTTATGATTGAGTTTCGCAGTGACGGCAACAGGTGATGTCACACAGCAGCCCGGTGCTGCAGTCTCAGAGGAGCAGCTCTGTCACAGCACTAAATTTCTTGATAGCAGCAGATATATCCACAGCTTGCTGTATGTGAAAGGACACTGACACACTCAGGAGGAAAATAGGTCTCAGAGCTGGGACGTCTTGCAAAACAAAATAAAAAGAGACAGGCTGCTGCTGTAGTTTGTTGTTTTTTCTGGCACGTATACACAAAGACACACAAAAACGTCGACATCAAAACAGTTTCCTTCAAAATGACAACATATTTTTTTTCTTTCAATTAAATCAGTAAAGAAAAGAACCAGGGAAATAATGTTTTGCTCTAGAGAGATGAGCAAGAACAACTGGGTTGCTGATTTTATTTGCTTGCTTTTGTTTGTATCCAAAGTAACCTTGGGCACAGAATCAAAAAGGGGAACATTAGCAAACCAGCTAGCATCATTATAGGAATTACTTGGAAATCGAAGGGCCACAGGGAGCAATTATGAGCTTTATGTTTACAATCTAACATGGAAGAGAAGTGGAAGAAAAAGCTGGAGAATGAGCAGTGAAGAAAATGAGCTGCAGGCAAGTTGGAGGAAGTGGAGCAAGAGAGTAGGTAGGATAAGGAGACGATGAGAGAGAGGAGCCAGCAGATGAAAAGACCAGCAGCCAGGTGTGTGAGAGGATGAGAGGAGAGCAGGAAGGAAGTGGCTTTGAAAGGAAGAAAAGTGGAGTCAAGATTAATCAAGTGAATAATACCAAGAAACCATTGTGGGGAAAAAAGTCTGGATGCAAAAACTTTGATTTCTAATGCAGCAGTGTGGTTCTCCGAGGCATGTGTTTAAATGCTTTTATGTCTGGACCATTGTTGTTCAGACTGGGACATGAAGTCAGAGAAAAACTGGCCTGCCAGCATGGCCAGACTGAGTCTGGGCCTCAGCTGATAGGAAAAAGGTGACAAAGGTCAATGAGCTCACTGCATCGAGGTACAACTGCTGGTCAATTCAATTTCCTTAAGGACACAGATGTCCAAACCACAATCAAGACATCATATTACTCAAAGGATCCTTTTGACCTTTTCCAAATCCCTAGCAGATGAAATCAGGAGTAAGGTTGGAAATTAGAGTAGAAGGCCTAACAATAGAGAAGGAAAGTGTCAAAAGATAATTGTGATTAGGGTTGGAAAAACTGCAGAGGTCGTTGCCGTGATGCAGAAAATCTCAATTTTCTTTCAAAGTTATTGTTACGAGTGATTAAACCATAGCTGATCTCGAGGGGGGAAAGATGAGTGAAAGCATATGACAGATTCAGTAAAGCAGTAGAGCTCAAACAAACTGGCTATCACTGCAGGGAGGTCAGATTCAGTAGAAGAAAAGAAATCATTCTCTCTGTGGCTCTTTAATAATTCATATCAGTGTGTTCTTGGATTTCACATGAGAGAAGGAACAGTATACATACAGGCCACCAGAAAGATCAAACATAACAAGTGTGGGACAGAATCTAGCAGAAAAGACATCAAACTGCGCTCTGATACAGAAAAAAATATTGGTGGAATTATAGAGTCAATAACAAGAGAATAAAAGATTGACATGAATATGTAAATATTTAAAACCTTAGAGAAAAAATACACTCTTAGCTCTCAAGTGAATTAACTTAGCAATCTTTGTCCTAGAAATGATATTATCAAAAAGTTAAAAACTCTATTTAATGAATTAACACACACCTCTCACACACACACCTCTCACACACACACACACTGTACCAGAGATTGCACCTTACCTGCACTACCTCAGCCTGGAATAAACTATTGCTGCTGTTTTATTGCTTTTATTGTAATGTCTATACTTTATATTTATCTTATCACTGTTACCTGTCATGTCCTGCACTTTGTCAGTTTTTAAATGTCAGTCTTTTATATTTCTTGTATATTTGTATATTTCTAGAGAGTAAACGTAATTTCATTTCCCTTGTATGTCTTGTACATATGAAGAAAGTGACAATAAAAGCTGACTTGACTTGACTTGACTAACTAAGTGCAGAAACTTTAATCAACAAACAAGAAATAGTTGGTGCTTTTAGACATAAAGTGCTAACTTAAAAGTGCACATCTTCATGTTTCTGATGGTGAACATGTATAGTGGTGTAACAAAAGTATCCCCCCCCCTTATGTTTAGCTGTTTTCGTCACCTTAGATAATTTAATCTTAATTTCAGGTAACCTTGACCCCAGGAAATTCAAGAAGAAGTTATCAGATCATTATTTCAAACATTAAACAAAACAAAACAAAAAATCTCCTAACTATTTAGGCTTTTTTTGAAAACATAAAGTCCATGTTTCATTAAGTGCAAATAAACACAATGTTAGGCGGTTTGGAGCCCCGATTGCTGCCAAACTTGAAGAATAAGCAAATGAATGCTATGTCCTAAAGCAGCATTAAAAAACAGAGAAAATCTGTACTGTACTGTATATATATATATATATATATATATATATATATATACAGTAGACAGTAGCCTCTGTAGACAAAAGTAGAGCTTCTCCCTTTTTACAATTTCGTTATTTGTTTAACCAGTTTCTGACAGCTAAAAAATATATCTGCTGAACAATGTTCAATGTTGTTCACAAGTTCAGATCCTCCATTAATCAAGTCATGACTTTATTGATAAAAAAAAAACTCTATCAACAATCCAGATTTTGACTCCACAATGCATGCTGACTAAATTAAACACTATAGAACCTTCTAGCCAAATATGATGATATATGGTCACTGTTATGGATTTTAATTTAATATCAACCAGAAAATCTCTGCTAAACCAGCATAGAGAAAAAGTCCAGAGTTTTTGTTTATCTCTAGAATATAATATGATTTGCAGTTCTTTTCTGAACTCATTTACTTTCCTATATTAAATTTTGGAAAACAAAAATTTCTGTCTGTATTTTATATAGAGCAGAAATACTGAAGTAGTTTTAATATGTTTTTAAGTGAGAAAGTCCACCTGAAAACTTCATAATTGCAGTCAGTTCATCTAGATTATCTATTTCTGTCGGAGGCGCTCAGACCCCCACATACCAGCGGTGCGCTGACAGCAGAAATCTCTTCATCAGCAGCCTGTNTCAGATCTCTCCTTGGCCTCTGGTCCTTCTGTCTGTCCTGTGGCGTTTAAAAACTCCAAGGACCGACCACATGAGAAACAAAACTGCGTTGATGTACTAATATGTGCCCAAAAAACAGGCAAAATGGAACTCGATTCATCTTCAGTCAAACTGACCTCTTGCATTTGAACTTCTGTTTCAGCTTCGGCGTTAGTATCCACCCTTTCCGATTGATTTTACAAAATGTAAAATTCTTTTGGGACTTGTAGGAGTGGTTTGAGTGTTTTGTTTTGTTTTTTCTTACATGCTTTTTTGTTTTGGAACTTGTAAAAGTTATTTTTTTTTTTATTTTGTAATGTTGGTTTGCACCTCCTGGCTACCGTGGCTCAGATGGTGAATGCATCAGCCAAATTAGAAAATGACTATGTCTCAAAAAAACAAAGCAGTATAAACAACTGCTTTGCCTATAAAACTGCATTAATGTAGCACTAACCATTCAGTCTATTTGGTGAGTTTTTTTCACATGAGTGGGGTGTCAGCTTCACGTAGTTCAAGCTCCACCTATTTGAAAGAGTTCACAATGTAAACACAGTACATCTGAAATGCACAGTTGTGAACTCCCCGTGTTGCTCACTGAAATCACTGCATACAACGCATTTTGGTGTAAATGCACCTTACGTCTTCCTGTTACTTTTCTAAAGTTTCTTTTTGATTACTAAAAGCCATCATTATAGATTTTAAACATTTTTTAAAATCATTTCTTTATATTTATGCAATTTTGTTGCTTAGCTCACATTCATTAACATTGAATACAAATCAACAGAATCACTGCATATTAATTTGTCTAGGGAATCACTTGAGTTTTGGTCTCTGGCTTTATAAGATTTTCACACCTCAAATTTAAACATAGCCAGGTGTTTGTTAGTTTTTTATTTATTTTTTGTAATAGCATGCCGTTGCTGCAGAACTGGAAATCTATAAATAAGTTCCAGATTTTTTGTAACCTTCCAATCTTAACACCTTCCGAACAGTTTCACATTCTCAGCTGTGACTCAGATACCTTCCGAAGCTCCTACAGTTATTTTTCCACTTTGATGCCTCTGCTTGTTACTTTCTCTCGCTTGCTCCAAACTAAGGTGAATGTACACTCGGAATGCAACAAAAAAGATGTTGCATATACAGTTTTAAACATCATGCTAACACATTCAATAAAAATGTTTCCGATGTGTTGCACATATCATGAAATGAGCAAGTTTGACACTTGAACTGTTTAAATGAAATATGTGTAGATCTGTATTGCATATATTTTATTGTAATATGCATTAGGTAGAAAACGTTTCAAAGAAAGGCTAAGTCAAAACATTAAACACATTAAAACCCTGGCATCACCTGGTGCAACCACAATATTGGGGGGAAAAAGCCCCCGCCCTGACACTTACTGAGTAGCACTAAGTAAAGATAATTAAAAAACAGTCGCCTCAGCCCCACTAGTCCATAAACATTGCAGGCTGTGCTCACCGTGCCACATTAACATGCAAATTGGTGCAAGTGCTGCGATCAGGACGCCTCACACATCCAGTTATTAAATTAATTTTCCCCAAAACAAGCAGCAGGAGCTGCTGAGGTAGTCAATAGTTTTCCCCTTTATCTGTGCATATTAATAGCTCTTTATCAATTTTGAATTCATCACTGCAAGGGAGATCGAGGAGGTGGGGGTGCAAGATGACACCAGCTCCCCTGTGGCAGGCCACCCGGCTCTGCAGTCACAGGGTCATCCATCACCACAGCAGCGCCAACACGCAGGGGAGCCAGGATCTTTATATCATCCCTCTACCTTGCTGTCGCAATGTGTCTGAAGCTTCAACACCAAGATGTTATGATTGAGTTTCGCAGTGACGGCAACAGGTGATGTCACACAGCAGCCCGGTGCTGCAGTCTCAGAGGAGCAGCTCTGTCACAGCACTAAATTTCTTGATAGCAGCAGATATATCCACAGCTTGCTGTATGTGAAAGGACACTGACACACTCAGGAGGAAAATAGGTCTCAGAGCTGGGACGTCTTGCAAAACAAAATAAAAAGAGACAGGCTGCTGCTGTAGTTTGTTGTTTTTTCTGGCACGTATACACAAAGACACACAAAAACGTCGACATCAAAACAGTTTCCTTCAAAATGACAACATATTTTTTTTCTTTCAATTAAATCAGTAAAGAAAAGAACCAGGGAAATAATGTTTTGCTCTAGAGAGATGAGCAAGAACAACTGGGTTGCTGATTTTATTTGCTTGCTTTTGTTTGTATCCAAAGTAACCTTGGGCACAGAATCAAAAAGGGGAACATTAGCAAACCAGCTAGCATCATTATAGGAATTACTTGGAAATCGAAGGGCCACAGGGAGCAATTATGAGCTTTATGTTTACAATCTAACATGGAAGAGAAGTGGAAGAAAAAGCTGGAGAATGAGCAGTGAAGAAAATGAGCTGCAGGCAAGTTGGAGGAAGTGGAGCAAGAGAGTAGGTAGGATAAGGAGACGATGAGAGAGAGGAGCCAGCAGATGAAAAGACCAGCAGCCAGGTGTGTGAGAGGATGAGAGGAGAGCAGGAAGGAAGTGGCTTTGAAAGGAAGAAAAGTGGAGTCAAGATTAATCAAGTGAATAATACCAAGAAACCATTGTGGGGAAAAAAGTCTGGATGCAAAAACTTTGATTTCTAATGCAGCAGTGTGGTTCTCCGAGGCATGTGTTTAAATGCTTTTATGTCTGGACCATTGTTGTTCAGACTGGGACATGAAGTCAGAGAAAAACTGGCCTGCCAGCATGGCCAGACTGAGTCTGGGCCTCAGCTGATAGGAAAAAGGTGACAAAGGTCAATGAGCTCACTGCATCGAGGTACAACTGCTGGTCAATTCAATTTCCTTAAGGACACAGATGTCCAAACCACAATCAAGACATCATATTACTCAAAGGATCCTTTTGACCTTTTCCAAATCCCTAGCAGATGAAATCAGGAGTAAGGTTGGAAATTAGAGTAGAAGGCCTAACAATAGAGAAGGAAAGTGTCAAAAGATAATTGTGATTAGGGTTGGAAAAACTGCAGAGGTCGTTGCCGTGATGCAGAAAATCTCAATTTTCTTTCAAAGTTATTGTTACGAGTGATTAAACCATAGCTGATCTCGAGGGGGGAAAGATGAGTGAAAGCATATGACAGATTCAGTAAAGCAGTAGAGCTCAAACAAACTGGCTATCACTGCAGGGAGGTCAGATTCAGTAGAAGAAAAGAAATCATTCTCTCTGTGGCTCTTTAATAATTCATATCAGTGTGTTCTTGGATTTCACATGAGAGAAGGAACAGTATACATACAGGCCACCAGAAAGATCAAACATAACAAGTGTGGGACAGAATCTAGCAGAAAAGACATCAAACTGCGCTCTGATACAGAAAAAAATATTGGTGGAATTATAGAGTCAATAACAAGAGAATAAAAGATTGACATGAATATGTAAATATTTAAAACCTTAGAGAAAAAATACACTCTTAGCTCTCAACTGAATTAACTTAGCAATCTTTGTCCTAGAAATGATATTATCAAAAAGTTAAAAACTCTATTTAATGAATTAACACACACCTCTCATACACACACACACCCACACACAAACACCTCTCACACACACACACACACATACACTGTACCAGAGATTGCACCTTACCTGCACTACCTCAGCCTGGAATAAACTATTGCTGGTGTTTTATTGCTTTTATTGTAATGTCTATACTTTATATTTATCTTATCACTGTTACCTGTCATGTCCTGCACTTTATGTCAGTTTTTAAATGTCAGTCTTTTATATTTCTTGTATATTTGTATATTTCTAGAGCGTAAACATAATTTCATTTCCCTTGTATGTAAGAAAAAAAAAAGTCAAAATTACATTAAAACAACAGCATTAGCTGTTGTTGGCAGCAAATTACCATTAGAAAAAGGGGAATCTGTAAAAAACAAAAAAGTCCATTGTTTTGGCAACCTTAAATTTTACAGTTGAAACCTATTTTTTTTTTTTTTAACCATAAACCCTTAAACTGTAATGTCCTGTGAAAAAATAGCCCTTTCCATAGTTTTACATTTAGCTGCTGTAAAACTTTAGATACGTTACAGTTCTTTTTACAGTGATTTCTTGTTTATTTTACAATGGGGAATAAACACTATTACGGTAAAACGTCTTTTAAAACAACTAAAATGTGGTAAACCTTTTTAAAGGCTAAGTTAAAAAAAAAAAAAAAACACAGTAAAGTTGGAAAACATTTTATTTTGACCAGGTAAATTTCACGGTAAATTCCTGGCAACCACAGCTATCAGTATTTTACGGCTAAAAATAAAGTACAATACAAATTGAATTTCATTGCTTTAAATACTATGTTTTACTAATGTAATTTCAGTTTTATTTTATTTCTTTTCCTGTGTCATGTATATGGGTATACCTGGGAATAGCCCCTGGGTGCTATTCCCAGGTTTTTCTAGAACATCAAGTTAAATTATTTAAAGGTCTAATGAGTTTAATGAAGCATTTATGAGCAAGCAGGATATCATTAACCATTTCAAATGGTGTTACGTAACACTGCTTCAGCCAAAAGTGTCATTTCAAACGTTTAACCCAATGTTACAAGTAGGTCAGTGAATCTGTGATGATTACCTACTTCTTCATGGACCCTGATATGCGACAAAAGCAGGAAACTAGTAAACCTATCAACAAAATCATCACCCTGTGCAGGGGAATAGATTCAATGTTTGCACTCTGCAGCATTGTTCAGTGACAACAGTGTAAATAATTTACAATCTACCCAGTAAATGCTTTACCAACAGCTATGATCTCAGCAAAAAGATTTTTCATAAGGAACATCACATCATCATCATCGTCATATTGCAAAGTTTTGGAGAGCATGAAAATCGACAGATTGCAGGATTTTACAGGCAGTGCAGATGAGCTGTTTTCAAAAGTGGATGGCTCAGAATTAAAGCTGCAATAAAGAAACCAGATGCCAAATAAAGTGTAAACAAGGCCTTTGTTGTAGCAGAGAATTCATCAGCATTGGAAATGCAAAGTTAAGTTGAGAGGGGGATGAAGAGGTTCTAATGAGCAGCTGAGCAAAAGAAGAGAGGCTGATGAAATTATTAAGAGATTTGAGAAGCATAAAAGGCAGGAAAAAACAGGAGCATAATGTTTACCCAAAGAGCCAAATGTGCATTTAGTCATAATTTTTGTAAATTTTTTGTATTTTACTCAGCTTCTGGTGGGAAACATTCAGATGTTTCCTAGTAATGGGAAAGTTCAAACCTTTCCTCAACTTTGCTTCAAATAGATGTTCTTCAACAGAATACTACAGCAACATTTAATATCAAAACCATTTAGGGGGAGAGAAGCTGTGCTTCACAGTACTACAGAAATGTCAGAAATATAACCTGCCTGTGAAACAAAAAGGTTTAACACAAATTAGGTTTAAAATGCATTTCCTAGCACACTATAAACAGTAATGTTTTGGTGAATTTCAGGCTTTTGCCAAGAACAATGGTAAGGCACTGTGAGGTGAATCTCTAGAGCTCTATTACTATTTTTTTTAAAAGCAACATTCAACCATTGTACAAAAAAAACTGATTGTGCAGGTTATTGTCGTCCAATTTTCCTTCTCCTACTCGACCGAGCTACCTCCTCTATTCTTATCTTATGCTATATGTGACTCCCTACACCCCATTTCATCTCGGATTTGCCTATCCTGAAAAGTCTGACAGCCTTATTTGTTCTCCAGTGTTGTCAGCAAAGCACCAACCCCTGTGTGGGTCACAGCCTCATGGTTGAACTTCTGCTTCACTGTCAGAGAAAAGGGGGCCGGAACAGAAAGCATAGAAAGAAATGGTGGCCTTTTTCATGCTCAACAAAAAAAAATAGTCAGAGGAGGCACAGAGGTGGAAGAACTGGAGGAAGTCTTACAGCCCTTTACTGTTTCTAGGTCTGTGCAAGAAAGAAGTCAATACAGCCAGCTGTGGAATAATCATGCACTTCCACAGCAGGTTCCCCACTCTTTCCCAAACATCAGTCTCACTAAAACACAGTACCTGACAGCAGCTGACAGCTTCTACATCAGGAAGCACTGCAAAGGAACACAGAACATATGTTTTCTGTGCAAATGTCTAACATGTGCACATCCATGCATAAAACAAGGCTGACAGCTAGAAACCACTGCACTAGAGCCTTTGTATAATTAGAGTCCAGCTGTAGTTGAAACTAACTTAGCATTCACGTTTGTTTAAATCTGGCTCCCAAATGCCCTTCAGTGCATGCAAATCATGGTACTTTGTTGTGCTACTAAAAGAACCTGCTCAACACACTTAAAACAACCTACTTTTGCACAAAATATATGATAATATAATATAACTGTAGCATGCAGGGGGTTGAATGAAAGAGTGAATGTTTTTATGATAGAAGGTTTGAGTTCATCCTGCAGCTTGATCATCACCACACTGAAAAAGTGACTTTCTTGGTGCAGTAAACTCTATTAGAGAATTTGTCATAATATATACTCTGTATTTTTAAGCTTCAGTAAAAACTAGAGTTTCTGAAGTAAAAATAAACCTTTTTTTAATGTAATACAGGAATTTCGGAGAAAGAGCAAGTTTCACTTAGATTTCCTTATAGTATTTAATTTTTTAATAGCAGTATGTACATAAACCTAACAATACTACATAAACTTTGCTCTAAAAATTTAACGTTTTGAAACGCATGCACGGCGCATGCGCACTGTCGCTCACAGACTCAAAACTGGCAATGATTACCTAATATTTGTGAGTAATGTAACATAATGCAACAAAGTAAATCAATATATAAAAATAATTAATATGTACTTAAACACTTCATAATAGCTAATACTACAGGGATATAAGATTTACTTAAAATTTCGAGTAAAATGCTGTTTGTGACTATGAAAAACAAGTACACTTCACTTAATTTGTTTAAATAAATCTCACTTACTACTTGGATGTAATTAAGTAAATGTTAGTTAATATCTTCTAAACTGTTATCTCTTGGGGAAAGTAAAATTCACCTTATACTGGCAATTGAGTGTTACTTGATATTGCAGCATTGTCAACCATCGGTGGTTAGGTTGCTTAAGGACCCAGATGCAGAGCCGAGTGAAGCAAAGATAGTTCTGACAGGTTTAATTGAAGACCAAAGGTAGCAGAGGCAGAAATCCCAAAATCCAAATTAAAATATAAAACAAACCAAAACCATGGAGACATCAGGGGAAAAACGAGTCTGAAGAGCCGGGGAGAGATGAGCAGATTAGACAATACAGCAACGAGAAGGAACCAGAACTGAGTGAGTGCAGAGGTGGAGTATTTAAGGGGAACAAAACAAAGGATGGACTAACGAGCTGGATGAGGAGCAGGTGTGGGTGGAACTGGCAAGAGGGAATCCAAGGGGAAAGAAAACAATCACAAGGGGGCAACAGAGAGTAACTAAAGAATGCTAGAATATTATGGAAAATAAAAACAAAACAACTGATAACAGAAAACTCAGAGTCACAACAAATGAGAACCATAACAAGCATTACATTTTACTAATATCATTGGTGTGCAAATACTTACACTATATTTTTTCAGTAAATCTTATGAGTTGTTTTTTTCATTGCAAGATGGAGAAAAAGAACATCAGTGAGAAAGGGAAACAGGCTATTTATAACCACTCTATATTTTGCATACGTTCCAAAACTGTTGGCATTATCAGAATAAAAATTCATCAGTGTACGCAAACACCACCCTGTTTATAATAGGTACTTCTGAATAATCAAAGGAAAATCTTTGGTGTATAAATTTAAATGTTTTTGAATTTCACTTTTCTTCATCTTTTGTTTCAGTTAAATAACTGTAAAATGTCGTTGACCAATAATGATGAATCACAAACCCCTAAACAATTGAGATCCACTGCAATAGATCACAATATAGTCATATTCAATAAATATGAATATTACTGAAAAAGGTTTATCTAGGTCAGCTACTCTATTCACTGGCTTCATTCATTGTTTTAATTAAACAAGGAATTTTGTTTTTGCACTTCTGTCTCTGTTAATTATGAGGATTTCCTGCTTATACGGAAAATTTAAGATTGGAATATAATATATGAGAGCAATTCAATGTAGACTCAATTAAAAATATGTCTCACATCTGCTTAAATGTTATTTTCAAAAGCTAATTTTTACCTGCAGGGGAAGGATGTAAACAATATAGCCATTACTAAAATATGACCAATAAATGGAGGAATGGAGTCCAGTGTCTTCTACAACAATTTTTACTTGATCCATTTATCACAATCCACCTGAATGTTTAAGTAGAATAATAAACAGTAGAATAATCTATTTACATATGTGCACCCGGTTCTTTTGTCTTTTGGTTACTTTGTCAAAGCAACGTTTGGTCAGCTTGATTGACTTTTTTTTTCTAAATTACATTTCGATAGCTGCATAAATGAAAAGTTGTTAAAATGTCAAAGGAAAGAACAGACTGATTATGTTAAGAAACATATGGGCTTGCACAAGCTGCAAGGCTCTCTGATATAAAGTAGGCCATTTCAAATGCAAAGCTGTTGGATAAAGAGGATTTATGCATGTGCAGACTAGAGTAGTTGTTTGAAGGAACCTGAGCAGAAATTCCATTCAGCTAAATGCTGTAAGATTTTAAGCATTTCTGTATTTCGTGTTTTTGCCATAAGAAATTTGGTTATTTCCCAATTTTGTAGTTTACAGACACGCTGCGCTTGCCACAGTGAGATTTTAGATAAAGTACTGTTTAGTCTCCAAGCTTTGCTCTCAGAAATTTCTGCAGGTTGCCTTCTTAATAAATGAAACCACAAATAAGTCTTTGTGTTATAAACTCAAATTTGTGAATGTTTCTAAAACTATGTTTGTCTGGGGTCTACCTCATATTATGTTCAATTTCTAATTAAATGAAGCATCATCACTCTTCAGCGTGAGTGTTCTTAGCTACCCCGTGCTTACTCTTTTTCACACATTTAGATATCTGTTTATTTGGTCTAAGAAAAGAATCTTTTGAATACGTGTGTGTACCACATTTAATTGATATAACTATTGTTATAAAAAAAAAGGATTGTTTCTATAGCTATCTTAAGCTACAAGCCTAAAACTGTTAAAAAAAGGAGAAAATGTTAAGTGATGAAAAAAACGAAATAACCATAAAAAAAAAACGATGAAACATTAAGCAGAAACTTGTAGTTGTCCTCCAATTTTAGGGTAACAGCTCAACAATAAGTCTAACATAAAGAGCCTATTTTAAGGCTTGCCTGTTCTTTTCTGACAGCACTTTATTTGGTATACATTTTCCAGACAATAATTAAAGCTGTATTTCACCACACCACTTGCATAACTATTTAGTATTCCATTTTTAGTGTGCCAGTGCAATCTCATATTGCTAATTTTAGCCTCTTTTGATTAACATGGCCCCTTTGCAGGTTTCGGCCTACTTTTTTACTCATATAAGGCTGCTTAGCAAGTAAGATTATAGAAACTTATAGATATATGGAAAGCAGACTAGCAGAGAGACAGAAGCTAAATACATAAAAAAAATTGCGATAAAATAGGTTTCCTTTATTGTGATCGAATAGCCAGCCCGTATGAGTAAAAATTGGCTTGTGATATATGTTGTTTAATAAACAAATATGTACCTCTGTAAATGTAATGGGAGGAGGTTTATTTCTTGCATTTAAATCAGAAGCCATTTGTACTGGAATTAGCAGTGAGGTAATACCAAGATAATAGAGCAAATTACTCCTCTAAATGTTTAAACAAGAAGCCAATATAAATGTTAGGTTCCGCTTTATCTTATCTTGTGTAATGTTTGTTCTAGAAGCGACGACAACATGATATGACAGACTAATATAGTGTGCTTCAGTACCACTGCAGCTTATTTGAATTTCAATTTGGCGTGGAAGGAGGCAATAAGAAACAAAAGGGAGATGGTTGGTGGGGAGGGGATGTGAGACAATGTAGAGAAATGCAGCCACAAGTCCAATCACTCATAGATTATAGTCATTTGTCTCAGTCTAAGGTGCTGTTGTTCAGTTGTTTTTCAGCTGTTTGTGTAAGAGCAAGAAATCTTTTCTCTTAACAGCAGATAAAAGGAAAACCTTTGTAATACAAGACTATGGTTTTTTATAGTCTATGTTTCATAGATGCTGCTTTTATTCTAAATGTTAGTAAAAAAAAAAATTAAAGGTACACATTCCGAAAGCTTAAGATAGATTTTCTAAATCGAGCGAGCCAAATTTGAACAATCGACCCTAATACAGAGAAAGGGCTGCATGAAATGAGCAGTCAGAGCAAAAAAGCACAAACTAACTGCCTTTAAACAAGAGCCATTACAGTAGTACAGAGCTTATATAAAAAAATAACTGTTCATCCTTTTAGTTTACAAGATGTGGGGCAAATAACAGGTGAACACTTGATATAAAGCAGCAAAATAAAGGATTCGGATTCCCTGGGGCTGCAAAGCTCTGCTGCTTGGAGGTTTGTTCAGCAGGACGCCTATTTGTCCACAAAATGAGTCATGCCATTAAGGCTGCAGACGACAAAAAAGAACATTGTTATGATACATTTTCCAAAAGGGACTTTTACTTCCTGCACATAGCAGATTCCAGATGTGTTTTTCAGATGTTATTGAAAGAAACTCAGGTGTGAAAATACCCACATGAGAAGGAAATAAAAGAAAAGAAAAAAGACACAAGTCAGCAAGAAAATCAGATTTAAAACAGTATACATTTTTGTTGTAAGTGCAAAGCTTAATTAAGCCACAGGAATGTTTGGTAAAAATCTCCATATTTAGAATATCAACTATCAAGATGATTCAGCTAGAGATATAGAAAGAAACATTGACCTTTATCAAGTATTAGAAGACGATTTGTTTTACGGATTTAATGGATGCTTATTCTGCTTTTTCTTTTCTTGCTTTTTTCATAATGCATTGCCTTTAGTCAGAACTCTGGTCTAAGCAACCTTAAATGCTCATTTCTTCTGCTAGTATGAGTTAAGTGATTTTTCTCAAACGGAAAAGCAAAACTTGCTGTTAATGCTCAACCACGTAATAATTTCTGGATTTTAGGTATGTTTATGCTTAAAAAAAGATGGCTAATAAAATCAGATATACACAGTAAATTGATGGGAATTTAGTTGACCTTTTTGTAAATGACAGCAAGATACTTTAAAGGAAAAGCTAGTCCTAGTTTACATCATTACTTTATTTAAAGAGGCCTAGTCACATTCTATGATCTAAAAAAAACAGTTAAACATATAAAACAATATCTGCCAACCGTTTGTCCTGTTAGTGTTTACTTAGTTCTCTTAGAGCCTAAATGATTGTTGCACCCTGCATAGTCAGAAGACATAAAAAATTGCTGTGTGCTTTCACCATCTGATCGCAGTACTTATTCCCTCATCCGTCAGCTTGGTGGCTTCAGCAGCTTTAGATTCAGCTTTAATGGACCCTGACATTCATATTGTAATCTAAGTACTACTTGGCTCTTTTCCTTCTTAGCATTCAATCTTTTCTTGCACTTTTTTAAACATTGCCTCTTTCTATTCACATCTCCGTGAAGGAAATACTGAATTGCTTAGCTCCATTACTTCCATGTTTACCCATTGCATGCATGTGCAACATTATACCCAGAGGTTTCAGTAACTGAAAATAACTACTTAGATATTATATTTAAGTCCCTTTTTTGTTATCACTTCAGTACTTTTTCTGAGTACTTTTTACTTTCACTCCCTACATTTAAACACAAAAATCTGTACTTTCTACTTTTTTCTTTTTCAATATTGTGTTGTTACTACTATAGATATTGATACATGATGGAACACGTACAACAAATTAAGGGGGAAATCAAGAGTGCAGTGCATCAGTGCATGGACTGCCTTATCAGGCAGGGGCCCGGTCTGGTCAGTCCAAACTCTTCATATATAATCTTTATGAATATTTATTTTATTGCTTTATAAAAGCCTGATAAAGAATGACTCTTATTACTATATCAATGAATATTAAAAATATACAGCATATATAATTACTATTAGTATTTCCATTTGATATTAGACATTAGCAATATTATGACAATGAATGTGAGTAATGTTAATGATGAGCATCAGTTACTAGTGTCAATGAGTGCAATATAGGGCAGTTATTAAATATCTTTAGCCGTGTATGTAGGACTTAAAGTCTCTGAAAATATTTCATTATATATATATATATATAATCCAGACTTCCTAACCAGTTGAGAAAGTAAAGTATAATTGTATTAACAGGAAGTGATCAATCTGATTATGTTAAGAGGAGGTGTGGGAATAAATCTACTTCCTTATCTAAATAGGAACAAAACTATGTCTTGACCATTGTTTGTTTCCCCCTCTCCTTTTTTAGTTTATAAGATATTTGATAAATCAAATATTTGCAAAGTAAATTTAAATATTGTTTTTATTTCATCAGATCAGGCTAAAAGCTCAGAGGACCACAACACCAATATTTCCTGTGGAAAAAAATCAAAGCTGGAGGGAATGCAATGTTAAAGCTTTTCTTCTGTTAGTGTTTTGAAGAAAGGAGTAATAAAACTGCATGTTTATATGAATTAATCAATTCCAAACAATATGCATCTAGAAAAGAGCATGGCGAAAAAACATGGGGTTTAAGTGCTTTACAAATAATACATTGTTTTGGAGCATAGTTCTTATTTTACAGTTTATGACTGGATAAAATATAGATTTAATATGGACCCACTTCAGTTCAAGATACACAGTAACCCTAAGCACTAAGTCAGTGTTGGAGTAAATTGCCAAAGCAACAGTGCTTTATTACCAATTTGCTTTTAAATTTAAGAGGCAGACTCCACATATTGTTACTGTCACCAGAAACCTAGCCTGTGTGCAGACACCTAAGATTGAGGGGGATGTAATCTGTTAAATGAGACAAAGTTATGGGATGATACTCATTTCTATCCTTGTTGAATTTTGCTCTGTCTGCAAAAAGAAGAATTTGCAGTGGCTTCTCAGAAATTCAGGGTCATTGGTAAATAAAATAAGTTATTATCCACATTACTGTATGGTTCACGCATTCACACAAACAAATGTTTTCTAATCTTAAAGAGATCCTTTGATGTTGCAATACCTCTTTGCCCACTTGGTCTTTTATGACTCCTATAGCTCTTGGGCAGTGTGGTTAAATGAGGTACAATTCTATTTAACAGCCCATGTGCACCATAATAAAAGAAAGGGGGTTAGGGATATCTATTGCCTTAGGGGGCAACTTTGAAAGAATCTCTTCAGGACACAGTTGGTACTTCAGTTCAGAAGAGCAACTGTTAAAGTAAACCAACAAATTTCTAAATTGTACTCTGAAATATACAATTTAAAAAATTTGAAACAAATATGCCAAACTCAACTTTTAATAATTTAGTTCTTATCCATGCACTGCTTTAAACTTAAGAAGGAAAATAACAATCATTCCAATAACTACCAAAAGGAAAGTAATTAATTATTAAATCTTAATAAATAAATAGACAAGAATCAAGTTTGTAAAAGTGAGAAAATGTCATTGGAAATAAAAAAAAAAAGCGGGTGGCTACCACTCTAGGGACAGCACCCTGCTGTGGGGACAATGCCCCAAAGAATATAACATTTAGTTTATGTACTTTCAAGCTACAACATTTATCAGACTCTAGTCTCACATAGAACCAAGGACATGCCAGTATTAGTTTTTAACCTTGCTAGAGGTCAGCCAGACTCTCAGAATCTTACTTGGTTTCAAGCGGATGGCCTGTAATCAGCCAATTAACTTCATAAATAAAACTCTTGCTTGTAACAGGAGAACAAACTTGTTTAGAGGTCTGCAACCAAACTTTAGAAACCAGTCTTTCTCTATTTAATAACACCACTATGGCATGCTGTACATCACATCACCCACTTATCCGATTTCAAGCTAGTGGCCTGTAATCAGACACTACTTCCACATATAACTAAACACTTACTTTTATTTTATATTCTAAAGTATACATAACACTCACAGTACACAGAAATCCCCCTATTATGGCCCTGCCCTGACCTGTAATTGCTTAACCTAGGTCACACCACGGAAAGCAAAACAGTATGACCAATCACCATACAATTTACCCAGAAGCCTCACCCATCATTCTAATATGACAGCAACTGGTGTTCGCCCCGGGGCCGGATGAAAAGAACGACTGCGGACAGATACAGGCTCCACCTGTTGGCGGCCGACCTCCTGTGCGCCCTCGCGCTTTCCTGCTGGACCGTGAGAGCGTCCGATGGCCAGTGCTTCAGAGGCTTCCAGGGGGAGCATCAGGGAGTCTACGTCGGGGTGTGGCTGCCCGTGGCCATGCTCACCACTCTCAACCTGGCCTTTGCCCCACGTCTTGTCAGAGGGCGCTTGCAGGCGCGTCTACCTGGTGGAGGGCGCTCGAGCATGGAAGGCAGGATTCTTAGGATTCGCATTGCCCAGGCCAGTGATCCTCGCTTGCTGCTGGGCCGTCGTCTCCAGGCTGTCCTCCTTCTGCACACAGTTGGGCTCCGGGGGGGGAGGCCTGCGAAGGATGAAGAAGGATGCAAGGACTGGTGAACTGGTGGAAAACAACGAACCAGAGTAAAAGTAATCAGTTCAGAATGGCTAAACGTCTGTGGTGGTCCCTGAACTGACCTTAGAAGTGCAGGGTCCAGAAAAGAACTGTTAAGCTCAAACAATTTTCTTCAGATGATGAAGAATATTATTTAAAATACTTTTATGAGATGTGAAAAGAATTTAGATTTTTATTTCAAGTTAAACACCCATATTTAGCTTAAACTTCATCCAAGAGTTCATTGCAGCTCTTGAAATTGCTTTGTTAGTTTATCTCCCTGAAGGTCTGCCCCTAAAACTAAAACTTTAATATAACAGCATTTGCTTATTGTTGCTAGACACAAAAAGAAGAATTACTCTCCCTGGCCAAGGAGAAAATAATATTTCTTACCGGTATATTGAACATTAAAAAGATCATGGTTTCAGTTAAACATAATTTGATACAAAGTTATAATTTAAATTTTCCTTTTAAAGAAATATAATTAGTGTTGTGCCTATGCCATTCTTTGGCCCCGATACTGATACCAGATACCTGGCTGCGCAATATTGGCTGATACCGATACCATACCGATACCATCTGTTTGAAATGGAGGTGTGTGTGTATATATGAAGAACTGCATAATGCTTGGATGTTAAATGATTGGCATCATGGCTTTGTCAAGCTGCTGCCTACCTTTCTGAAGCTAGGAAAATGACTAATAAAAAGTGAATCCAGTAGAACTTTTTATTGCCTACCTGGAAATGGTGAGAATAGTTGAATAAACTTTTGGCTCTCAAAGGGGTATCGGTGCCCCATTTCTTGGTACTAGCTGATACCGATACCACAGTTTTAGTTCTGGATCGGGGCATCGCCTGACACTGGTATCTGTATCGGTGCAACGCTAAATATAATTCTCATATAAACAGTGGAAGACACAAGTAGGAGTGTAACAAGCTATACAAAACTAGGCGTTTTAATTTTTACCTAAAATATAACCCTTTTCAGACACTAAACTCACCTGATGGTCATGTATTTTATACTCTGGGTCTCAACGTCTAGAAAGTCTGTCTGCTTTTCATATCAAACTTCTTCATACGCTGTCCTAGTTCTCCTTTGTGTTCTCGGTGATCATCTTTGAAGGCTCTGTCTGTTTTCATGCGAACCAGATACAAGTTATCTTGGACTTGCTATATCAAAATTAGACATAGCAGAAACAGTGTAACAAATACTTTAAAAAACTGGTTTGGATTGTTAGATCTGGGAATGTGAGTGTTGAGGGAACAGGATCTGACTGGAAATTGAATCACTGTGGACAGAATAACAGAGTTAGTAACAAACAACAACTCAGCGGTGTGGTAGGAAAGTCACTTACCTTTTCAAAATCAGGAGACTGAGCTAGCTCTGATGATTGATCCCCGTGGTTCCAAAGGGATCACTGATTGGCTGATTAAAATCTTGTCTACAATAGACCAATAGACCAGGCTAAGACAAGACAGGGGTAAACAGTCGCGGGACAAGACAAAAGGCTGATGTTAAAGCTACAGTGTGTAATAATTACAGGGATATACAGTCAGATTTCAGTTCATGTCTCAACTTGCCGTAGTTACTTTCGAGCGTAATGGGCGATCTTGCATGCTAGTTTGTTGAGCTGCCCGCTCCTATGTAATTATAAATAACGAATTCTAAGGCAAGGCAAATATTAAGGTTAAGAGGCTGAGCTCGTAGATGATGATAAATAACATAGTTATGTATAATATATTACATTTCTGACTGTATATCCCTGTAATTTTTACACACTGTAGCTTTAAAAACGAAACTTAAACAGAACCAAAACCATGACAGGGAGGGCACCTCTGAGCTGCAACAACTCCCAGTAATAGGGGCTACCACAGGTGTAATGGCCCAGCCTTCATTGGCAGGGCAGCAGACGGAGCAGGGAACGACATCATGGTACTGCACACAGCAGCTACCCAGGGAGCAACAGACAGGAATCTTTACCCAGATTTAAAGTTTCTACATAAGAGTTCTCCTCTTTATTTTAATCATCTCTGGTTAAATTTCTTTTAAACATGTACATTATCTTAAGGTGTGCATTCTTTCTTTCATAATTTTTTGCCAACCATAACCATTTGAGCTGGCATATGTGTTATGACAAGAAAAGAAAAGGTTACTCAAATTCAGAGATCTACTAGTCTTTTTTTTTATAGAAATTCAGACAAACATGTTTTAAAAGAAGGTCATGGGGGTGTGTGTTGGTGGGGTTGCCTTGGTAACAAATTTTAAGGCGAAAAAAAAATCTAAGGTGAACCTTTAGAGTACATCTCCTGGAAATGATGCAACTCAAAGTAAAGCCCTCTGAGGCCAGATCACTAGGAATGTAGATGTGTGTGAATGTGCATGTGTGTCCATATGGATAGGAAGATGAAAATAATAATAAAAGTAAAATGGATCTTGAAAGGAGACGCATAAAACAGGAATTCTTGTCACCAGCTTATATGATCTGAAGTATTAGTGTCAAAGAAGAGAGTGTGCCGCTTGCTGCACCATGATAAACGGTTACATTAAACTGAGCAGATGAAGAAAATAAATATTTAGATTATTAGTTTATTTCATAAAAAATGTGGGATGAACTTTGATGAAACAGGGGTCTGTTTAATTGATGTCAAGAGGCTTTGTAGATATGCTACAACAATTCAAGTGGTTTAAGAAGAACCTTTAAGGCAGGAGTCCCACTTTTTCTGTCATCTGTGTTTTTGCAGGAACAGGATAATCACAGAAGCCAGTGTAAGTTCAGATGTAAGAAAAAAAAAAAAAGAAAAATGGAGAAAAAAAACAAGGTCATAGAAAATTTGATGAGTTGAAAACTTAAAACATTTTTGAAAACATTACATACTAATTTGTATTCCTTTTATTCTAATTTTTTCTGATATTATTTGTTTAATCTTTAGTGGAACAAATAGCGAAGGCTAATGCAAATGATGACTGCTTTAAGCCCTGAACACAATTTTGCGTCCGATTTTCTGCAAAGGAGATGCACAGTGCTGATCAAGACTACTTAGAAAAAAGCTACAATGTCATAGGTATGACAGCAAGAGAGACACTGACACAAAGTAAAACGCATCTGCTTTGGGGACAATATAAGATAAATTGCTCAATGACAGGGAAAACATTTAGGTTTGTCATGCCTGGATTCACATGGCAGGGGCAGACTGAGGCATACAAAAATCAATAAGACATTTTAATAAACAGTATAGATGTCATCATCGCATTCCTGGTAGCTGATCTAATTACTCACTTCATCCACCTGCCGTACCCTCCCGGTTCTTTAGTTATCAATGATCGTATTCACCTGCTCCCTTGCTATATATACAGTTCAGCCCAGCTATCAGGGCCAGATCATTTTTCCTTAGTTTATTCGTGTATTCTTAGTTTCTTCATGTTATGTTGTTGCATCAGTACTCATGCTTGTTATATGAGTTTTATTTAAGTTCCTGATTAATGTTCCCGTCCCCGGAGGCCAGTGGATTTAGAGGCTTTATTGTTTGTCTCCTGATCGTGTCCCGACTCTTCTCCGCTGCCCTCAGGGTTTTAATTCGGCGTGAAGGGGAGCGAAGGTTTTGGTCCTTCTCCGTGGAGCCCCCAAGGTTTTGCTCGGAACATGGGAGAAATCAGTTTTAGTCCCGTAAGGCTGGCTCTTAGGAGGAGACCAGTTTAATGTTCAGCATTTATCCTGGTACCATGTCTTGTCTTTGTCCTTCAGCCACTGAGGCCGCCTGTCTCCATCTGAGCATGTCTGTCTGAGCACGATGCTTGACTCATAGAACTTTGAACCTGCCTTCAGGCTGTGAGGATTCCTAGAAGCCTGGATCTGTCTGTTTCTGCTCGGAAAGGAACCCCTTGTTGGGCTACGGAATCCTGGATCTCGGAACTGGCCTGTTTCTCTGACCTGGATCAGTCTCTTGCCATCCTCAACAGCCAGCTTTGCGTTTTGTTCTATTTTTTCTGTCATTAAATGTTTTGAAACTTCCCATTGTCAGACTTGCCTTGAATACTGGGTCCATCTGTCCCGTTTATGACAGTAGAATTCTGAACTCCTATTTTTAGAGTTTTGCATTTTGGACATTTGTAGGAACCAGAAAGGCTTTTTGGAGTTCCAATTTTTTTATGACTGAGTTGGCTTAATTGTTAAGCTGCGTTCGCACCAAACGCAACAGGAGCAGCAAGTTTACATGCAAAGTCAATGGTTGACACGCACCAAGGCGCAGCAAAATGTCCCGCAGGACGTTTTCAGCAGCAGACACAGCACGTCTGAGCAGCTGAAGCAGCATGTTGGGAGTGTTTAAGCATCTGACGCGAGCGCCGCAAACACGCAGCTGCTTGAGATGGAAAAATTGAGCTTTTGCTGCTTGACACGCCGCATCAACCAATCAGAGAAGCTGATCTGGGAGCTAACAGGGAGACATACACATCACTGATGATACATATCACTAGGATCACTCCTCTGAATCAGTTTATTAATGCCTAAATTAACTTAAATGTAGAAATCTGCCAGCAAAACATGTTCGCTTTTATTATCCTGGTGCCTGCAGTTTGGATTACATACATGAAAACCGCCTTCCAGCCGGCGAGGCGAGACGCGGGGAGGCGACCGGGCTATAGGCTGCTGTTGAATGGGATTCCTACTGACAACGCACTGCCGGTATGTGGGGGTCTGAGCGGCTCCGACAGAAATAATATTGGAAGGCAGGATGGTAATCTGGATGAACTGACTGCACTGACATATTAACACTACTTTATACCCACTGATCACAGCAAATATAGCTGCAGGGTAAAAAAAGGATAGAGTAGCTCCGCCCAACGCCCGTCAGACCGACTTTTTAACCGCGCAGCCAGAGCAGCAAAGCTGGTTCAGCCACGCATCAGAACTAAACTTGTACAAGCATCAAGAACGAAGCAGCAGAGGCGTTTTTGCTGCTCTTGCTGAAATTGGTGTGAACGCAGCTTTAGCGTGTGTGTGACACCTCAGCTCCACTGTGATTGGAGGTGGCAGGTTGTTGTTTTTTTTTATCTGTGAGTAGCTCACTATCATTGCTAAAGATGAAATTATACTTCAACTACTTCCGCAAGTACCAGCAAAGTTATAAAAGCCATTTAGGATGCATAGTAGGAGCAAGGAAAAGAGAGAGGAGTGGAAATACAAGTCATCTCTTCCATTAGTCATTACGGACAATGTGAGATCTTTTGCAAACAAGTTATAACAGAAACTAACATTTACAACAACTCATCGAAGAAGAAGAAGAATTTTTTAATTGATTTTGAACTGAATAGTAAAAACATAAGTCTATAAGGTAAACGCCTGTTGCATATTTAAATAAACAATTTACTACAGATTACAAAGTGGAAATAAGTTAAAAGCCAGGTAATCTCCTAACATCAATTTTGCTACTCTGCTGCTTCACATGCAGTTGTTTCACTGCTGTGTGCCCGAAACTCAGGCTTTGCCATCTAATGATAGCTGACATTCTTCATCTCACTGTGCTTCATCTGTCTCCAATAGTGATAGAATTATATCTTTGGAAACATCCAACTCGTCACTGTTGTCTGTGTTGTTAGCCCCTGCAGAATCAGTCAACTTATGTGTGGGGGAATCCGTTACACCTTATAAAAGAGCCAAACAAAACTGCAAAAAAATAGTCTGAAAGTGCTTTCTAGAGTTAGATTTTAAACATATTTTTCAACAACTATTTATTTCAGTTGCATGGTCTTTCAAAAATAATTTTCTACACGTTTGTGAAATTCTAATAAGAGGGGGAAGTCACAAGCACTTAATATAAATATGGTGACACTAGGCATGTGTGGATGTCTTTGTGTGTTTTAATAAATGTTTAATGTAAAATACATTCCTAATGTGGTTTTTAACATTTTGATGGACTTCTCTAGAAAAACAAAGTGACAGACACATCTAATTTCCTGCCAATGCGTAAAAGGGGATTTAGTAGATAAACACTGACATGGCTTTTCATCAACACTAAGTGTTTATGATGAACTGTCTGACACTGCAAAAAAAACTTGACTAATGTTTGATGCAATACATAAAATATAGAAAAACATGTGCTTATAATTATGTCATACACCATTTTATCCATTTTATCTGTAAGCTATCATATTCCTGATGATTTTTAGTTATAGAAGGATGGAGATAAGGTTCACACAAGGTCAACTGCCAGCCAATAACAAACTAAGTCAAAGACAATATTTTAACTTACTCCTATGATAAATTCAATTAGTTATAATAATTTTGATGTGAAAATCCCAGCCAGAAAACAATTTAAATTGGGCACTAAAAGCTTCAAGATGAATAACTTGATACTATCCTTAGCTCTTTGGTTATGGTTCCCACTTTGTTTTACTGTTTTCTAGTATTTCGCTTTTGCTTAATACGTACCTTACTTGCTGAATATTCTGACATTTTCACAATTTAGTGTTTTCCTTTTAGTTCCTTTTCTTGTTTAATTTCTTACTGGAGTGTTCTGGTTTATCTTTTCTTATTTCTTCTTCTGTTTTGCAGTTGCTGCTTTTTGTTTTTCTTTTGGGGATCTGTTTTTTGTGTTTGTATTATGTAAGGTTTCTTCTCTGGTTTCTTTCTAGTCCTCATCTGCTTCATTTTCCTCCTCTCCATAGCTCATTATCTTAACACTCCTTAGCAGTTGTCCATTTCTCACCTGATTGCTCACATCTGTTTGCTTTGCCTTTTCCCCTTCACTATCCCAGTATTTAAGTGGGGTTTTTTTTTCTCCATCGTTTTCACAAGAATTTTACATTAGTTTGCGCCCTGTCTCCATGCTGGGTTTCTTTGTTCTTCTTCTAGTTTCCTCTATGTTTATTCTGAGTTCCTCATTTTCTTTTGTTTGCCACAACATGCATTTAGGTCCTCTCACAACATGATCATGACACAACTGGCTTAACCATTGCTTTAACAACTGAAATAAAATTTTGGAACATGTTACAAAAATCTCAAATACTTTTAATTATGAGAGAGAAAGATCAAAAGACTATTTTTCATAGAATAGAATTTATTTCCATATGATATTTAAAATTCATTGAATTACATAGCTTTTGCTTACGGCCAAAAAATCAGCAGGGGGCTCCAAAGACCCTTATCATACATCATGGTTGTACCAGAGGAGTACAATCTCATATTAAACATAAGGTTTCTTGTAAATAAGGACTTAAAAGATGGGGGAGTGCCAATCATATCATTAGACCAAAGGCAATGAGGTAAGCAAAAATGGTACGAGATGGATGTCAGAAGGATCTGAAGAGGAGAAAATATAGCTGGCAAAAAGTGGAATAGAAATACCCTTTAATGTGCCACTGTGGAAAAATGTGTCAGTGGCAAAGCAAATGAGCAAATGAAAGCATATAGGTACATGCAGCTGAACAACAACAAAAATTAAACCAAGTTTAAAAAGTCTTTTAAAGGTAATAATAAAGCATATCTCAGAAAAGAAAAATGTGTGGATTTATTTAAAGAATAACAAGCCCAGATTAAATGAAACATTTTCAACATTAAGTTTTAAAAAGCAGCTTATTTACAGACAAAAATAAAAAAAACTACAAATTTAAGCATTGGTGTATAAAAAAAACCTTACTGAGCAGATAAACACTAAACTGGGCTTTAATTCTTGATACAATAAAACACTGCAACTTGCAGCATGCTTGTTCACACTTACTGGGCTTTTTTTGGAGCTGCTGGGAGGACAAATCTGTGGCAGTACTCCATTGGACATGAATACATGCAGTGGAAGACATCTGCATAAAATAGTGCTAATTTAGTTAGCATATCCAGGGGACATCCTAGGACAGAGCTGGTCTTCTTAATGAGCTTATCCAAGCACTTCCTCTCCCCTGGAGATAAACGGCTGTTCCAACATACCACACATCCAAAGATGGCTGATGCCACCACATAGTGAAAGAAGGTTTTCAGGACTGGTCCCTACATTTCAAAAAGTGTCTGTGTCTTTTCAGCAGGTGCAGTATGCTCTGACACTGTATTCAAGTCAATTCAGTTTATTTCTATAGCACCAATTCACAACACATTTAATCTTAAGACCCTTTACAGAGACAATTCCATCAGATCATACTGTCAGATTGGTTCAAAGTTTTCTATCTAAGAAAAACCAGCTGATTGCATCGACTCATTGACCCAAATGCAGTCCCTCACACCAAGCATGCATGTAGCGGCAGCGTAGAGGAAAACTCCTTTTTAACAAGAAGAAACCTCCAGCAGAACTAGGCTCAGTGTGAGCGGCCATCTACCGAGGCTGACCGTGGTTCAAGAAGACAGAAGAAGACAAACAAAAAGAAGTAAAGATACAAAAAGGTAACTGTCAACCAGCTCCACAGGCGTCCCCATCCAAGACACACACAGCCAGGCAGACGAACTCCGACCCATATCAGAGGATGAAAGAGAGCACATACAGATAGTCACTGTCAGAGAAACAGGACTGTTTGTGCATTTACCAGATGCTTGTGTCAAAAGTTACTTGCAAAGTAAATACAATGTTACAGTTATCATCAATGTGACAACGACTTCTTTAGAGGAAAATCCCTTGTCACAATCAATAGTGACACCAAAGAGATATAGGGAAGTATAGAAAGAGTATTAGAGAACTACACTGAAAAACAGGCCAAGCTCCAATATTTATAAACAAAGTTGTTGATGGCAGCAGCACAGCTGTTATTTCTCACCAGGAAGGTGTTAAAGCAAAACAGGAACAGACCAGATTAAGCTAATATGAGAAAAAGCAGAGAGAGCATAACGTTAGGGATTGAACTAACGGAGAAGAGAGATAGAATGAAGCCAATTTGAAAAAGGGCACCTATGTCCTCCGGCAGTCTTATCATAACTATAGAGAGCACTGGGTAACCCTAGCCACTCTGGATTTAACAGGAAGCCAATGTAGAGAAGGGTAGGAGAGATATGATCTCTCTTAATAATATTTATCAGAACCCTGGATTCAGCATTTTGGATGAGCTGATGGTCTTTAACTACATTTTGTGGACTTCGTGATAGTAAAAAATTACAATAGTCCAGCCTTGAAGTAACAAATGCATGGACTCTCTGTTAAGATCACCAGTGTTGCTATTTAGGTCAATTTTTTTGTTAAGGTAAATACTTTGTCCACTATCTTAACATCAGTTTTCTAGATATTCACCGGAACCAGTGTGGTTGATTTGCTCTTGTTAAAGTCTACCAGTTCCTTTGTTTTTCTATTACATAAGGAGGGTGTTTGGATGCCACCAGTCCACTATGTTCTCACATGAGATGAGGTTCAATATGGCAGAGTTGTCAGAGAACTTTTGAAGGTGGCAGACAAACAGTTTATGGGGATCTGCTCAACTTTTTTAAGCTGTTGAACTGTCATGTACAAGCCTGACCTATTTTGTCAGTGAGCATATAATCTGCAAATTTGTGCAATGACAGGATCTTAGCAGTTAAAACACAGAGATAGTCACATTTAGTATTGAGATGCCTGCAAAAAGGTTTGAGCAGAGAGTCCTAAACCCAAAAATACAGCCAACTCCTCTCCTACCTTCTCTTGTCAGTTCAAACAGCTCTTCAATCAATTATCGGCAAAAAAATGAAACACCCCCATTTCCTCCTCCTCTTGGCACTGCATGTTCTATCCATGCATCAGAAATAAAACACCCACTTATATACACTCAAACATTTCGAAGAGGCTAAAAAAAAAAAAAAGGCTGTCCGTTGCAAGTGTGTGTGGATTGTAGTTGTTGTGATCAGAGGAAGCCATTTATCCTCAGACAAAAGCAGTGGGCATACTGGAAGCAAATTGGAGAGCTTTCTGAAGCTGTTGAGAAGGACCCAAGCTGGGACACAAATTGCTCTCCTCTTTTCCTGTGCTCACCCCTAAGATGGCTGAAGCTATATATCAATTACCAGTCACCTCAGTAGAACATCTTTGCCACTGCGGTACCTTTTCTGGTCTAATGCCAAATGAGTGCAGCGTGTACTCCAGATATCAAGCTGCCCGAATGGAGAGGGCAAGTTTATGATAAATCCTGTTTCCATCTAGGGGAACTAATTAGATACTGACTGCCCCCATCTTACATTATGACAAAGAAAGCTGACAAAGGTCTGATAGCTTGAGTGGGAAGCAGCTTATAGATTTAACACTCTGCCCTGTACCAATATGTTTTCCGTTTTGTTCAGCATCCTGCTTTCAAAGCAGTAGGTGTTTTATGACTGTACTGTGTTCTCAAACAGAAGAGACCTAATACCTCCCTCCTTGCTTTGAACAAGCGTGTTTTACTCCAAACCCTCAGGGGCTGTAATAACTTAGTTCTGGGCAGTTGTCCATCAAAATAGAGCCATTTTGTCCTGCTTGCTTCTTCCAAAGCCCTTATCACATTCTTGGTTTCCTGCCAGGCAAACCAGCAGCCACCCTAGACACATGCTGGTCTGTCCTTCACAGCACTTAGACTTGAATAATATCTGAGTGCACCATCATGACAGTAAACTATGTATAAGCAAATCATATTAGTGACACAGTTGTGATTCCTTCAGTATATAAACATCAAAATTGGACATATTACACATTCATATTGTATGAGAAAAGTGGAGCTAAGGAAGTTAATGATTGATGACTCATGCATCGTTTTATACTCACCCAAAGGCGTTATCATGGAAGAGCAGTTGGTCTGGGGCTTTAACCAGACATTTATAATACATGCTGACAGAAAAGCCAGTTATCGGTTTCAGCCGTTGCTTGTTGAAGCGGCACAATCCTGAAGCCTGTGTGAAAATACAAATGTGAGGTTGTCAGATGCAGAGTGCTTTATAAATCCCTTCACACCTGCTTTAAGGACAAGGCACCAATATAATTTTTAAAAGGTTCTACGAAGCAGAAATAACAGTCAGAGGTTTCCCAAAGAGACACCTGGAGTCTGAGCCAGTGTCTGTAGAATGGGACACAATTTATACTCAGGATAGATCAGGCTTCTCCACAAGAGGCTTGTGTTTAATTGCTGTTCGCATGGGAGCTTGCTCAGGCCTTTGGCAAATGAGAAGTGTTCACAAAATTTGTCAGGCACACAGAAAATGAAAATCCTCATACTATGATTAATTGAGCTTGCCAGCTGTCTTTCAGCACCCAAGTTTCAGAAAAGCAAAACCAAAGCTAAAATGATTTCCTGTAATCCAACCATTGATTGATGTGAGTGTGACTTTCTTCTCTTCAGTGATGTACTGTTAGTGTATGGTAGAGAGGAATTGAGACTGGACAAAATGAACTGTGCCTGAAATACAGTGAAGACTGCAAACAAAGAAATTAGGAGGTTACTGTGTCCAGAGCAGTGGTCAAAAGTGTGTTTAAGTAGTGATAGTATGTCTGGGACTTCTGGTCTTTTGTTGTTGAAAAAAAGACTTTTCATCTTGGTATTCTGCACCAAACAGTAGGTTTAACACATTTTTTAGTGAAGTTTCTATTGTAAATGCTTAAATCAAGTTTCCCTCATACTAAAGTCCTTTTTTAAGCTGCACCAGACAAAGTAAAGCCTTAGTAGTTGAGAGTCTCAGCTGAGTGATCCAATGCCTGAAGCTTGTCTTAACTCGTCCGTGTAGTATTATCTCAGGCTTTTGGCTCTGTCAGTCATTACGTCTGTTAAATCATCTTCCACTACCAAAACATGATGTTCTTCCGAGCGTGGCGCATGCACTAATTTGTCTGTCCATTTCTGGCATGAGTAGATTCACTATAGCCTCAGTGAGAGTGCATTTGCTCTGGTGCCGACATCTAATCCATGGCAATTTATCACAAATACGTTCCACCTTAGTGCTATATTACTTCAGAGCAAAACCCGTGGCGCAGACAGAACAAATCATGTTATTTTTTTTCTTTTATTGGTTTTGTTCGCTGTGCATGGGGGCTGTTTGTGTTGCATAAAGCTGTGATATGGAAATCTTATCATTTGCATAAAAAAGAAGTATGATCATAAAGGCTGCCACTGTTCTCACCTTTTAATGGATACATGGAAGCCAGCCAGCTTTACTGTTAAGCAGAGACCCAATAATGGATCCCTCAACAACCTAAGGAGGAAACAGGCTCTACAAAGTTTGCTGTGATAAAATTAGATAATCAAACAAGGCCAGGGCAGATCATGTATTTCATATTTATGATTCAGCTCACAGCTACTGGCCAAAGTATATGCTTTTATAATGCTAAACCTGTCAGACAAAATGTTTCACTTGTATCAATATCTATATTTTAAAACATCCACTTGATCTCTTGTGATATTAAAAATACAGCATAGATAATTCTGTCACTTGATGCATGCTGCCTGTGCCTCACTGTGATTGATTTTCAGTTAACTCTCTCCAGGAAGATTATCCAGTGTGCCCTACAAGGCAGCATGCAGTGTTTTTTTATATGATACAAGATTATTTCAGGTCAAGGTAGCTTTCAAGCTGTCACAGACTAATAAAAAAATCACCGGTTTATTTCATATAAGCTAAAGATACCTGAAGAGAACATGTCAGCTACGAGATGAACAACATCTAAGGTCCTTTGCTGGATATATTCATCAGGTCATTTCCCCTAAATTTTTATCCACAGACAAGAGACAAATCCTTAATATTAACAGCTACATATACAAATACTTCCATGTTTCTCATATTTAAGCTAGAGATTATATCCTGACCTAAATCTCTGCTCTCAAATTGAAGTCAAGGAAAATATGAATTTCCCTTCATTGTAAGTCCAAAATAAATTGTTATATAATGAAACATTGCAAAGATATTTGGTATAATGCACGTAAAAACAAAAAGGTCAAGAGACATATTTAGCTTTCCCTTAAACTGTATCTCTGCTCGTTGTATTAGCCCTTCCCTGATCCATCTCTTCACTCCCCCTCATAGCTTCAGGCTCTCTCAGGCTCATGACCCATCAGTCCCACCAAGACCTCTAAGGGGCTATCCATCACCAGAGCAGCATTGTAACCCGGGGATAGATTTCCTCTGCCCTTGCCCAATCATCAATCACCAGGGGCCACTGTGAATACCCAAGGAGGCTGCAGACAGTTAGAGAGGCCAGGCAATGTTATACCCTTATCTCAGAAGTAAGCTATACCATCAAAGAAACATGAATAGTTTAAGCACTAAAACAAAATTTAGCTTAAACATTTTTAGTGGGAATAAAAGAATTGTCTCAAGATGGATTTTTTAATATATAAACACATAGCCCTTTCCTTGGTATACTGACCACTCAAATCATTTTATGGTACAGCCACAATTATCCAGTCACACTCACTAACTTGTACATATTCTTGCACTGATAAGCAGATCGGTAGGCAAGTTTGGTTTAAGCATTTGATATAGGAGGCTGTCATGATCTTGGAGCTGATGTCTGGTCTGATTACTCATTCCACTCACCTGCTTATCTCAACACAGTTCTAATTACCGCTCACCTGATCCACCTGCATTAGTCTCTATTTAACCAGCCTTTAGACCAGTCTTCAGTGCCAGATTATTCAAGCCTGTGGTGAGAGTTCTCTCTAGCGTACCTGTGTTTTCTGATTGCCTGATCCTGGACCTCTGAACCTGGCTGTCCCTGTTCTGATCAGATTGCCCGACCTGTCTTCGGACTCCTGCCCAATTTCTGCCTGTCTGTGAACCAAATCTGTAGCTGTTTCCAAACTCCGCCCTGGATTTCCCTGCGGCACCTCTTTGTACCTCTGATCTCCTGGCTCTGACTACGGAGCACATCTTTGACACCGGCTTTGGCTTGGCCCTCTGGATTATCCTGCCTACCTTTGTCTGTTCGGTTCTGATCTTCTGCCTGTCCTCCACCCTCCAGGACTTCAGTGTCTAGGGCTCTCTGGGCGGCACCCACCATGCATGTTGGCAGCTGAATGGCTGGAACCAGTGACTCACAAGTTCATTATCATCCTCTGCCAGATAGACATGGTCACTAACCTGTAATCTCCTCCTGCAGAAGTTCCTGCCTTAGACACCAATGCTAATCCCTACAGTTCTGTTTTTAATGAACTCTCTGAGTAATCTGTCTGTCTGCCTCGAATACTTGGTCCTATTGTTCTGAGCCTGACAGCAGCTGGATCGGAAATGGAAATATTATTGCAGGATGACTACTTTTTCCACTGAACTACAGTTGCTCACAGAAAGAAACCAATAGCTTTTTATTGTGATGTAAATCACCAACAAGACTTGAAAAACGTTCCAGGAATTAATAGAGGGGTCATATGGTATTAATATGGTTTTTGCATTAAGAATATAGGATAAACACAAAATTTGACTTTGACACCACAAAACTTTTAATCACTGCCTGATTTAGTAGATGTATGAAAAAAATACAATTGTTTTTGTATGATTCCTATGTTGTATTTTTGCTATTCACATGCTCCAATGAACCCTTCCTAAAGAAAACAAGTTAAGGACTATAGGAAGAAGAGGGGGTATTATTAGATTGAAGAGGCAACCTTCCATTTTTTTCCCAACCTAAATAGATATCGATTCATGGAATGAGTGTATTGGCCGATATCTGATACTGACCCAATACTAGTGTTAGATGAATTAACGATGTACCTTGCCAACAGTAGTAAAAAGTATGAAAAATAAATTAAATCATCACTAGCTGCTGTGTGCTCTCTGCACAATGACATAATCAGCAATGCTGTCATAAAATTCCAATAACTATATTACTGTAACTGTATTTCTGTGAATGAAATCAAGGAAAATGGAAATAGATCAAAGTAATTCGTCTGATATTCGATTCAGGTAATTAGTTTATATCAGAGGTGATATTTGATCTGAGTATCATTAAAGAGATATTATGTAAGTTTTTACTGAAAAACATCTTTAAAATAACCTTTTTGTTTGTGATTTTACGTCTAAAACTTCATTTGACGAGAAGACTAACACCTCAGCAGTTCAGCATTGAATCATCTATAAGTCTATAGCATATTTTCCTGAAATTACTTGGGATTGGAAGTTCCCACGCTGTTCAGCAGATGTGACGTCAAGCACGTTCATGTAGATTGAGTCTAATGTGGATAGCAAACAATCAAAGCATTTTATTTAAGACAGATTTAGTGAATACGCAAAAGGTAAAAAAGTTTTTTTCTAAAGCAGGGAATGCTGCACTTCTTAGTTTGGCCACAGGTCACAGTATCTTTCAAAAACTCTTTAATGCATCTTTAAATGTCATTGAAGTCTTATTGTTTTATTTAAATTGAATCATTATTGAATTTTCCATTATTTCAAATGTACACAAGAGTCACTGATTGACTGATGACTTAAATGTATTTGTTTTCTCACAGCAAAAACACTAGAATTGGTCTTTGTAAGAAAAATAAGTTATGTTGTGTAATTTCCTTAGATTTATTGACATCTTCTTTACAGATATATACTATGAAGGCAAAATATATTAAATCAATTCTGTTGAAAGATGTTAACTAAACTGTGAATAATTTGGGGGGGAGGGGGGGGTGGCAGCCATCCAAAGCTTTCATAAATGTAACATAAAATTAATTATTTATATTCTGGCTTCATAGATTTAGGAAGAACAACAACAAATAACTGACAATCTTGTTGCCATTGATTTTTTTTTCACAAGCAGAGAAAAAAAAACAATCACTGAGTGTTGAGATCCAGCTAAACAATAGGAAACAACCTGTGATTATTTTCCTCATTGTTCTTGTTAAGCTTTATCAAACGCTTTTAAGCCTGTGAACATGAAATGAGCTATTTTGGTAGTAACATTAGAATGAAGGCGACAGAAATCATTCTTTGTTGTTTTTTTTAAGGACATAATATAGGAGAACCTCTACAGTGATGCAAAACCATGCAAGGAACAATGGCAGAGATTCAGAAGAGTTGGGAATAAATAAGGTGCCAATTATTCAAACTACAGAAGAAATAAGCTATGATGCAACTGAGCAGAAACAGCAGCAAAAGAAAGAGACTGAAAGAAATGATAAGCAACAGTTTTGGAACAGGGGGGCTGGTATCAACAGGACAATGTGTCCTCTGTCGTCAAAATCTACAAGGGGAAGATAGCAAAGAAGCAGAAGATTCTGTCTAGTCAATGTAACGGAGGCTGAGCTCAGCGGCTGGTGGCACTGAGTCAGACAACACCAGGTGTCCTTTTGACGTCTGAAATCCACTAAACAACCTGGTGAAATAAAAGAGAGTAGCACTCCCACCAACACCCTTCCAATTATAAGCAACAGTAAATCAGTGCTATATTAAGATGTCTACATATCTCCAGAAAACAGTGTAATACACAAGAAAACAAACTAAACAAAATCTAGCTACCTGTTCTGCAGAGGTGACAAAATTATTCATACCTATTACTCAAGTAGAAGTATAAATCTTACTGTTTAAAAACACTTTTGTAGAAGCTAGAGTATCAACTTCAGCTTTTTACTCAATTAAAAGTGTAAAACTACCATTTTTAAAACGACCTAAAGTAAAAAATGTAAAGTAATGCAAGAAAAAGTGTTAAGAACAGATGCTTCAAACTTTATACTAGCTGAAATGAAACAAATTAACTAGTCTATTTTTAAAATGTAAGGACTAGAAAGTAGAGATAATTGCAAAAAAAATCTAAGAAGTACAAGTAAAAAGTTGTCTTTAGGGGTGTATAAAATTCGGGTGTGGGGGTGTGGTTGGGGACAGGGGGGTTGTTGGGCATTGCTCCCCCTCGGATGATTTACTTCTCATAGCACCAGCTCCTGTACTGTACAGAGGTGGAAAGAGTACAAAAATAATTCAATCAAGTAAAAGCACAGTAACTTAAATTAAAAAAATACTCAAATAAAAGTAAAGTTATCAGTGCAAAATGCTTTTCAAATGGTACCCCGCCTCTCGCCCATTGACTGCTGGAGATAGGCACCAGCACCCCTCGCGACCCCACTCGAGACAAGCGTGTTAGAAAATGGATGGATGGATGGATGGAATGCTTTTCAAATGACAGTATAAATAAAAATAGGCAAAAATAAATCTGTCTGGTCCATTTCATAAAGGAAAAAATGTTACATTGGCCTAAAAATGTGGATCAATTATTACAGAAGCACTTTTATGAAAGAAAATGCAGCACAAAATAAAAAAAAATGTTAACTAATTTATTTATATAGCACTAATTTACAACACCTGTTTTCTCAAGGTAATTCTCTTATGGCTTTATACATTTCTGGGAGGTATTATATGTAGCTGCTGTCTTTAGGGTTCTCTGACTGATTATTTCTCCCAATTCAGCATCATTCTCTCATAACAAACCCTCTATGTAGCCTCTGTGTGGTCTTCCCTCTAATGAGAATCTGGTGATTATCATCTTCATCCGATTGTTTGTCTAATATACCTACCATCCCTCATATCAATTAATTTTTAGATAATACCCCCCCAATTAAAGGCCTAATCCACTGTTTCTGGTTTCAGCCAATATCAATTATAATCCCAACAGCAGATAAGACTAATATTATTATTTATATTTGCTGTTAAAATATGATTAAGCATGTTTACATGGTCATAGTCATAAATGTAACCAGTTACTCTCCATCCCTGATGCAAAGTAATTAAAATGGTTGTAATCAATCAACCTAACTATAGGAAGAGCTTTATTGTGTATATTAGTAAATAAGAGAGAATGAGCATCATCAATCAAAAACTGAAGAAAGAGTGGCTGGAAAGATGAAAATGAGGGAAAAATGATTTTTATAGGATCAAAAAGACAATAGGAGAGATAATTACAGAGAAGAACAGAAGGAGATTTAGGCATTAAGAGTTTAATTCTTAACTTTTCAAAATACTAAATACATAATACAGGAAAGAGAGACCAAAGTGGGGAAAATTAGGAAAAATTCTAGGAGATTTTATATAAAAACTGTAAAGACATTCACATCCTGAAAGATGCCATGTTTTGTTTTAGAATCTTTTTTGTTTTTTCATTGTTTTAAATAATGAATTACAGAGAAAAATCTTCTTTGTGTCTAAAGTTCACATATATATTTACTATTTTTCGAAAATCCAAATGACCCGAGGAACAAATTCATTCTCATCTCATTTCTAAACTCTTGGGCATAGCCTTTTCCCCCTTAAAATAATAAAAAATCTAGAACCAGCACTGGCTGCTGTTTTCTAAAGAGCTACTCTGCAGCTGTCAGATAAAAAAAAAATATACAAAAACAAATGCCTCCAATGGTCACACGATCTGTATTTCTTTTCAAAAGAATTTCTCCCTGTGTACATTTTAAAGAGGATGTGTACGGGGAGAAACGGGGCTTTTTGCCCTGTTGGTCACTTAAATCCTCCTCCACTGTGCAGTGCCTTTGCCATCTTTGTTATCAGTCGCAGCTGTCGAATAGCGTCAGCCTCTGGCGACAGCGGGCCGCTGTGGCAGCATATCCCATAGTGCTTTGCGAGGAGAGCTCTCCGTGCAAAGCATTCTGGGATATATCTGCCTCTTCTGGTGCCTTTCTTTTCTTCTTATACACTTCGTAGACACTTTTTCTCTTACGAGCCACAGCCGTTGTCAGAGAACCACTGTGAGAAATGTATTTTAAGCCTTTGTTTCTTTATATTTTTAGATTATAACATAAAAATTACAATGATAACTCAAAATTCAAAATCCCTTGAAACCATAATATTGTAAAAAATAGTGCAATCCTATCCTATTACATCCTAATCACTCAATTAACTCAATGCGCCTTCAAAGGTTCATAAAAAGTCTCTCCCTGGATCAGTAGCTAACAAACATGGGGAAGACTGCTGACTTGACAGCAGTTGACACCATTCACAAGGAGGGTTAGCCACATTAGGCCACAATAGGTCATTGTTAAAGAAGCTGTGCCTAAGCATTTACATAGATAGTTGAGTAGCAGAAAAACTGTGGTGCAAAAAGGTGCCCCAGCAACAATATTGACAGAACCTCTTCGGAGTATCAAGCAAAATCAATTGAAGACTTTATGAGGAGCTTCACAAGGGTTTGACTGACACTGAAGTCAGTACATCGAGTGACCCTGCACACAGTCAAATTAGTTACCATCACTAGAAATGTTGCATTCCTCTCGTCAATAAGCCCCTCCTGAACCAAATACTGGACTCTTTTTTCAAAAGTCAAAGTTTTTTTTTCAGACAGAGGGGTAAAATTAGCATTGTATTTGGAAATCAAGGACTCATAATCTAAAGAAAGATTGGAAAGGCACAAAATTATCTCTCGTTTCCATTTCTTCCATGTAAAGATTGGATAAAATTGATGACACGGGAGATCCCATTGAACAACCATGCTTTTGTCTATAAATATTATCCCTGAATCTTGAAATAGGTTGTGAAAAGGCAAAGGTCCAGTAGGGTGCAGATCTGTTCCGGAATGAAATTAGTCCTGTTGTTTAGGTCACTGCCTTGTTGAAGTTGTTTCCTGACTATTTCCACTGCCTCTGATATAGGTATGCACATCTTTTAATGTTTGACTTTGTTAGCAAAGTCTTTGGAGTTTTCTATTTGATGGTGTGTTTCCCACCAAGGGGGTTGATACTATTTATAATTTTTTTTTTTTGTAATGAGTATAAATACATTGGTTTTCCTCTGTAAAACAAACTAGACCAAAGGAAGTGCTGTGAATCTGTCTAAAATAGGGACAGAACAGACTGTACCCCTTAAGGAAGCTTTAGCCCTTCATTGTTTGAGCGATATGCTGCATAACTTCTCTAAGTCTGTGGAAAGTGTGATCTCTTCAGCCATCATCTAATATGAAGTGGATCTGTTCTATTAACTCCTGTAGAATCCCAGGAAATAATTTAACATTTCTTCGGATACTGAGGGGGAAAAAAATTATGCTCTTCCTCTGACTGTCGTTGACAACAAAGTGTCTTTATTTATAGGCTTCTTAAAATCCCCTGTAAAGGCACATTCACACCAAACTCAAAAATGGCAAATTTTCTGTGTGGGTTGCCCGACATTTCAGCCTACTGCTCTGGACGACGCATCATCAAATATGTAAAGTTTCTATCCGTTTTTCTAGTGTAACACTATAATCTGTTCCCCATGGATCACAATATATGATGGGGCACGGAATATGGTGTAACACTGGTTCCTGTTGGCTGTTCAAACCACCATAGCTGAGATCAAGTCGTTATATGTAACATCACCCCCCTCAAGTCGCTATATGCAATAGCCAACTAACAATGTCAGCATCCAGGAAAAAGCATCAGGAGCTTCTCTGCTGCTGCAGGTGGACCAATCAGCTGGCTCTGGTAACTTTTTGACTGAAAAAAGTATTGTCTTCGCTGTACTATTAACCACCTGTTACAACCGCACCCAGTCCCTGCCTCACAGAGAAGTCTGTTTTTTTTTTTTTTACAAGTTCTTTGCAATTTATTTTACCAGTTCACTCTGAACACACAATAAACACATTTTGCTTTGCTCAAAATATGTAATTTGCATCACCCACCATTTAGTTGCTTCTGGATGCATCTCTACAAAGGAATAATTTGGACATAGCTCACTACCTTTGCATTTGGTGTGGATGTAGACTACAGCAGCAGATCCTTCCTGTCTGCAAACATCCACATTAAAAACAACAATTGGAAGAAACTCCTATATGTGTTACAATATTTGAGTTGTATTTTTGAATTGAATTGTGCTATATAAGAGTTGAATCAAGACACAGATAACTGAGACATATAGATAAGATAATGAGAAGAGGGTGAAACATCCATCCATCCATCCATTATCTGACATGCTTGTCCCAATTGGGGTCGCGAGGGGTGCCGCTGCCTATTTCCAGCTGTCTACGGGCGAGAGGTGGGGTACACCGTGGACAGGTCGCCAGTCCATCGCAGGAGAGTGAAACAATACATACTAATAAACAGTGAAGCAAATCCTACCTAAGACCAACAGAATTCAAAAATGTTATTATAAAATTGGGTCTTGGATTTTGGGCATATGTTTTTCTATTTGAAATGTCCTCTATCCATGCTTGCACACTGACTTTCTTTCATTTAAAGAACTGCATATATACACTTCTATGTGTTTCTGCTTCAACTGTTTACCCATTTGTGTCTGCAGTGATTGTTTTATTACTCAATGTGACATGTTGGTTTCGAAGGGTCAGCCAAACACAAAAGTTATTTATATTTAACCTGGTAAACATAAATACTGTGTTTTCATTGTTCAAAGTGCACAGCAAGTGATTAGCAACAAAGGTTAAACAAAAGTAAAGGTTTAAAAAAAAAAAAGGAAAATATATGATATTCACTTATCTTAGTTTTGGGAGAACTGGCCTATTTCAGAGTCTGTATTCCTATTCTTACATGTGCAGCTCATCCTGGTCCAGACTTTCTAGCAATACAGTGGGGGACACATTTTGGCAGTCTGCATTTTCTTCCGGTGAAAAGATCTCATTAGTATCTCTTGCCCTCAATTGAGCTTCTCAGATGCAGCCTCCCCTGAAGCTGAATACAAATCTTACCTCTTAATTTCAGACTGAGTTTTCCAGATCGCAACCATGGAGGGAACCCTGGGAATCAAACCCTGTTCAAAGATGGAATCATCTGATGTGTCAAATATTTAGGTAAAACTGCATAGAGACAAATTATACTTTTAATCCCTGATAATATGTCATACATTCATATATATCATTAGTAAAATTCCTCTCATCAGTTATTCAAACCTAAGAACATCAAAAGAAATGCTCATACCTGTCTTCAATTAAACTTATGATTTGTCTTCTATTGTCCAATCATATAAAATCTGAAATTTTTTTACAGCTAATATTTTTCTCAAACCAAGTAGTAATTCCAAATTCTTATATATTTAATGGGCTCTCTTTATTCTATAAATTTGATCTCTCTTGATAATGCAGCACATTTTTTTATGTAATAAAAATATTTTCTGCAGAAATGGCAACAAATAGGAAGCAGCAGTATGACACATCAGATCCTTTTTCTTTTGGATTGTTGTTTGTACAACATTATGAGGTCGTATCAGAGCTGGATCAGACACTGGAAATGTATTGCCTGAAACGGCAAGACAGAAAAAAAATTGCATCACCGTATTTGTCAAGCAACATTTAAAGAGCTCTAATCAAAGCAGGAAAACATTGTGACATCTTATTTGAAACCGACGTGTATTTAAAGATCAAGTGAGAGATGATGGATGTGTTTATATTCCATAAACTCCCAGTGGAATAAGAGCTAGACTTTCCTAGAGAAACAGGACTAAAGTCAACCTTTTTCACATTACTTTCTTCTGTTTGTTTTCTGTTTGCTTGATTTTTGTTTTTGTTTTGTTTTTTATGCATTACTGAAAAGCATGCTTTGTTTCTTGTAGCTACAGGGTAAAATAGGTTCCACTATTGCACTATTAAGAGTATAAAACTCATGCTATCTTCAACCTTTTAATATCTATATAGCTGTCAGCAAAATTCTGATGGGTATATTCCTGCAGATGAACTTGAAAAATACATAACCTTTGTCTAGATTTATAAATTATACGGGGGTTAAAAAACAATTTACTCATATGTAAGCTTTGTTTCTCTGGTGAAAGCTGTCAATTTGTTTATCAACTGATAAACTTGTCAAAGTACCAATCAATAAAAAATGTTGTCTTCTGAGTCCAGAAGATCTACAAAACAATTGTTTCTGTAAAACCAACTAAATGAATTAACATGAGGAAGTTAGATTGGTGATTAGTAGTATTTCATGTTTTGCTGGGTATATCCTGCCTTCTGCATCATATACTTAAGTTTAAAAAAAACACAAATCTGTATTAGAAAGAAACTGTAAGCAAGTGAAATAATACTGTTCAACCAGTCTGCATTTTGCAGTTTTTACCCTGTGTTGATATAAGCCAAAAACAGTAAAAATTATCTTTTTTGTGTGTATTTTAGACTTTGAGCAAAATTCACCACCCAGTATTTTATTTTATTTTTTTTACAGGAAAAATTATACTTTGATTTAGCACCAAATATGAATTGAATCAGATACAAACTTCATTACTGCACTACATTGAACATTTAGAAAATAAGACTTAGACAGACTTTATTGTCATTTTGTACACACAGAGAGTAAAAGCTATTCATTTTTTTAAAGTGGAGCAGTGATAACTGTAAACATGCGACTGTATATGAGTTAGTGTCCAAACAGTAGGGTTCTTTCTTTTTTTTTTAGACTTTAGACTAAGTCTAAAGTCTAAAAAAAGTCTTAAGTCTAAATACATCGGACATTTAGAAAAAAAGATGGTATAACTCATTTCAGACAGAGCTGATAGCTGAACTTTCCCACCAACTTCCCAATATATATATATATTTACAGATTATCTGAGAAATATTTTGAAAATGAATTTTTCCTTAAGGTACAGTTAATTCTCTTCTCGGCTCCACTGAGGCGCAAAAACCTAAAGACTTTGTGCACAATCTCTCCTTCTACAGCAACAGCTGGAAGATTGATTCTAAGCTCCTCAATCACCTCTGGCTCTGGTGCAGTAGGCAGAGAATTAATTGCTTATTTTGTAACATCGCCCCTCTCAATAAAGGTGTTCCGGTACTTAGTATAGAGACAGAGTTGGTAAATTTCTGCCTGAAAATTGTTTACAGTCGCTTTTATGTCTATATTAGCTCAATATTAGAATGGGCTAAAAGCATTGCTAATTATCACCGAATAGCAGTCAATTTATCAAACAGTAACAAAAGGAATTAAGTGGAAGGTGTGGACCATTAGTTGTTTATTATTGAATTGCTTGTTATTGAAATGTATGATTATTGTTTCCAGAGAATCATGGAGTCGCACAAAAACAACCAAATTTATTATTCTACTAAACTCCACTCAAATGTCACATTTATCCACAAGAGACCTTTTCAGTGTATAAAATAATGGAAAGTGATTGTTTAAATGTTATAGCTCAGGATAACATTTATAATTTGACCTTAAACATAAAATCTTATTAGCCTAATTTGTGATATATATTCATATGTGAAAATTGGTATTTTCTATTTAACAGTTTCTATAATGTTCCTATATTTGTGCTAAACTGTTTTTTCTTAAAGGAAACGTTTAAATATTATTGATGGGTACAAGAAAGCCTATGGACCACTTAAAAATAAGCCTTTGCCGTCCCTATTTCGTTAATCTGGATGTGATCATTTTGAAGTTTCTTGATAATAACCCCACAAAGCTGGGTCGTGATGCCAGGATGCAGCATTACCTCCCTGCTGCAAGCAGGTGCAAGATATCAGCTTAGGGAAAAGCTGACCTTTAATGTCTCTAAAGGGTTAAGGCTTTGCATACAAATGTTGATCTGATTCCTCAGTCATCTGGCTGGAAATTCACTTGCACAGAATGTCACCACTGGATTCTCCCTTTCCTCAGTAAATGGATGGATTCTATTCTCTTTACAAAATATGAAGGAATGTTTGATTTAAAATTTTGTTTCAATTCATTTTTGTTTTGCTTGTTATGGATCAGCTTTTATCAAATTATGAATGTTTATTCACTGCTCAGATGAGTTTTTTTTTATTCTTTGTGGTGTATTTAATTGTTGAAGCATCTTTTCTTAGTGTATGATGTCCAATATATATTTCCCTTTGGAGACTATAATGCATCTATCTATCTATCTATCTATCTATCTATCTATCTATCTATCTATCTATCTATCTATCTATCTATCTATCTATCTATCTATCTA
>NW_015150521.1:1353713-1417699 GCF_000732505.1 Cyprinodon variegatus | reverse complement strand
CTATCTATCTATCTATCTATCTATCTATCTATCTGTGCAATTCTCTTCACTTTGCTTTCACTGTGAGTAAGATACCAATAGAGTGGCAGCTTGTGAACTTTGGATCATTTAATTACTAATTAAAAGTGTATGAACCCAATCCAATTCAATCACAAATGCAATCTTATGGAACTAGAAAAGGAAAAAAAAAGGAGAAAAAAAAGAAGGAATTATGCAATATTGCCACCTAATGGCAATAAAATGTAAGACCTTTCATACCAACTCACTTCTAAGAAGTAATATTCTGCAACATTGCTGAATCTAACTCTGGATTCTGGAGATTTATCAAACATATGTTGGGCTCAGTTTTTTTACTGGAGCTGTTAATATAGATGTGATGTCTAGACTTAAGTAATGATGGCTCGAAGATAAAAAGAACACATAAAAATACTATTCATGGGATATACTGTCTTAAGAAAAACACACTATTTCTGTGTCTCTGAGTTAAATTTCCAATATGTGATGCATTTCGACCAGAGCACTATGGCAAATTCACAATATATAGTCTCTCCTAAAAGCAATCATATCTTTGAAATTTTTACACATTAAAACTAAAACCTTTATATTTTATTGGAGGGGGAAAAATATGATTTTCAATTTGTTTGGGGGTTTTTTTACAAATTAAAATGAAAAAAAATTGTGACTTACTTATCTATTAAGACCTATTTAACCTAATCCAAAACAATTGATCGTCTGAACAGAATAGTAACTGGAGTAAAGCTGTTTCTTAATTCTCTTCAAATCCGACTGTTTAATGAAGGCCTAATTTTTTTATTTTTTTTTGTTTATTTATTTTTTCTTTAACATTAATGAACAAACAGCATCATGAAGATTGTGGGGGAAAAAGACAGGTCATTAATTTTGTGAAATAGAAATGTGAAAAAGTTTTAATCAAGTTCATGTTATAAAATATCAATATCCCCAAACGTTCTGAAACTCTCACACTCTTAAATTCACCATGTACAAATGTAAATAGTGTGACACAACTCCAAAGCTTCTAAGATATGTCTCCTAAATCGAATGGTGGGGCGATAGAACAATTTCTATTAAAGAGCCATCCAAAAAGGTCAGGAGGAGCAGTAGGAATCCACAACTGAGGCAGGTGAATCTTTTTGCTATTTGACCTAAATTCCAAAAATTTGGTCTCTATGTAAGAGTGGCAAATTTCTGGAAAGATATCCAGAAGAAGTTAACTCTATATGTTTTTCACAATGTATAGTACACAGCAAATGTGGAAAAAGGTATGTTGGTTATAGGAGATCAAAATAAATCCTTTAAACATGCAAAAACACTACAGGTGGCAGAAATTCACGAACCTCAAATACTATCTGCATGGCAAAACATGGTGGTGGCAGCGTCATCCTGTGGAAAATGTTTCTTAAGAGTAGAGAGAAAAAGACAAGGGAATGATTTAGATCAAAGCATTCACTTGGTCTAAATATAAAAATTATCTTTTACCGTCACTCGATTTGCTGTCTGATTGAGCCACTTCATTTTGATTGTTAGTGACCCATGTATGGGGGCCTTAGTCCTGAACACAGCCATCCGGGGTTCGAATCCAGCCTGTAGTCCTTTGTGGCATGTCTCTTCCCCTCTCTCATACCGGCTTTCCTTTTAGCCTACGGTCAGAAAAACGGGGCCACTAGTGCCGTAAAAACTCAAAAAATAAATAAAGAGCAAGGGTTTTCAGCGTTCAATCATGTTTTAATTCATTTGCAGTTATTAAGTGTAATATTGCCCCCCTGAAGGCACTTACTGTACATCTCCAGGCTTTTTCTTAGATTTTTTTTCTGAAGTTATCATTCTTTAAATAGCACTTTTTACTATAGCAAATGACACCTAAACAGGACTTCAAACTTAAACACGATTTAATCCAAGTTTAGGTGGGAAATGGTATGCAGAGTTGCAGTGTTGTGGCTCATGTCTTCAGCAGCAAAGGTATGAAGATGAGAACTGAAAAACAGTTCAGACGTGTTCTTATACCTCAGTAAGATCTATCAACTATCTTTCACATGCATTTGATGTCTATCTGATAGGCAGTTGATGTTGTAACTGCCATGACTACAGACATTTCAACCTTATTCAATACAATTTAAGTTCTATTCAGTTTAAAAATACTTTATTAATCACAAAAGTAAATTATATAAACATAACAAACCTGGCACTTGAGAAGAATAACTACTACTAATACCTGTATGGGCTATTAAATCTATATAGGCTGCCCTATATCTTCTCATTCTTTCCTCTTGCGCTAGTGACTCAATGAAGATTTTAACTTTTATCCTGACATAATGAATCTCAGATGCTACTAGCCCATCCAAATTTTGAGAGAGATAAAATAAATTATTAGAATTTATATATCATACTATTGGTAGAAAAAATATACTATATGGAGAGGCATTTGCTATTATATTCAACAACCTTGGTATCTTAGCATATTCTGTAAGTATTCTGTTAAAGATTTTTCCCATGAAAGAATAATCAAGTGCGGAAAACTTTCAAGAAGCATTAATCATTTTATAAGTGACCATGAAGTAATACTCACTTTACGCCATTATTTTATGTTTCACTAGTTTATTTTTCAAGTTCAAAGTGAACATAATGACTTCTACTGTTGAAATGTGTTTTACAATTAAGTGTTTTAAAAAAAGACAAAAAAAAAAAAAGACCTCAACAGGTTTTTACACAATGCTTTCATCTGAAAGGCACCAAAGAGACAATAATTTTAAGCAGGTAAGTAATGATCTTTGCTACAGAAAAAAAAAAAATCTTGGACCATCCTGTGAACTTTTAGTAAATAAAAAGTATAAAGCAAAAATATCAAAACTTACTGTGTTTTTTATGACAAAACATTTTTATTTGTATAGTTAAAAAGCTAATAAGACAATAGTGGTGTTGTGGTAGCTAAAATATATATTATATAAATACAATATTCTTAATGTAACATTTTGTGTGTACATTTTTCCTCCCTTTTGTGGCTACAGTCTGTCCCACTCTTTGTGCAAGGAGAAAAAAAAATAAACATCAGAATATCCTAAATACAAAGGTTTTCTTTTTTTTCCAAATATAAACATTTTTACTCAAACACACTTGAAATAAATTATCTCTAGTACAATATTTATTAAAAGAAAACAGCAGCAGGTTTCTATCAGCTGCTGTAAGAAAATAACATCTGCTGTATTTTCTTTGCTACTGATGCATGACTGAATATAAATGAGAATATGAATGTGATTGTCTGTATAGTTTAAACAGTTCCTGTATAGATTATTTCCATTTTATCTATTTTTATTTTTTTACATGAGACAAATTTCTGAAAGTTAAATGTTGAAGATTCTTGCACCAATCTTGAGCAGGCAAAATGGATCCAAACGGACACTCTTGAGGCGGATGAGAACTGAAGGAGGTAAAACATAATCTGGATTCTACATCATGGATCAGTTTTTCACACAAAATTAAAATAAAAATATTTGTTCTTCCTAACCAAGAAAAGTGTTAATAAGAATATTTGCCCACAGAGGTGAGCAAGAATGTTATAGTGAATTTATACTAAGGATTATGTAGTGGGTAAACTGGATCACAGCAGTATGACCTGCATGTATAGAACGCCTCGCTGTACACGAAAAAAAAAATAAAAAAATAGCACTTTTGGATGTACTGTTCATTGATGATATGGCTTAGTGATTGTAATTGTTCCAACCAGTGGTGGAAACAGCTTTGAAATGATTGTCCAATTTTCTCCTTCTCCCTCATTTGTTTAGTGTGATGGTGACGTAAGAAGTAGGTATGTAGCCCTCATCTCCATTTTGCCTCCGGACGCGGGTCCAGCCATCCCCTTTATCTTCTTCCACTACAGCAAGCACCTCCCCCTCCTCCATTGAAATTGTTCCTTCACTAGCACCTGAAACACAAAATGCATTTTTTTTTATTATAGTCCAATTTAATGTTAGACAGTGAAAAACAAACCATTGTCCTCTATACGGTCTAACTACATGGATAGTATGCTTAACCCCTGCACTACTACTACAAACTACTTTTAAAAACAGACTTAAAACTTTCCCTTTTCATACAGCTTAGAGTAAGAAGATCTTGAGTTATTTTGTACCTCTGCTAATAAAAAAAATGTTCATCACTCTCAACCTTTTACTGAAACTACTTTCTTCAAATAGTAGATTTTATATTTTTTATTTACATTTTAGTCAATATAATTTTCTAGCAAATTTGCTAAATAATTTGTAGAGAAATCAGGCAGACTTTAGAAGAAACAAGCATGTCATATTTATCTGTTCAAATAATTCTATGCAAAAATATGCCATGTGAATGTCCAGCATTGAGACTTTACAGTTATAGGGCAAGTTGTACCTGTAAAGCAGTGTTTTCCAACATTTTTTGACTGTGATCCCCTTTGGGCATTTTTTCTTACCATGAGTATCTCTCTCATTTAAAAGTATTAATGATTGTCCAAAATTGGAACGTACAATTATAAAATGATTATGAAATGAAAACTATTTTACTTAATCTTTTAATTTCAGCATTTAATTCATAGGTATTTTATTATTTCCAACTCAAATAAAAAAACAACAAATATGTTGCCTGGAAGTCAGTAAGGAATCGAAATAAATACAAATTAAAATTATAATCTAAACCTGAATTTATAAAACTGGAGCTTCCTTATAATAACATTTAAACTTGAGGAATTGGGAATAAAGTACAGAACAAAAATTATAGTCAGACTGAATTAATTTGTTTTACTTCATTTTCATCAAGACACATGAGCAGCTTTGAAGAGCTCTGATAGCTCAGTATGAAAAACAGCTGATACCAAACTGTTCTTTACATCCAGTCTGTTCCTCTGCTTGGTGAACTCAAGAAAAAATTTACTTTTTGGTTGATAAAAGTTTGTTATATTTTCCATATATATATATATATATATATATATATATATATATATATATATTATATATATATATACATTTTTTTTTAAATTTTCTATTTTAATTTTAATCTTTTATTTTAATTTGTAACCTAAGAAATTAAATATTTTCATGTACCCCTTGCAATGCACCACTAGGGATACGAGCACTCCTGGTTGGGAATCACTAAGGTAAAGTATCAACATTGCATTTGTACTTGCATTTACCTTAGAACCAATGCCTAAGATGCTCGATGAAGGTTGTAAGAGAGGGTGAGTAACCCAATGAAAGAAGTGGATGGACATGGACTAAAATGCTACTCTTGAGAAAAGGCAGCTGTTGCTACAAAAAATATATATACTTTTTTAGGACAAAGTCCACTGGTCTACTGACAGCCTGTTGTTGGTTATAATGAGGGTAAGGAAGCCTATTACCATTGCAATGAAAAAACACATCCTGGAAAAAGAAGTGAATAATAAAAAAAAATAAGAAGAAGAGGAATTAAACATAAAATGAAAAGAACAATTATAGATATTATGAAATAAAATAGGACATACCAGGGAAGTTATACATTGCTGTGCATTTTCCAATAGGACTTGCTGGCTCCTCATCCTCAAAGTCATCATCAAACTCTGCATATATAGCTTGTGAGGCATCAGGCGTGCTTTCATCGGAATGAGCTCCATCAGGACTGGAAAAGAAAAACCAACTCACATACGAAATCGAACAACAACACTTTTTTCTAAATGCATATCTAATGAAAGAAAATGTCCCTTACCTAAGCACTTCATGAGCTCCGTTATTGTTAACAGAGTGAGCTCTATATCGTAGTGTGTCCCCCCGAACCCCTGCCTCAGACAGCCAAGTCTAATAAAAGGAGAAACATCCTTATTGTTGAGTTTCACTTATATGGCTGGTTTATATCGTCTCACAATACAGCAGCCTAGATATAAATTAGTAAGAGGAAGCTTCTGTCTAATGAATAAAGAACAGGGCAGAGAATTACCTCATACTTATTAAGCTCTCCTCTGAGCCGCTCTATATTCTGTGATGTCTGACTGATCTGGGTTGTAAGAATAGCTGGATCTCCCATTTGAGGATTTTTCTCATAAACATCTTTCATCTTTCCGAGTGCCTCACTGTGAAGGAAAACAAGGAAGAGGAAAGGAACGAGGGGGGAAGCGGAAGCAAAGTGACTTCTGGTGAAAATCATATCGCCCTTGTCTGTATCACACAAGTGACTTAGACTTAGTTACACTGCATGGATATCTAATTTGTCCTTTCAGCAGGTTTAAACAACAATGATTACGAGTGGGCAAAAAGTTGTAGTGTACATGCAGATGTACCCACAAACCTCTGATCTGCTTCCTTCTGCAGTTCTTTGGAAATCTCCTCTAGTTTCTGCTGTAACCTCTTCCTGCGCTGCTCTGGGGGGAGATGGCTAAAGTCCTCTGTCACTGTAGGCTGCCAAAAAAAAGTCACAGGAAGGGTGGGTTAGCGCTGAACTCCGACCCACATTTCGCACCTTCATAAACTTTCCATCCCTGTTAAAAATGGAAACAAACGAGTGAGAAGGAATGCCGCGCCTATGGTTACAGTTTAGCACAACGTTTAGGTCAATTATTGAGATCATTCCAGAGGTGTCAAAAGTATTAAAGTTTATTACTCAAGTAGAATTATAAATTCTAGTGTTTAAAAATACTTTTGTAGAAGTTAGAGTATTAACTTAAGCTTTTTACTCAAGTAAAAGTGTATAAGTACCTTTTTTTAAACTATGTATACTAAGTATTAAAAAAAAAAGTAATGCAGGAAAAAATATTTAGGAGAGAAGCTTAAAACATGATATTGGTTACTGCACTAACCTATTAAAGAATCATTTTTCTACAATTCTGAAACATAATTTTGTAATCTTTAATTTTATTAAGTATCCCTATTAGCTGTTGCCATGGCAAACAGCTACTCTTCCTGGGTCCTGATCAATACAAAGCACCAATATTGCATTTCCAAAAAATGTCATTTCTCAACACATAGTTTAGAAATGATCAGAGAATGCACAAAAGTACAAGGAAAACTATAAATTCCTTATACTTAATTTTCTTAGTTTTATAGCTAATCTAATTTAACTTTGCATCATCTTGAAAAACTTTTTATTTTAGTATGTGGTGAAAAACAAGTTGGTGCAGCACCAAGTCCAACCACAAAGAAATTGTCTGGATGAAATAAATTATTTTGAGGGTCTTTATTTTTTTTAATACCTACTGGCCATAACAATAATGAGCTTAAATGAAATAAAACTTACAAGTCTATTTTTTAAATGTAAGGAGTAGAAAGTAGAGATAATTGCAAAAAAAAAAATGTAAGGAGTAGAGGTAAAAGTTGTCTAAAAAAATAATTACTACAGTAAAGTAAAGATAGGCAAAACTTCTGCTTAAGTAAGGTAACAAAGTATTTGTACTTTGTTACCTGACACCTCTGGATAATTTACAGTTCAATTTGAAAAAAAAAAAAGCCCATTACTGAGCTTGACATGAATCCACTTCCCATTTACCAACAATAACACAGTTGCACCGAGCGTGATGTGACTTTTTTTAGACACAAAAAAATGCAAAGAACAAAATAAATTGATTAAAAGAAGCAAAACACAGACATGACCAAAATGTAAAGTGACTGCTGAATTTTAAACCTGAGCCAACAAGCGTCACCACATTCCTCCACCAGATGGCCACCTTTTCAACACGACCTCCAATAAAAAAAAATGTTCCCTCATATTAGGATCAACATTAGGCACAAATACATTTTTAGTAAAGAGAAACACTTTTGTGATAAAATTGTCGTCAAGAAAAAGTGGCCACATGTTTCAGGTGTTAAACAACAGAGACCCCCACACCAGGTTTGATGACATTGTTACAGTACCATGGTCCTGTCTGGGGTAAATTTCTGGGGGAAAAGAAAAAGAAACAGCACATCTGTAGTGAAAACCTCACAGTAACCTTAATTGTTTCCCTGTTTAAGTATCCTCAAAAACGGTTGTATGATGTCAGGAATTCCTTTAAACAAATACAAGCAATATACTCTATGAGACATGCCTAAACTCTGTTAGTGATAAAGAATCTCTTGTTGAAGCAAAGAGCAAAGGTTTATGGCAAAATCATTAGAAGTGCTGGATGCTTTACAACCCAATCATCTCCTCTTGTCACTCACCGATCTCCTGAGTGTCCGGAATGAAGAGATTCTGGGTTTGACTGTCTTATTGATCTCCTTCAAACAGTACGACAGAGGATCCCGGCCAAACTTGGGGGAAGGGGCTCCGTTTGGAGGTGAAGGGGCAGGGGGTGTGGAAAAAGGAGTGTGTGTTGAGGGGGAGAGCTGAGGGTCAGGCAAGACCGAATGAACCAGCACCCAAAAATAAGGTGTGCAGGTATTTAATGGTGTAAAAGGGAAGAAGGGGGTAAAAGAGGATAAAACAGATGTGGGAGAGGGCAGGGAGGACAAACACACAAAAAAATGGTGACAAAGGAAAGAAAAAGACACCGTCAACACCTTACAGCACACCACAATGCTTGGCAGACATTACAAACCCCGCACACAAGCCCAAACAGCATGAAAGCACGAACATACATCGTTGGTTCTAATCAAATAAGACATTCCATGCCAACTCACTGTCGTTTCAGCAATGATAATCAATCAGGAAAACTCTAGAAACTTAAAAAAAAAAAAAAGCTGCCTGGAGCTGTAAAGCATTGAAGTTTTTGAATATGTAATAACAAGAGCCTGATTATGTCTGGTTTGTGCCACATGACCAAGTCTCAGAGCTTAGTGATGTAATAGCTTGTTCTGCAATAGTCTTGTTCTGCAAAAGTGGCTGTAAACTCCGGGTAAATGAAACCCGTTTACCAAATTTTCATGTAGCTTTTCATTCCCAGATAGTTCATTTTCTGCCTTCATTTTGAATCTATAAATAAACCATTTACTCACTCATGTAGTTAACCATTTCATATCGACATACATTTGTTTTGTTTTTTTGTTTTTTCTTCCAACTATGAAAATAAATAAATATAAAACACAATTCCAGAAGTCTATGCTTTACACCGTCTCCCATCGTTTGTGGTTCTGATCCCAGTTGTGCAAGCTGATTCTAATGCAAAAAAAGATAATGTTCTGGGTGAACCAAAACAACAGAGTAGCCTCCTGCTTTTTAAAGTGATAGAAACACAATGCCTTTAATTTGTAGTGCAGGGCTAATATAAAGAAAATCACTTTAGGCTGTTGAGCTGAAATCCAGTGGAAAAAAGGCTTGTCTAGCACCTAAAAAGGCAGGGGAAAAAAGAACAAAACTGCAAAGTTAAGTGGAGAAAATAGTTAATAACAAGCATACAAGCTTGTCTTCAAAGATATTGCTTAAGAAAATAAAGAATATATACCATATAAGCCATATCAAGCATAGATTGCAATAAATTGAAAAATAAGGAAGATATATCATTATTTGCAATATTTGTTCCTCCTGAAATATACTGTAAAAGCCGTTTTAACTGTTATTGTATTCAGTCAGAACAGGGGACAGGATTTCCACTTCTTAAAAATGTCTGAATCTAAAAATTTATGGGAATCCATAAATAGAGAGTACTGCAGTAAATGTGGATTTGACGAACTGCGAATTTGCATGGAATGACCAGAAGCACAAAAATGACACGGTAAGAAACCAGCGATGCCTCCACACTGGTGCTACTCTAGCCCAACACTGGTAACAAAACCCAGGTGAGGCTGCAGGGCGGAGCGAGTCCCAGTGAGGATCATGGGGCGGGTCACTGAGACTAAACCTCTGCACTATCACAGATTTCAAGGCCAACATTTCAGTGTCTTTATTTGCCGCTTTGTGATGAAACCGCTTACAGCTGTTTATTTACATGACAGCTTTCTCAGAGTTTGGAAGTCTGTAATTTTAATGAAAAGATTTTTAATGAAAACTGACAAATACTGAAAAAGTAAACAGCTGGTTAACAAGGTGCAGAGTTACAACAAAAAACATGTATAAATGTAGGTCTTTCTAGAAAATGACCTACATAAATAAAAACCAGCTTGTAAAACAGTTCAGTGGTTATAAATAGCTGACTTAATTACCACAGTGGAATGGCACATATAGATTTTAGAGGCAGAGCAAATGCCCTTTGTGAGAGAGAGGTTAAACTGATGACCTGGCAGGAGTGAACTACAAACCTCAACATCTAAGCTGAAAGGAGGTGGGGTGGGGTCCATTAGCTAAATTACACAGTATGCTGATGGCTTCTAGTCTTCAAACAGGCCTAAACTGCCCTGCGACAAGATCCCAAGAGTAAACACAGAAATCCAGAAGCACAGGACTGTTATTATGGGAATGTCTGCTTCTTTGGTGCTATATTTCTTAAAGTTATAGAGCTTTAACAACTGGAGCTCTGTTATTAGAATAACTTAAGCCCCAGATATAAAACAAGAGCTTATTCGAACCAGTACACCCAATCTCCTATTCACACTTTAAAGGTCTAATTGGGAGGGCATGACTGATGACACAGAGCTCTGTGCCTCACACATACACAGGACAGGAAGAGTGCAAAGCAAAGCACAGCCACTAAGACATGCAGAGAAAAGAAGAGGTGCTGAACAAGCAAAACGCTGCGGGGAAGAAGGAAGGGAGCATTCAGTTTTGGGACTGGAGGAGGGGGGCCATTAGCTGGTTAGCAGTCAGCCAACCATTGCACCAGTATGGGATATTACAGCTTACTGTTTCATAGCAGTGTAAATTGCTCAGTGCTCCAAATAGATTCTTAAAGACAAATGTAAATATGTAAAAACATAAATTGATTGAGTTTTCATATCATAACAAACTGAGCTTCATTGTGACGTTGGCACATAGCATTTGTTGTGATGCACATAATGCCAGGTTCTGGGCAGGATAATAGAGCCAGTGTGTTTGTAGAGGCCCAGGGAGGAGAATTCAATGTAGTTTGGGTCTCGTGTTTATGAAACCACAAGCACAGCAAAATGCTGACTGCAAATTGACCTATAGGAAGCCAGAATGTAGAGTTACGTGTGTGTGTGCGTCGGTGGGTGAGTGGGTGGGTGGGTGTGGGTGTGTGTATGTGTGGTCGGATGGTCGAAGTTTATTCACTCACAGCCAGGGATAGAATCATGCAAAAAGGCATTTTCTAGAAGTGCTGGAGTGTTTATGCATATTCAGAATGAGACAAAAGAGACTCATGCATTCATATACTGAGCTTTTGAGTTGAGAAAGTATTCACATTTTTTAGCCGCAATGTGTGTGTGTGTGTGTGTGTGTGTGTGTTGCCATAACTACAGGTTCACTAAACATGCTGTTGGGAGGATTTCCTGGTTCTGGCAAGCCAGAAGTCAACTATTATCCTAAAATAGCAACATTACCATTTTGAGTTTGTTTATTATTCCCAACAAGTATTCTGACTCAGGGGATGAAAAGCTGGAAACAGGTTCTGTATCAATGTGAAAAACAATTTTCCTGTAGAAATAAAGGCTGTGAATGTGCTCAAAGGCGTTCCATTTGCAAAGACATTTAGAACACAACAGTTTTGGCAACATTTTTACATCTGCCCAGTCATAAAACTGATGTACATAGTCTCCAAAGTCAGAAGACTAAATCTGTAATTTCATACCTTAAACAAACTCTATAGGAACAACCGAGTCACAAATTAATCTGTCAGTTCATTAGAAATTATTTGCCTGATTTATATCCAGGGGTTCAACCACATATTTTACTTTACTAAACATTCACCTTTGTCTGTAGAAAAGGGGGGAAGTGAGAGGGAAGCAATGCAGCTGCTGTTTTCATGCTTGTTGAACCTCTAAGGCCTTATTAAAAGTTCTGGTTTTGCTTCATTGGAGATCAGGACATTTTCATAGTTTCTGAAGTCGGCTACAATATTAAAACACTCAAAAGATGAAGTCATCCTGTGTAGTCATATAAACTGCAGAACTTTGCAGAAGCTTTCATTCACATCAAAATATCAAATATTCATGTTTTCTTTTTTTTTCTTTTTCTTAGACCAATATAATGGATAAATCATCGTTATTGTTCAGAAGGGAATTTGTCTTCAGTAGAAGTACTGGCTACCCTTAAAAATCAAGATTCTTACTTACATTCATTTCTTTACCGCATCTCAAAGCTAATCCAATTACAGTTATATTAACAATAAATAAATACAATAATTGGCAATAGCAATAAGGTAGGGGTAATTCTGAAGTAGATGGAAAAGAATTTGTGGTTTTTGAGTTATTGGTCTCCAAAATATGTATGTTTAACCACCTTTCACTGCAGTTTGATCTTCAAGTCTTTTAGAGACTTGCAGAAACTGCAAAAACTGCAGAATAAAAGATTGACATCTGTGCTAATAAGTGCAAAATAAATATGCATTTATCTCAAACTCTTTTAGGTTGGATGTTGAATTTCTGTGAACATCACTTTGGAAACAGTTGGATTTAGATCTGGACTTTGACTAGGCCAGTCTAACGCAATAATATGCTTTGGGGTCTTGTCCCTCTTAAAACACAAATCTCTATCAGTTACTTTGATGATTGTCATTTATTTAGCTTCATTTATCACCCAATTAACACCAACCATTTCACCCTGCTAAAGGAAAGTGACTGTGAGCCAGGTTTTCCACCCCATACTGTTTTGCATGGGGATGTAGCTTGTGGCATACTGAAGAGGAAACTTCTTATGTTTTTTTCCCCCACAATGGCCCCCTTCTTGTCACTATTCTATAAATATCAATTTGCTGAATGTAGTGCTAACAGTTGTCCTCTCAACAGGTTTTCTTCTATGAAGAGATCTCTGTGACTCTTTTAGTTAACATGAGCCTCTGTTTGTAATGAACAGTTCTCTGTCAGATGTTTAAAGCTTGGGATGTGATTAAACCTTCTCAAAAACTTTTAGCTGTCAGATGTCTGATGTGTTTAATGGACTCCAAGATTCTGTTAGTTCACTCATCTCTAACAAACCTATGTGGCCTTAACATAAAAGCTGCATTTGCTTGTTTACTTGGTATATTTTAATAGCCTTTCGTTGCAACAGATATCATGAATATTGAGAAATATTGAATTAAAATGGATTCATACAAAGACAGTTGAATTTTGAAATGATGTGCATTGTTTTCTTTCAGCTTCCCTACTGTTCAATACTTTTATTTAATGAGAAACAATACAATTTAAAATGTGATGATTTGATCTAACCAAATGCGAATAAGTTTAAGAACCATGAATGCTGCAGCAGTGCTTGGTGAATAGGAATCCCCTTTAAAAGCCTAAACTCAGCACTTAACTGTCTAAATGCAAGTAAATAATGGAGGGAAAGGGGATTTATTGACTTACACAAACAGAGTGCTGACAAAGGAGACAGTCCTAAAGTCTGAGCATAAATCCACAACATAAAAAGAGCTGCGAACAAAACTAGATGGGAACCTACAACACAATATCAGCTGTAAATTCTGCAGGGAACAAAGGAGTTTTGCAGCACACATATAGTAATGTGTGGTGGGTGAATGAGAAAACAAGTGATGACGCAGCGATGAGAAATCAAAGGTCTTGACAGAAAATAGAAGAAAACTAGACAACCTCAGACTTATATCGATCATAGTCCAAAAGTACAAACTCACACAGCAAAGTGAGGCAAACACTAAAATCCAGTGAGTGTAAAGCAGATCTTAAAAAGAAAAAGAGCGACAGTTTATTCCTTTTATGCAGCAGACGTTTTCTCCCCTTTCTCAGATCAGAAATTTTAACAACCTTGTGTCAAACAGCTGAAATCAGCCATCAAAGCCTCTTCATAGTTAAAGGCAAAAACAGAATAAAGAAAGTTCTTTGATTTGACATTTGGAGCTATGACTGAGTTCTTATAACCCATCAGTTTAAGTTACAGAAACTCACCTCTGAAACCATGCATTGATAATGGAAGACATCGATACATTTTTTTTTTTGTGTATGTTTTTAAATTAAAGATTGAGGGGAATATAAAACTAATTCAAATCTTACAAAGTCAGATCATATCACTGCCAGCTTGTAAGAATAAAATGTCCTACCTTACTCCTCTTGAAAAGCCAAAAGTTTTTACTTTTGTTCTTCCCCAGTAGGTCCAGAGGGCCTTTAGGTGTACTGAGGCTGCTGTCAGAAGAGGCTCGATTAATGCCCTGGCTGTAATCTTCAAACTCCAGATCTCCAGGACGTTCAAATCCAGACTTATTCTGCTCTATTATAACCATTGTGTCCTGCAGTAAACGAGGTTATGGAGAGAAGCTGGATTAATGCTTATTTATGGAAGAAAGCTCAATTCATTATGAATAATAATTTCCAAGAACTAACTACTGAATAGATGCATCCTGCTGAATAAAAAGGTCAGTGTCTAAAACCAACTCACATTTTTCTCATTAACATTAGTGCCAGCTTTAGTAATGCCTTCTAGGCACTTGCCAATGATAGGCATCACATGCTTTTCTGTCTCTGAGAACAAGATGTAGCCTTGTCCTAACTTCTGTATTCGCCTCTCATCCAAATCCTGCAATTTCTAGAAAATACAACAAAAAAAGAAATAACAAAACCATTACTTGAGATACAATATTTATATTGGAACACAATCTTCAACCTTTTTCAGAACCTTTAAATGGGTTCAGGTAGTTTTTTGTCTTCCCTTTCACACCAGAAGCACAAATATTTATTTAGATACTTGGACAATATTTAGCATACACAAGCAATATTATAGCTTCTAAAAGATGAAATGTAGAAAGGCAAAAGAATCGGAGAAAATGGGTTAATAGAAATGTCTCTTCCACAGCTTAGTCCATATCATAAAAGGTGAATAAATACATTAAAAATACCCGCTATTATTTGACTAAAGTTGAACTTTTGATGCTTCCCATTTTCTCAAATCAAACTCTCAATAGTAGGACCTTTATGTTACTGTTGATTTTCATAAGACTAAGCAAAATATAAGCACAAAACCTAGTTTTCTAGTTAATATGATGCATACATAGTAATTAAAAATTTCAGCACATTGAATCTATCTTAAAATAAATGAGACACATTTCTTTTATCAAAATCATTTATACACAATTGACTGTTATCTGGCAATTCATGAAAATACCTGTCACTTATTTAAAGTGACAGGTATATATATTTATATATATGCACAGGGAGTGCATATATATCTAAAAAAAAAAAAAAAAAAAAAACTTTCAACGAAACACTTCCAAGTTAAAAACCAAGTTTTTTGTATCTGTTATACATTTGATTCAATTGCAGTTTTTCTCAGATCTGGCTACCCAATCCTCACTTATTACTCCACAGTTATGCTAAAACTCCAAAGGAACTGATGTCAGCACTGTGTGCAGCAGATCTACTTACATTGAAAATAATTGGCATGTCATTAAAATAAAACTGGTTCTGCTCTTTGTTGTACTTTTGAAGGTGGGCAGCGTAGTCATTCTTGCATTCCTCTGCTACACATGCTCTCATGTGAGCTTGCTGTTTGGCCTAAAAAGCACAGATGAAGCTAGACAGGTTATAAAGTGCAACTTTAATTTTGTTTAAACATAGTATTTTACAGTCGTTCTTACTTTTTCAACGTCGGCTTTCGTGGCATTGATGTCTTGATCTGTCTTCTCTGCATACTGTGCCGCACGCTCTGCTTCTCTCCACTCTCTCTCAAAGCGCTTTTTACTCTGTAGATAAGATTAAACAAACAAAAATCTTTACTTTCTGCACAAAGGTGCGATGATATCTTCCTGTTTTTGAATAAACAGCTTTGTCCTTTATTATAATCAGGAGAAATGTTCACTGTATGTAATTATTTCAAATGTAATTTCTTTTGGATAGATTGCATTAGAATGAACAGGGATTTGAAAATAAGTCACCACCTACTATTCTTGAATTGCAGTTATGACGCCCCCACCAAACACCTAAAACTAAACCTACATTTAAACATGTTGCTGTATTTCCTTGTTCATGCTCACACATAGATGATCTTAATGATGAACTGCTATTCTTAATCCCTGAGCTGTGTCACTCCATCATATGTAGCTTCAACTACACTGAGAAATTTGTTTTTTCCATGTGTTTCGGTGTTACTTTGGGAATTTTTGATAAGACATCAATGTTGGACGAGAATGCCTGCTTCACATTCTCCATTCAAATTCATCCCAAAGGTATTTTGTAGCTTTGAGGTCAAAGTGGGAAAGCTATCCATGTTCAGCCTATTTAGGTTTTAATGGATCTTCTTTTGTCCAGTGGCGAGTCGTGTAAAAATCAGAAAGAGTTAATCTCCAACCTGTCCCTACAAAGTTAGGAGCATAAAATGTTTCTAAATGTGTTGCAGTATTGTGAGGAATTAAGTCTCTCTTTTACTCTTAAAATAAAATAAAAAAAAAACATTCTGAAATGATCATCCCCATTGCATCAAACTTCACAGTTCTAGGAATTGCAAAGCCCAAACAGAATTGTTTGACAGTGATTTTGGATTTGTCAGTCCATTGAACATGTCTGCAAAGCTTTTCGAGGCCTGTGGCAGTGGAATTTTGATCATCTATGATATGCGAATGTTTTTGAATGTTGCGATAATGATAGGACTTGTGATAAACAAGCAAATATTTTAAAAGTATCATTATCCTTCTGCCTTAGGCTAATAGCATACATAGACATAAAACACAAAATGTATTATTCCCGTCTCAGAGCGGTTGGTTGTGGCAGACAATTGCTGTTTTAACAAGAAAATCTGCTTACATGTAGTATTTTGTGGAGTTTCTATACCAAACTACTACCTTTTTGTGCTGAAGTACACAAAAGCGTATCATTAAATATATTACAGACATACAGAGCAGGGCTGTATAGTCGCTGAATAATTGGTGATTACAGTACAGACTATAGAGCTGGATGAACTCCTTGAAATACAAAACATTTAAAAAAAAATCTGGTATAGCTTAGATATGGATCTAAAGTAGATTTCCAAATAAAAAAGAATAAATGATTACTAGACGTAAAATGAACATTCATACACAGCAAGATAGATGGTGTGCAAAGAAAAATAGTTAAAGATCATTTTTATTTTTCTGGCCCAGGAATTAAAAATATAAAACAAAAAAACAAGCTGTCTGACTGACAAAACACACATAACTAATCAATAGCAGCTTGGGTGCAAGAAGTGGGGGCACCAGTCCTTTAAAAAAGTTTTTTTTAATACAAGTGAATAACAAGTACTTAAAGGGAACTTTATTTCATTTCCCTAAATGTTGAATTCTTGATTGTTAACTTTTTCACTGTGAGATTAGGCTGCTTTACTAAAACAAATGATTTCACAGATGTTTACCAGAGTTACTGATTAATATGAAGGAGTGCTGTGGCGCTACGCAGGAGTTGGATTGATAGTACAAATATGAGAACTTAAAATAAGGCTGCTTCCCACTCTGCCTGTTTTGACTATAAACAAATAAGGTCACCTGCCTGACCGGGCTGCTTGTCCAGCCACTCACTCATAAGATTGTGCTCGTCTTTGCTTTTAACCCCGAGGCCACAGTTACATTCATCAGAAGATTTTTCAATATTAAAACTACACTTACATTGTCAAGCTGCTTGTAGGTGCTCTCCAAACTCTGCTGGGCCTTCTTGGCCTCCAAAAGATACTGCAAACATTTAAAAAAAAAAAATTAAATAAAAAGATAGAGATATGGAGGAGAGCACAGAATAAACAATAACATAAAAAAGCCACACAGCATAACAGACAAGAAAACAAATACCAGTGTGTCTGCGGGAGGCCTCTTTAGCGATTGTCTGTTTGTGGCAATACTGAGCAGTCTAACGTGACAAAGAGAGCATTTCTCATTGAGAAATGGAACACCACGGCACAGACCATATCTCCCTTAGGAGACGCTTGAACTCCTTTCCTGCTGCAGCAATGAAATCTCCTCACATCGACTTTTTCTAATCCTCCCTCATGCTTTGTATTCCAGCCCAACAGTGTGTTATAAAACCCTTTTGACGGTTTGTCAAAATACTTCTTAATATGGTCATGAGGGCACACACCACTATGTCTGGACAGTATATAGTAAACATATTTCTATTCAACTTACAGGCAAGAATAGCTTAGCAAACTGACTGTGATTAGGAATAAGTGAGCTGTTTGAGAAGGCCTGTGTTCAGGTAAAACCAGATTTAACTGGCCACTACAAATATGCACTGATTTATGGGAAATAAAACTAAATGAACCACTTTTAACTTTATTATCCCATATTACCAACAAAATGTGGGGACTTTAAAGTAAAATGCCTTATGTGCAAACTGTGTGTAAAAAATAACCTTACAGGGCTTTCATGCACAACTTTGACACATATGAAAATGAAAGTTGCGTAAACATGTGCTGTAATCCTCACAAACATTTCTGCCTTAAAAAGGGGTGACAGTCACAAAAACGTATTCAATGAACACAGCCTCAAAGTCCAAAAACTCATCTAAACACAATGAAATATCACTACATTTAACACAATGTGGATCGTAGTCAAAGTTTTATTCATGCATTTAACTCCTAAATCTCACTGACAACACTGACTCACATTTTGTTTTGTACAGTAACAGAATGCAAAAATAATACCAAAGATCTTAGTAAGATGTAAAGTGCACATGTATTTCTCTTCCTGTCACATGCATTAGGAAATGCACATCAGTCTGTGCACTAACATCCATAAAATGCATGTGCATTTTCAAAGGAGCCCTATTCTTTGTAGACCAATGACACATGTTCATAAATAGCTGAACAGAGGAACATACATTTGCAGGGTGCTGACAGCCTCAGTACTGCTGCAGGATGTGGCCAATAGAAGAATTCAGATAGAACATGTGCTTAGTGATCCTACTGACCTAGTGGCACATGATGATGGATGCCTTATTAACCAGTTAAAATTGCTCAGGGCAATCATCTTGAAACTGGCCACAGAGATACAGGAACTAGGAGTGGCCATGTGTCATCGGTGTCGGTTCAAGTGCTTACCAAGCTGCATTCTTTGCCACCTAAGCTTTTCACAGGGGGCTGACTTATAGGTCGGCTGTTTCACAGTCATCCCTTTCCAGCCATATGGAACGGCCTCATCTATATTTTGCTCATATATATAAACGATTCCCCATAACTATGCCTCTCCTATACAGCGTGGCGCTGATTTCCAAATGAAATCCAGAACTATGGCTGAATCAAGCCTAGTGAAAAAAAAAAGCAGGTTTTATGTTATTAATGTTCCATCCATTTATGATGTGCAATATAAAAAAGTGGAAATTTGGCAGTTTATCAAAGGATTCCTGTATATTATTATTATTATTATTATTATTATTATTATGCTGGGAACATACTTTAAGCAATCGCCATGAGCAATGACTCCTGCAAGGTTTTTTATTAAGAAACATCCCAGAATTGCTTTAAAGATTTAAAGTGCATCATATTGTGTGTGATGGTCACAGTCTTCCTAATATAAATATGGGAGCCATATCCACATCTTTACATCAATTTCTTATATATTGCAATGATCAGCATTATGCTTTGAGCTCAATGCAAAGCTAAAAAGCACAGTTTGGATTTAAAATGGATGGAACGGAAATGATCTAACATTTTATTTATCTTTAGAGGGATTTGAGTCACTGAAGAAGTTGTTGGGTTACCCTCATGGTCTGCAGACAAAGTCTCCATTGTCATTGGTATTTGGACACATTGTGACTTTAATTTATTTATAACAGAAACGGTGTACAAAATGCATGACTCTTAAAAGAAGAGATGTCTTGTACCAAAGTTAGCTAGTTTCCATCCGTAGTCCCTGGGTAAATAATTTGCAAACTTATTTTTGTATGGATGTATGGAGCAGAGGTATGTGGTTACATGTGTACACACATCTTTTTTGAACAGCATGTGAATGTATGCATTTCTCCCGACTGCCAACTTTTAGAATGAAATCAGTGGCCTTAACCACGTAACAGTGGCAGCATCATGCTGTGGGGTGACATTTACTCAGATGAAGGCTGAACAGTTCTGTTCAAACTCCAAACCTCAAGGTGTTTAATTGAGTTCAAGCATAGGTTTACAAAATGATACAGAGTTGAGATATGGGGACTGACAGACCTCTTTCAAGGACAAGTCCTGCAAAAGGCCTTTGATAGGGTGCCGGTCAAAGTTCATTTTAAAATTAAAAGGGACCACTTCACTTGATCTGCATGTTTCTGGACAATGGGGGGAAAAAAAACACAAAATTGGAGCACTGAAAGAAAACTAACATATGCACAGATGAGACTATGCAAACTTTATTCAGAAAGAACTCTGCATCAAGCAATATAAAGCCCAGAACGTCTTTCTTACTGCAAAGCAACAGCACTAATAGCAGCACTGCCTTAGAGACGAATTGTACAGAATTAATGTCACATTACAGGGGGATTATACTCTCAGATTATATCTCTCCTTTTTTTTTAATCCTGCATTTTCACAGGGCTGTGTAGATATTCTAAATTCATAATCTGAAATGACTAAATATCTGAACTTTTAATTTTTACTTTGTATATCAAGCTCACCGTCTTTCGCTCCTGCTTGAGCTCCTGCAGGTACTTGGTAAGATCAATGCAAATGTTCATGATCATGTTCTCGGCTATTAGCTCCCTCTGCCCTGCATAGTCGTTCATCTCATTCAGGATGTCCAAAAAAGACTGGTAGCTGGATAGCCTGTTATGTGGGAGAAAGGAAAGGGTGGAGAGATGAGGACATGCAGATGGGACCACTGATAGTGGTAATTGCAAAAGACTCTGCAGGCAAGCTAAGTTATGATAAGGAGCTTGTTACTTCCTTATTCCTGTTTCCTTCTGAGGGCATTTAAAGTGTCACAAGCGTTGGTCCATAACAATCTTCTGAAGAGCACTGGTAACGGGGTAACTCCTCATAAAGATTTGACAGAAAGTAAAAGGACTTTTAATGAAATTACCTGCAGTCTGGCTCATCTTTGCTGCTTCGTTTTTGGTTATACTTCTTAGAAAGATTCCTGAAGGTGTGGATATAAAAAGAAAACCAAGTTATTCAACAAACTTAATGGGATATGACTAAAAAAAGATAGAAGACACTCTTATGCTACCACTGTAATTGTTTAACAGAACTGTATTCAAAACAAAGATATATTATGAATAATTGCTGCTTTTCCTTCTTTCACTATCCTTTTAACCACATCCACTCTATCATGCGCCAGTCTGCTCCCACTTCCTCCCCTCTCCAGCAGAGCTCAGCACTACAACAGATGTGGGCTTGTGTGTGTATGTGTGTGTGTGAGGAAACAACTGGGTGAGAAAGTGCCGAGAATAAGGAGAGAAAGAGAGACGGGAGGCAGAAAGCATGCAGCAGCTGGAGAATTGGGCTAGTGTTTCAGGGACAAGCTAGAATCTGTCCCAGAGCAGTCATAAGACCAACAAGCATTTCATAAACAAGCTTCTAACATGCAAACATTTAAACACAAACACAAGTTGCTTTGAGCTGCACACAAAAATGTGAGATGGTCAGTATGAGAGAGAAGGGGTACCTCAGTTGTTTGGCATAGCTTTGCTCAATCTCCGTCCTCTCCTTGACAAACTTCACATACTTCTCCACCAGCTCCAGACCAGACTGCGTGTGCTTCTCTATGATGTCATATTGGTCCTAAGAAAAGGAGCGGGAAGACAAATACGAAAAAGAACGTTTCAGAGATGAGCTGAAATTCAGACCACAGCTGTTATGTTTCTCAAAGACTTAGAGCAACAAGAACAGGGCTGCCCAAGTCCAGTCAGTCGAGGCCCACTATTCTGCCGCTTCTAGATGCATCCCTTCTTCAGTGCCCCTCATTAGTAGGTTTTTGCTGTTCTGAATAAATGCTGAGAAAATTCAACGGTTAGATTCAGGATTGCTAAAGGACTGGACTGGGGCAGCCCTGACCTAGAAGAATCTGGAATAGGAGGGGATAGACTAAACCCAACAAGCTTTTTGTCTGCATGTTATTGTTTTGAATGCTCTTAAAATGGGGAAGAGCAGTCAGGTATGATGAACAATTTTCTATCATTTACAGCAACATTCTTTCCTGCTGTTCCATCATATAAGATGGCAGATGATTTCTTTTCATTCTCTGCTTCACCTTGTAATGGATGCTACGACCCCTTCAAGCTCAGGCAAGTTATAATGTGTTGAGAGATGATCGTCTTTCCTCACTGTACGGCTTCCCCCGCAGCTGACTTTTAGGTTGAGCTCAGGGCCTGTTAAAAACGGATTCCTTACATGTCAGGCCTTGTTCTCTAGTGGTAAAACAAATTAGACTGGTCCTCAAATAACAGATATTTGAGCTAATCATACATGCAGTTAAAAAGGGCTGAGATCAATCTATCAATATATGGTCACAAATGCCAACTAAAAACAGGCCTTACTGTTCCCTTCCTGTACAGACTTTAATTTTTCTACCAGATCTGTTTCATTTTATTTTTTCAAACTTGCTAAATCTTTAGCTTGAGGGAAATTTAAATAAAATTAAATCTCCTCCTCAGGAAAACTGCTAAATAATTTATGCTAATTATTTAACTACTATCTATTATCACTAAAAAAGATAAGAATTTTTAGGAGAACTATAAAGCTAATTAATGGGCTATTAAAAGGGTCAAGCTTTGTACACTTTATTCTCACTAAATTGAAATTGATGTTTATTTAGTTTCTGGTTTTTCATTTAATGATTTATTTCTTTTGAATATGTTTAAAATCACAAGTTTGTAAGTAATCAGCAATTATATTTTTACCTTACAATAGCCACATATATTCACAGCTTTTAAGTCAAAGCTACAATAAAATGCAAAAGGCATAAAAAAAATTACCAAAAAGAATATGTTTTCTATGCTTATTAAAATGCTGAAAATTGTTTAACGGGCCTTTAATTGTTTCAACTCTTTTTCTTTGCAAAGAGTCTTTTGAAGCCTTTTATTTTACATTATTTGAATAATTGCCCATCGCTTACATATTTTTTTTATCTGTGCAGAATCTCCAGCATTTCTGTTAAATATGACAAAATCAGATCTTCAGGCTTCTTAAATTTAGACGATTTATTGAAAAGATTAAATGTGAATCTAATAAAGTAAATAATAAATCATGTTATCTTTAGCTTTAAGTTTAGAAATAAACAATTGTAATTTGTTATACGCTTTATTTTTCAGACAGGAACACCCAAACATTTTTTTCCTTCGTATCAATATAGAAACTGTTCTCCCTAAACATGTCCTTTAAAGCTTGCAATAAAATAAGTAGAATGATGTTTGTGAGTATTTGGATTTTACTGCAAGCGTAAATATTTTGAAACTCAAATGAAAACAGTTTATTAAGTTTAAGTGGCTCATGTCATCTAGTTAAAGCAGTAAACCAATAAGTTTGTAAAACATTTCAAATAATGCTATTCCCACCTCCATGCCAGAGATGAGGGAAGCGTCACATTTACAATTCAAAGAAAAAAGCTGAATGTGGCTCTAATTTTCCTGCTTGATTCTCAGGTATATCTTGACATACGACATTTATTGATACTTATGAGTTACCCTCATTCACCACAACAACAAAAGTGCAGATTAAAAGTTGTATACTGTTGGTTAATCCTGAAACAAGTAGTTTGCATGACTTAGGATATTGTTTGCATATTGGATTTCTGACTTGGGTTCAGTTTGTGCTACAACATAAATTAGAGAGTGAAAAGGAAGTAGAAAACTGTCCTGGATGAAGATGGAGTGTGTGCCTATAGACCTTAAACCCTCTTATGTTTCTGCCTTGTTACATATTTACATACAAAAGCAAAACAGTTTCACAAAACAAACCTGATAAGAGTAATCACATTTGAGGAATCTAACCTAGATAAACAGGCACCTCAGCATGGATAGAACACCCCTACCCCCAACTTTAAAGCTCTGCAAATCTAACATGAGCAACTGCATATTTGATTTCAGGCTTCCAACCATGTTTTTTGTCTCTCATTCTAAATTGACACTTGTCATTTGTACCATTGATCAATTTTCACTTTACATGGCTGCTAATGTAAACTCTAACAAATATTCTAAGGAAATATTCTTTGTCCCAAGGAAGTAGAAAGGAGGTTTTTTTTCTTTGTTAGACACTTTTTACATTATGGAAGAAAACAGCAGTTTTACTAGATGTTTTTCCACTCCCCTTCTTTGGCCCCAACAGCACAAACAGCATTCCCAAAACATTTCAAAGGAATCCAAACAATTAAAGTAGCCTACAAGTAATGACCTGGATTCTCTTTAATAAAATAGGAATACCATCTCTATATACAACTTTTTTTTCCTTGATTAATCCAAACTTTAAAAAGGAAGGTTTATTCATAGACGCATAATTTAAAATACTATTGTTATGTTTAGAAAAAAAAGGTAAAGGCACCTAATTGGTGTCTTTTAAAACCACAGCACTCAGAATATTGTTTGCATCCCAAAGCCGCAGTCAAAACTATCTTTAAAGGCCTTTGCTTGGGTGGTTAGAGCTCAACTGATTTTTAAAATTCAGAAATGATTGTGTAAAGCAACTTTAACAGGTTTTGTTTGTAGTGTTCGCATTTTAGTTTAAATGAAATATTTTTGTTAGGCTCCAGATACTTTCTGAATTCTTATTGTTACACCAAAGCATTATGCAGCAGGTGATCATCTTCTCCCTAATGCAACTGTTGCCACTATGTTCCTGAACCAAAACAAATATCTAATTAGCATCAAAGCCATTCAGTGCTGAGAGGAGCCATGTTTCTTTCCTAAAGCTTCTACAAATATTTCAGGCTTGAATCATTCATTCCTGCAGAAAATCAGGGGCATGGCCCGGCTAGACCTGAAGCACAGGAGCTGCACTCACTAACAACTACAGCTCAGACCCTGCACCAACTAGTACCTTAAAATAGCCACCGGATTAACAACAATCAGGAAGACAGATGCCAGACGGCTGATTGGACCTGCGCTTTGACTCTGCAGCCAAACAGTAACAAAACCAATGATGATCAGGCAGACATAGTTGCACCCACATTAAACAATATATGTTTTTTTCTAAGTTTGCATGAAATATCAACCTTTTCCTTTAGATATTATGTGCAGAATAAACTTAAAGCACCTGCAGAAACTTTCTGCCGTGTAACAGGACTATGTTTGAATTTTTCAAAGTAGGGCATAACTAATTAGGCTGTTTGCACCATTGCATGGGATGAAAAAGAGAGTGCATACCCGGAGGGAGACAGTAATGAGGCCAAAACCTCCTTTCCCTCCTCTTTGCAATGCTCCACTTCTAGGCTCCCTAACAACATAAGTGTCAAAGCTTGTTTTGTTCAGGTGCCAATCCGTTCACTTCTTCTAAGAAAATGACTTAATATCCAACACAAAGCTGCACTACCTTTGTTTGGTTTAACCTTGCGCAAAGCTCTTTTAAGTGCAGATCCCCCCTTAGTATATTGAAATCATGTCACTCAGGTAGGGGCACCTTATCAGTGATGTGTGTTGTTGCCAAGCCACATCACAGCAGCTGATTTCATCTCTATGGAAGCCAAGTGTGACAAAATGTAAACAAAGAAAATACACATCCCTTATACGGTTTAAGCACCCGCATGCAGAACAAAATGAGTTTTGACACTGTAGGAAATCAATCTTCATGCTTTGCCCCAAACCGTGAACACGACCTTAAATGTCTTATGACTGAAATAATCAAAGCAATGCAGTAGGCCTACTTTTATTGAAGATCTGCAAAAAAAAAAAAAAAAAAGAAGAAAGGGGGGGTTGCTTTTATGGGCTTTATTTTGCAAAGATTTTGACTCATTGATCAAACTTTATTCTACTGCAAATTCATCAGGGTGAGAGAAAAAGACCTAACTGTGCATTTTTATCATCCTGATTATAGTTTTCAATATGAACTCACCCAAAGTTCTGTTCCCCAGTCCATGATCTCCACCAGGCTGTTTGTTGAATACAAAGAAGTTCTTCCAAAGTTATCCCAGCAGCAGCAGATCAGAGGACCGACGGCCCGCAAACAAACACAATCCCGACTTGATCAATCAGTAAACCACCAGAAAGATCCGCTGGCGCTTCTTCTAATGACGCATCTGAATCGGCTTCATAATTAACCAATCGATTTTAACTTGTGCTGGCAGACGCTGTTCTTGTTAATCCAAATATTTTTCATAGCGAAGAAAACAGAGGGACAAAGTAGCTCACGTATGCGCGTCACTCCCAAATCCCAGGGTTAGCGCGCTCTTAAAGGGCCAGCACACACATGGAACCCCCCTGCTTGGACACTTTAGCCATGTCCTCATCTTGCAGCTTTACACCAGATATCAGGATGCTGAATGAATCTTTTTAGAGATGCATTAAAATCCTCCTTCTCATATATAAAGCCTTAAGTGGCCAAGCTCCATCTTATATCAGAGATCTGATTGTTCCTTATGTTCCTAACAGAGTACTTCGCTTCCAATCTGCAGGTTTACTAGTGGTTCCTAGAATTTCTAAAAGCAGAATGGGAGACAGATCTTTTAGATATCAGGTTCCTCTCCTGTGGAACCAACTATCAATTTTAGTCCATGAGGCAGACACCCTGTCTACTTTTAAGCGTAGGCTTAAAACTTTCCTTTTTGATAAAGCTTACAGGTTATCCTGAGCTATCTCTATAGTTATGCTGCCATAGGCTTAGACTTCTGGAGAACATAGGGGCCCCTATTTCATCATTTTGCTTCATTCTATCTCTATTCTTCCACTCTGCAGAATCTGTTAGTTTAATCTCTGACATTATCCTCTCGCTGCCTTTTCTCATAGTAGCTTCACCTCATCTGTTCCTGTTTGGCTGTGACACCACCCTGGAGAGAAATATCAGCTGTGCTACTGCCATCAACACCTTTGTTTATAGATGTTGGAGATTGGCCTGTTTTTCTGACCGTGACTGGTTGGATGTGCTCTCTTCATCCTCTGACATGGAAGCTGGCTCTGAGCTCGTCTGCCTGGCTGTGTGTTTCCTGGACGGGGCCGCCTTTTACAGTTGCTTTTAGTACCTCTGCTTCTGTCTCCTTGAACTCCAGTCAGCCTCGGCAGCTGGCCACTCACACTGAGCCTGGTTCTGCTGGAGGTTTAAAAGGGAGTTTTTCCTCTCCACTGTCGCTACAATATGCTTAGTGTAAGTGATTGCATCCTAGTCAATGAGTTGATGCAATCAACTGGATTTCCTTAGGTAGAAAACTTTGAATCAATTTGACTGTATAATCTGGTGAACTGTAAAGTGCCTTAATTTGTTCTGATTTGGCGTTATATAAATAAACTGAATTGAATCGAATATACGAACAGTAAGAATAAGTAAAAAGTTACTCAGTTATCTCACATCAGAAATTTTTTTAATAAAGATTCCAGATTTTGCACGCATTCATTTTGTACACAGTCAATAATGCAAGAAAAAATATACAATATGATATAAAAAGAGACAAAAATAACAATAAAAGCAGCCACCTTGATTTGTCTGACCAATTTGACAAATATCTCTTATACTTGAATCATTTTGCACAAAAGTACTTTTTTCCCCAACTGCTTCAAAATGTGCATTTACAGGCTGTTTTTTCCTCAACTTTAGCTCTGACCATTCGCTGATTTTACTCCATTCTCTACAGCAGATCTGTTTTGCATAGCTATATTTGTGTCATTGGTAGCAACAAAGTTATATTCCCCATGTATTCTGGTCCTCCGATAAAAACAAACCAGAAAAATGATTAGAAGAAAAATTAGTAGCACCACTAGGATAATCCACCAGAACTGGAAGTTGTCAGTGGATTTATCTGTAAGAGGAAAAAAACAATTAAACAACTGAAATAATTACTCTCAGCTTTTAGTGTGTAGGCACATTACTGTTTTATTTGCATTAGTCTTTTGCACAGAGTCCGTAATAATACCTTTTAGCTGGATTGTTCTTGTCACATTCCCAAATTCATTCGTGGCATTACAGATGTAAGAACCAGCATTAGTAGACGTGGCTGTTGTGATGGTTATGATCTTCTGGCGCCCCTTAGTGGTCTTCTGTACATTATCTCTAATCGGGTAGCTCCAATCGGTCAAAGGCTCAGGGTTGCCTTCAGCTTTGCAAACAAAACTGAAATTTTTGCCTGCAACAAGAATCTCGGTTGCATTCGTTTCTGTGAACACAGGGGGGTCTGTTGGAAGACAGAGAATAAAGAGCTTTGAAATAGTTTTGTCTCTTCTTCTATTACTTGCAGCTGCGATTACCACAAAAAAAGAGTGAGATTGTGACTTAGAGTTGATGACTTACATAAAATATCCAGATAAAACTGGTGCTCAACTTCCCCGTGTTTGTTGGACGCTCTAAGTGAATACCACCCACTCTCGTTTTTCTTCCAATAATGTGGAACGATCTCAGTACCATTTTTGAACCAACGGAGGTTGGGAGAGGGTACACCATCCGGTTCACACAAAATATTTGCTTTCTCGTTCACTTTAACCGTATAATTCCTCTCACAAGAAAACATGGGTTTGTCTGCAAAGAAAATACAAACAAAATTCAAATTAATCCTCCATTTTAGCGCTACTCTGGTGAGATATGAAAGATGTCTTGTTGACCCACATTCAACTGTGATAACAACATCAGTGCTATCCTCGCCCATTGAATTATACACTTTAGCTTTGTAGGTCCCAGAGTCAGTCCTTTTCAGGAGCTTGAATTCATCGATCCGTGTACCATTGTACTGCCACTCAATAGCAGGTGGAGGGTTCCCATCAGTTTCACAGGGCACATCATGCAGTCTGAAGCTATCTTCCACACCAGAAAACATGCATTTTTTGATGGTTGGTTTATCTATGAGAGGAAATAAGGATTAAGGTATTTGGTATGCATGATATTAGACATAATGTGAAGGAAAAAACGTACATTCCACGACAGCAGTATAAGGTGCTGAAGCCACAGAGGGGGGTGGCAGCGGCCCTGCAGGTCTAAACTGTAACTCAGCCGTGCATGTGAAAAGTGACGCATTGTCACTTTTATTAGGGATAAATGTGTAGTTAGATGAGACATCACAGGGGTGTACGGCTGAGTTTTTAAAGCATTCTGTGTGTGGGGCCACGTCTAAGCTTTCAAAATTAGCTGTGTGGACATTTCTACCGTCTTTATACCATGTCACCTGGAGCTTATTAGCAGGGGCAACGTTGAAAATATAACACCGCAGCGTATGCTCTTCACCCTCTTTCATTTTAACCATGCCAGAGACTGCCACCAAATCTGGAGGCTCTGTAGACAAATCAAAACAGTGAAATGAATAATTCACATCCACTTCTGTTTCCCTATAAAGAAATCATTTTCTGGTTTTAAGCAGTTTGTGCCAGAAGGCACGATGATGCATACTCACTATAAAGAGTGATCTCTGGCTTTTTAATGCACTGTGTATCATCAAGCAGAGTGACAAAGCAAAACGGCTTCACGGTGAAGTCCTCTAGTTTCTCAACTCTCCAAGTTACATTAGGAGGTGTTCCAAAGCTTTGCCCGACGGCAGTCTCCCAGGCCATTTTAGCCAAATCTGTGCTGGCTGTATAGCAATCAATGGAAGCTGGATTACCATATTTCACATAAAGGTAAGAGGGGGTCAGGGTCAACCCACAATCTGTCAATCAAAAACAACCATTTGAATCAATACTTTGATTTGGTGCACAATAGATAGCAAATTTTTCAATTTAACATTAAGATGAATATATACTTTCAAGCTTCTCTGCCTCAGTCTTCACTTCTTCAACATCAACATGGATTTTCACGGTTATTTTACCCAGAACATTGCTAGCTGTGCAGCTGCAGATTATGCTGCTATTAACCTGATCAATTTCCAACCATTTTGTGGTTTGAAAAATAGGGTTTCCATCTATAGCCCACACATATTCAGGAGGAGGGTTCCCCTCTACATCACAATGCAGGGTTACATTTCCGCCATTGGGCACAGTGATGGTTTCACTAGAATTCATCCTGAGCTCAGGAGCATCTAAAAAAGCAAGCACAGTAATGTTACTCATCGCTATCTTAATTGAGACCATCAGAGCAGAGAATTAAAAGGTATTCAAGAAAACATTATCTTCAGACAGCCTGCTTACTCACAGCGTGCTGAGACATTTTGTGTTGTAGAAATAACAGGTCTGGTTTCTATTTGCTCCAGTTCCAGTTGAACTTCACATCTAAACTGAGCAAACTTCTCCTCCCTGCTGATGTTGAAGGCCATTATGGAGGAATCTTTTTTTTCTTGCTCTCCAATGATGAACTCTGTCTTTATGGTTTCATTGTTTTTGAACCATGTGACAGAATAGTTTTGAGCAGGGATATCACTCAAGACATCACACTGGAGTGTGTAATCTTCTTGCTCATCACTTCCATTCTTCACAGACAGCCTGACCTCTGGGTTTTCTATTAAAACAAAATAAATAGAAATTAAACTCTATTGTATTTAGATATTGCTCTAAAAAGCTTCCTTGAAAGTAAACTTACGGTATACGATTATATCAGTCGCATTCATGCATTCGGTGCCATTTAGCCTTAGCCTGCATTCTACCTTCATCTTAAAGTCTAACACCGGTGCAGCACATGTAACCACAGAATTGTTTTCTGGATTTGTACAGCTTGTGTTTCCAAGCCGTAGGGTCAGCTCATCAAAGTCATCTCTGGTGGTGGAGCAGTTTGCTTCTAAATCTGTTCCATATTCTACAACTGAAGGAGTATTTAGGATCCCCGGGATGCATGAGTCGTCAGCACCTGTTGACACAGAAATACAGGGGTGAGCTGTTATGCTGTCCTCTGGTGTTGATAATGTTGCATGTGCATGTTGGCGAATTTCAAAGGTTTCCTGAAACTATGTGGTTTAAACGACACAGACATGCACTTTATGCCTGTTTAATGTACACATTGACTCACAAAATAAGTATCCTGAAACCATATAGTAGAGGAAAGGCTAATTCTCTGGCATGTCGGTGGATTTGACCTTTTTTATAGATATTGATTTCTTGCAAACATTAGCTCAAGAATTCAAGAATTTGTTTTCTGTGACATCGGTCGTGAATCAGCTGTGGTTTGGCAATTCTTGTGAAATAAACTTTATCACCACACCCAGTTTTTACAGACATCCCAAATTATATATTTAGATTGAGATGATTAGCAAAGTAACACCGACCCCTCCCACCTAGAAGCAGCTTATTGTGCTGATTACCCCCAAATCTTTATTTGACATTATCGTTTTAATATTAACTTAAGCCCTGGACTTTCAACTATCAAATGCCTATTAGAAATAGTATAAAGCATGTTTTTATTTTTATTATAATTTTCCATTTGAAAGTGTTTTTAACTTAACTCACCAAGATCAGCTGGAAAAAAACTATCACAGGAATAATCTACCTCACTGATATTTTATTTACATCTCTAAAAACGATAATAAACAAAAATAAATATTACAAAGCAATACTATAGCATCACTGCATAGTTTCCACTCACCGCAGGGTACCAGACAGAAGAGGAGAAGTGCCAACATCCTGAGAGAACACGTGCCAAACAGGCACGTTGATAAAGGAAGGCTGTCGAGGGAGGTAATACGTTTTTCAGAAATATCCAAATGATGATGGGCTATCTACCTGCATTTAATAATTTTGATTAACAGCTGGCCTGTAGAGGTGATTCAAGGTTGGCAGTTAAACAAGTACTGGGAGAAAAATGAAACTATAGCTGCAATGTGAATCAAACGCCCTATTGCACAGGAAACAGGAAACAGTGGTGAAACCGTTGTCAATTCCCTCCACCCAATCGAGAAGCTACTGTGTTGGGTATTTTCAATAAATGTGTGATAAATGAGGTAATGTGCAATAAGAATTCTCCTAAGAGTAGGACAAAAACACATTTGATGAATAAGTTGGCCAAGTTTAAACCTTTGGTCTATTGTTATTAGATTAATTGAAACAAGTACAGAGCAGCTATTGTTCAGCGTTTCCTTCGTAGGAAAAAAGTTAAACAAGCAAACATGTCAAAGGTTTGTGGCTTTCTTCAAAAGAAAAATTTAATTGTTAAGGTTTTTTTTTTACATTTTTTGCTTTAACACTGAAGTATTTCTTGTCGTGATTTTTCGAGGAGAAGGATTGAAATGTAAAAGAGACTTCAGTAGGTGAATGATGGTTAAGGAGTATTTAATGATAAAAATAACAAACATGGTACAACAAAAAACACAAGGAACCAGGAACCAGGTGGTATTGGGATGACAAGATAGGAGTGGGCAATGGGAAATGAAAGGCAGGGGCTTAATAACACAGGTGGAAACTAAACAAAAAACAGTGTGTAAAATCCTCTGAAAACACAAACAGGTGTGGATCATTGGTTTCCATCAAAGACGTGAGAAAGATTCTCCTGACATGGAAATATTGTAAGCAGATTCACATCACTGAGAGATAATGACCAACAGTGTAAAACTCAGGAAACTGCAGCGTAATCTGAGCATGAGAAAGAAACGCCCAGTCTCACAAACAACCACTTTCCCTTTTTGGAATTTGAAGATTTGAACAGAGTTAGAGGAAACATCGTCCTTAAGGGTTTATGTAAATAATAATATGTCCATTAAATTTTTTTTAGAATAATGTATTTTGTTTCAAACCTCTAAATTTCTTTTTTATTGTGTTCTGTTTCCTTGTAATGAAATCCTGTGTTATCTGCAGCAATGCAGTTAAGTGGGTTTGATCATCATGGAAACCCTTTTCAGACTGTAGGATCCTCCATGGAACTCAGCCCAGTAGACCCCATCTTGGAAGCGGCTTCGATAGTGTCCACCCCGATACCACACACCGTTCAGATTGGAGTGTGCGCAAGTGTGATACCACCAGCCTCCTTTCTGATAATGAGCACAGTTACCTAATGACACAAGTGAAGGAATTAAGCAATTATTGACACATAGAGTCAAGTCATGTCAGAGAACTGCTGAGCAGAGGTATGACGGAAGCAGACCTGCGTAGCTGTCCTTGTCTCGATCCAGAGTAGTGAAGGCCTTGTTGTTGTGCCATGAGAGAGAGTCTCCTGCGTTTCCATGGTACCGTCCCAAGCGCAGGCGGTACCAGTCGTTCTCTGGCTCCAGGTGGAAGCTGTCATATTCAGCAAACACCTGCCGGCCCTGCCAGTCTTCAAGGACAACCCTGAGTTTGTACTTGGCCTGCTGCGCCAACCAGTAGAGGTGTTCTAGACCAAGCCAGTACTCTCCATTTAGGTTTCCAAATCCTTGCTGCAACAATGCAAAAATAGCAGCTTTAGCAATTTCTGAATGATTAACTTTTTGTATATATCCAAATATCTATTATAACTCAAAACTGCAATCACTGACTTTTACTTAGCACATTTTTTCTTTTCTTTCTAAATTCCAGTATTTCTCAGCCTTTCCTGACTTAAAAGTTGCTTGAAATCACCTTGTACTGCTCCCATGTCCTGAAGAAGTTGACGGACCCATCCTGTCTCCTCTGGATGACGGTCCAGCCACCCTGAGCCTGACTCTGCTCACACCAGGCCTGCAAGAGTAGGTTGGCGCTCTGAAGACGAAGCAGGTAGATCCCACTGCTGGTCTCGCCTGAATCTAGAACATGCTGGCAGTCTCTCCATGGCCCTGGAGGAGATGAAAATAGGCAACCAACATCGTATGCTATATGTGTATTTCTGCTTCTTGTACATGTATTTATGATGTTGGGATTTTATGTGACAACAAAAACACAGATTTTCTTTTTAAGCTTTGTGATATATCTCATACATGAACAGTAACAAAGAATAATCTTACCTTTACATTTTTATTTGTACAAAAAACCTCTCTTTTATTCAGATAGCTATGCTATTTAATATCCATGAATTTTGATTATTTAAAAACTGATGATGAAAGTTTAGTTGCAGGTAGGTGTGGATTTTATTTATGCCTGCCATGCAGCTCTTGCACATACTATAAACAATCTGTGCTGGTTTCTTTAGAGTGAACTAGAGTACATGTTTGGCGTCTGAAAGATTAGCTTCTATTTATCTCTTTGGACATGAAGAATTGGATAAGGTCAACATAGGAATCTGCATGGCCAGAATGTACAGACTAAGAAGCATCTCCCACAATAATGAATATAGATGAGCTGCCATGACAAGCACTTTTACATAAGCTGGATGTAACTAACGCTCTTGCATCACATGGTCACTTTTTTCAGAAAGCTGCCTATTTCTTCCTCTTTATTAACCGCATACGTCTTTGCTGGTGTGTTAATAAAAAGTGAGCGCCTGATCATTATAGAGGCGATGCTCTGAGAGACGCTGGCTGTGTTTGACATTGTTTAGGTTTTCCCAAGAAGATAAAACCTCTATCAGCAGGTCAGTGACACCACCAGCTTCTGCTGCTTATCAGACACAATAAATATGTCTGACACAAGCAAGACTCATCTATAGACAAAGTTTGGAGTCTTATCAAATGCTCTGAAATGTGTTTTGGATACCTGGAGATTTTGTTACAGGGAAGCCAACAAAAGGCAATTCAGTAGGGGGGCTGATTGTAGAGGTAGGAAGGGAATGATCGACGACTGTTTTCACTTGAAGCTGATGTAAAGGAGCACTCTGGTCCCTCTGAACATCATTTGTCATTATGCTTGCTTCAATGCTGTGGTTATGGTGCTCAGTATCACTGCTTTTGGGGGGTTCCGTCATTGTCTGTTCAGAGCAACATAAAACAACACAGGCTAATTTGCAGGCCACAATTAGCATCAGTATCAAATCTAAAAATGAATAAATAAAAAGATCTGCATGCTTCCTACTTGAAAGGTCTGGCTGGAATGCCTACACTGGCACTGCTTTTCAAGTTTGGCTATGAATTGGTTCTGGGAACTTATCGTGGAGGTGAGGGCTCCATATTTCTTCTCCAGTTCCCTGTAACTACTGGAAACCTGCAAAGCCTGTAGTTCCCCCACCAAAAAGAGAAAACATAAGCCAAGATCCATATCTCACCCAATCGTGAGAAGCTGTGATATGGGGGAATCCATGCTTACCTGTGTTGTAGCATTGAGGAGGAGGCTCTCCAACCTTTGGTGCTCCACAGCCTGCTCCTTTTTTTGGATGACTTCACGCAGCAGCTGGTTATAAAGTTGGGCAATACGAGAATTCATGCTGTTGCTTTCTTTGCGTAGGGCTCTTACCTCTGTGGCAAGAGACCCTTCATCCTCCAGTTGTTTCTGCAGCTTCTCCAGCTGTTCCTGCTGCTGTTTAAACCCCAACTGCAGAGCTGCAACCTCTGATTTGTTGAGCATTGGGGAGTGTGTGTTCAAACACAGAGCTCCTGAAATTTTTTGCTGTGGGACAATAAAGGTGTAGGAGCAACGGCCTGCTTTCAGATCTGAGGAACGTGGTGATTGTTTGTACTCTCCATTGGTTCCCAACATTTGCCCTCCAACTTTTTGAGTAGGAACACAAAGGATGAAGAAAAGGGTCAGAGCTGTTTCCAGTGTCTTATCCATTAATCAGTCGAGTGTTTCAGGAAAATCATCCTAGCAAAAAATATTAAAAAAATAAAAATGTTATATTTAAGATCTTTAATGTAGATGGTTGTAGTGTTTTGGGGAATATTTAGATAGTGTTAAATGTAACTTGTACAATTAGATGTGAGTTCCCCCTTCAATACAATGGGACTTTTAAAGTAACTTAAGTTGGGGTGTTCTGCTCTGAATTGTTTTAGGGAATCCAAACTATGTTATATTATTATATTACTAAAATCATATATATTACAGGCAATCCAGAAATGTATTTCTTTTTTACTTGGAAAATTGATTCTTAAAAATGGATGAAGATTTTTATTCTTCATCCTGTGTGAAAATACATTTCTTTTTTCTGTGTTGTCCCACAATGTTTTGGTTGTTTTTTTATTTGTTCTTTTGGTAGGGAATAGTTTTACTTTAATGTTGGCTTCGTTTAACATCAGCCACTCAGATAAACTGCAAAATAAAGTTCAAACTATCACATATTAATGTAACATATCTATACATGTTATGTCTCATAACAGAGTCTCCCCATTGTGCGCTGTGAGTGTAATCATGCGGATGAAGATTCTGAGTCATCCAGGTCATAGTCATTCCATAAAAGTAAAAAAAAAAAAATCCACTGGACTTGGTTTCCAAGATTTGAAGACGTTTCACTACCTCTCCAGGAAGCTTTCTCAATTCAAATATCTTGATTGTAATAATCTTGAGTGTAACTATCTTGATTTCCTCTAAAACTTGACCCATCAATAGAAAAAGTTAATCAGTCAACACAGACCAGCCAGAACCAACACCCATCAATCTACTCAGCAACGCCATGATCTTATGCACACATTTCACTATAAAATAAAAGTCAATTAAATATGCAGCTTCATTTAATTCAGTTTGTTTATATGCTGACAATCAGTGCGGTCACCAGACATATCTTTTTTTTTTCCTAACGAGACAACTGTTATTACTACTTCACTCAATTTTACCTTAATTTTAAGTACAATAAATGCAAGGTTTGTATAAAAGTGGTAATTTTTAATAACTTACCGTGGCAGATCAAAGAGGTTTACATACGTCCTTTGTGTTGAGAAGCAGAAGGTTTCAGAGACTGATCATGCAAAATCAAAATGGCATTAAAAAAAAATGGCAGAAGCTATAAATGAGTGAAAACCTGTGATGCCTGCAAATCTAATCAGAAAGCAAAAAGGTTTGGGTCAGAACAGCAGTCAACTTTGTCAGAAGCTGCGTTTGCTCATGATCTGCTGGTTTCTTGTGTCGGGATCTCTTAAGGAAAGAGGGTAGCTAATCACAAACTATCCAACTGTGGCCTCCCTTTACTGAGTGGGCTGTAGACTCAGGAGTTTGGATGTCTCCTCCCTCTGCCATCAGTCTGTGATCCTGTCTGTCATGGACTCACAATCTCAACAAATGTGCTATGGTGAAATTGCCATTGTTCAGATTTCAGTTTTTGCATTGGATTTGTTGTAAGTAATGCTTAAAAGTAGATGGTTAACCAGTTAATAGGTTTATAGTTTGTAATGCCACTATTATTGCTGCAGATGAGACAAAAACCTTTCGAAGCAGACAAAGATCTCTCATGCGTTTACTCCATTTAACCATGAAGTGGAAACTAGGTTTCAATGACAATTTCAGCAAGGATATCGCCAAAAAATAGTTTTGCTTGTGTGTATCTGTGTTTTAGACGGAAAGAGAAAGAGACAAAGAAAAAGAAAGAAAAAGTGAAACAATATTTTGTCCACCAATTTATAAAGCAAAAAAAATATATATATATTTTTTTTTTGCTCCTATACTTTCTATTCTTTTTAATTTATATTGTGCTCTTATCCAACTGTCCCCTCTCTTAGGACAGACCACGCCTAAACTAGAAGATTCAGGAGTTTTTATTCCACAAGCCATCACTCTAATGAACAGGGTCAGGAAAAACTGTTGAACAATAACCCAGTAACTCACTTCTCTCCAGCACCTGCTTACTAATAACCACTTATTATTCAGTACTGTGTTGTTTACCTTTGCAACCTTTGAACTTTGCTCACCGCACCACTGCTCTACAATTTGGATCTTCCCATTTTGTTTATAGTATTTGTATACCGTATGTGCTCATCATCATGAGCGTTGTACAATTTAGAGTCAAAAATCCTCTTATGTGTACACATACCTGGCAAATAAAACTGATTAAAAACTAAATTAAGATGCATTATTACACATTTTTATTTATTCGGTTACAATATGTACTTATTTGTGGGGTTTTTTTTCTTAAAACTTAATAACCATTATTTGGATCTAAACAAATGAATGAATGAATTGCCTAAGCTGTATCATGTGTTCCTGTCTTCTGCCCACCAACATAATGATATTATCTTTCGTTGCGTGCCTATCTACTGACCTCTTGTGGTCAAAAGTATAACCTACCAACCGCAATATCTAGGAACCAGCCAGACTTGTTCCTACCTTTTAAAACAAGTAAATCGGAGGGAAAGAGTATTATTAAAGAAAATTGATGGGAAAATGGCAAAAAAAAAAAAAAAAAAAAAAAAAAAGAGAGAAAGGTGGGATGAAGGAAGATGGCTTTATAAAATTCAGAAGATAGTAGGAAAAAGAAGAAATGGAAGAGAAATAGGAGGAGAGAGTGATGACAAGGTTAAGATTTGGGCATACAGGACTTAATTATACACTTTTCAAAATTCAAAAGCGTACTACTGGCAAATGTGATTACTGTGGAAAATATGAAACAATAGAACATGTTATACTAAATATGAAAGCGAGAGATGATATATGGGGAGAGAGTTTAAATGTATTAAGGAAAAGATTAATCAATAGATTTTAAAGAAAACTAAATTATTTCATAGAATTTTATTATAGAGAGGGTGAATGTGTGTATGATGTAGACGGGTAGAATAAAAAACTTATGTATAAGTATATAGTTTTTATTTTATTTTATTTTTATTAGAAATTAGTCCATCACGAACCACACTCAATACCAGTAAGTGGCAGTAATGCTACCAAATGTTTGTTGCAAACCCCCAATAAATCGACGAAGAGGAAGAAAAAGTTCCTACCTTCTAGTGAGGAACACGGACATATTAGGGTGTAACACGCCGAGAAACCATGTGGATAGAGGAGATCCTTCGTAGCAGAGGGTTTCTACTTTAATGCTTTGAGACATTTTACTGAGGCACTTGAAGCATGGTTTACTTAAATATACTTTAGCAGCATTTAAAGAGGTTTTGTTTTTGTTAAATAAACCTACAGACTTCTAAATCAAGCATGGGGAAATCGAAGGTACGTGCCTGGCCTAGCATATTAGCTAATGTTTTATAAGCACTGATATAGACGGTAGTTATCAAGGAGGAAATTGTAGGATTCGTTTACGAATATGATATGCGTTATTTACATAATTAAACATTTCTGGAAAAGCGTTGTTGTGAGCCCGGTCTGGACGTTGTTATACGGTTTAGGGTTGTGTTACGCTTAGGGTTTTTTTCCAGCGTTGATATTTATCTATGTTATTGCTTCCTGTGCCTGATGTTTCCACAATTGTTAGACCAAAAACCAGAAGAAGGCCCGAGCCCAAGCTGTCCATGTGGCGGAGGATGCCTACAGAACTGTCCCCCACTCCTTTGTGTTCCATCGGGGTCAAATTGGGAAAAACGTGGGTCAGCTCGTCCAGGACATGAGGAAAGTCATGCAGCCGTACACCGCCGAGTCTCTGAAGGTATGAATCCCTCTGAAAACAGGGCCACATGTTCAGATGATTAAAAGTACGAAATTTTCTGATTCCTTTATTACACAGTAATAACAAAAATGCATCTTTTCACTCTGAAAAAGTCACAAGTCATGTTTTGGAAGTCATATCTGGACATTTAAGACTTTTAAGCTGTGCAGTTTAATCACAATATAAGTAAAATAACCTTAAGTTTAACAGGAGTTTGAAACATTGAGAAAAATTGCAGTGATAACCCCCTAAGACCTGTTAAAACAAAGGACCTATATTACTTTTCAGGTTTACAATTTGAATCACATTTTATTCTAGGACAATTCATGATTATTTACAAAAATAATCATGCGAGTAGTTTCTAATAGGCTAGATAAAGTTGCTTTATGTGAGTTTTTCCCCCTAGAATTTGGACTAGGTGAAACAAAAGGATATTTCCTTTTGATTTATTAAAGCTATAAGTTTGATGTCCTCTAGCAAATGCCATGTTCTGGAGTCACTTAATTCATCGATGAATTAATGCTTCGACCTTAATTTATCTTCAACCCTCAGAAATGCCTATGTGTAATTATTTTTCAATAGCTAAACACAAGAGGATCTGGGTTAATTGGGATGAATCCTTTCAGAAAGACATGTCAGTTCCTTAAAAATATCTCTTAAAAGACACTATAGTTCCAATTAAATCAATATATGACTAAACCCTCTACAGGTATAACCTATGATTAAAATGTTTCCGTTGATTTTAAATGATCTACAGTGACATGATGGTGGTTTTATTTTTGATGGTGACTCCTGGATATAAAAAATATCTGCTGGGATAATTTAACAATAGTTTTATAAAATATGCATGTCTTTCTCTATTTTTATTTATTTTTTTCCAAAGGACTCTGTCTTGGAGGTCGCCTCTCTAAATACAGCTTCCCCCAGATGTTAGCATCGCTTACTTTAACAAATTTGCACAATTTATAAAATATAGTTTCCCTCTCATGCCTTTGCCTTTTAAAACCAGGTACGGAAAAAGAATCTCCTGAAGGATTTTGTGTCCATAGCGGGGCCTCTGGGAGTGACCCACTTCATTATCTTTGGCAAAACCAGCGACAGCATCAACATGGTGAGATTAAAGGCATATCTGGTTTTACTTTTTCTTATGTAAGATGCTCTGTTATCCATTCAGCTTCTTCTTTTTTTTTCTCCTCCTTAGAGACTGGCTCGTCTTCCTAAAGGCCCCATGCTTTATTTTAAAGTTGTAAAGGTACACTTCATAATTTGCTAGTTAATATGTCAGGTTCATGTGATGATGCATAAAAAACTTGATTGTTAAGTGATGTTTTCAAAGTAAACGCACTGATGAACCCTAGCAGCCAAGTCATGCAACCTTTATTATCTTTCTTTATTTAATCCATTTTTATAAGGACTTTTCTATTTCATGTTTCATCCACAGTATTCCCTTATAAAAGATGTGGTTTCGTCTTTGAAGAAGCACAGGATGCATGAGCAGCAGTTCACCCATCATCCACTTCTCATCCTCAGTAACTTTGGAGTGGATGGCATGCATGTGAAGCTCATGGCCACCATGTTCCAGAATATGTTTCCCTCAATAAATGTCCAAAAGGTGAGAAAACAAGCCCTTTTGTAAGAATCCTAATTTGTAAATGTTATGATATGATGAAAGTATAGTCTTCTGATTAAATGTGAAGAATTTTCAAAAGTAAACGCTTTCTGATTCATTCATGAAGTAGACCTTTTTAATCTCATAAAAAGTAGTTTAAGCTTTGGCCTAATGACATTTTTTTATTTTTTTAGGTAAATCTCAACAGTATCAAGAGGTGTGTGCTGTTTAGTTTTGACCCAGAGACTCAGGAAATTCAGTTTCGACACTAGTAAGTATTGTGATAAAATAAACAGGTCTTCTAAATGATGGGCTCAGATGATGACCAAACACGACTTGACTCATTCATGATTTATGTCCAAAGTAAACGCACTGATGGGCCTTTATAGAATGTCTGTTACTTTTTTTGTTTTCTCTCATTAATTGAGGTCAAATATTTTTATTCCCAATCTGCAGCAGCCTGAAAGTCGTCCCTGTGGGGATGAGCCGAGGAGTAAAGAAGCTGATGCAGGAGAAGTTCCCCAATATGAGCAAGTTCGAGGATATTGCCGAGCTGCTGGTGAAGTAAGGATCTATGTTTGCAGCGATTAAAAAGAACGTGAACCACTGTTATGTTTTAGAGATGGAAATCAGATGGAAGGCTATGTTTTCTCTAACAACTCTTTAGGGGAGCGAACTTGTCTGAAAGCGAAGCAGAGCAGGACGGTGAACACAATATAACTGAACTGCCACAGATGTATGCTGGAAGAGGCAACATGCCATCCCAGCAGAGCGCTGTCCGTTTGACAGAAGTGAGTCAAAAACTTCTATATCTGAAACACCCGATTGACGTTTGGATATCAGCTCAACCTGTTCCACTTTGCTCTCCATAGATCGGCCCTCGAATGACTCTGCAGCTGGTAAAGATCCAGGAAGGGATGGGTGACGGGAACATCATCTACCACTCCATGAGTTAGTCCATCTGTTTCCTAAATTCTTTCTGTTTGAGCTGTTTGGATGAACTTGATGAAAATAACAATATGATTCCTATGATTTCTCTCCTAAAAGTAAACGCTTACTGATTCATCCTGAGCATTGTTTAGATTTTATGCTCATGAGGCACAAACTGTTTCTTAATTTGTTTTTTTGGTCTTTTTCTCCTTGCAGTATCTAAGACAGAGGAAGAGATTCAGGAAATCCTGAAGAGAAAGGAGGCCAAGATGAAGGAAAAGGAGAACCGAAGGAAAACACAGGAAGAGAATGTGGCCAAGAAGAAAGAGAAACGAGAAGAGAACAAGTAATTTAGACCTAAACGTATCAGGCAGATTTCTTTTATTTTTATAAATGTTTGTCTATAAAAAAATTGTGTTACTTTCAAGGAAAAAGAGTCTAGAAGGCATCAAGAAAAAACAAGCTGAAGCTGAGGAGGACAGTGAAGTGGAGGATCCAGGGATGCAAGGAGATCAGGCTGCTGCTGTTGAATCTGATGATGATGTGGAGTACTACAGACAGGCTGTGGGGGAGGAGCCAGATGAGGGTAAATACTAAAATTTACCTGCTTTGGACCCTTGGTTACACTATTTCTTTAAAATCTTTTCAAAAATGAATAATTCTTTTTCCCAGATATGTTCCCTGGTGCTAAGAAGAGGAGACGCTCTGACAAATCTCAGGAACGTCCCAGGAAGAGAAAACTGTCTGCTGGTAAAACCTCCAGAGATCCAGATTCTAAATCACCAAAAAGAAAAAAAGCAGTAGGACAGCAGAGAGACAAAGCAGGAACCGCTCTACAGGGAAAAGGAAAAGCTTGGAAAAAGTCTAAAGATGGAGAGAAAGCATTCGGTAAGAAAAAATGGCCTCCGGGGAAAGCATTTGGTTCCAAGAAATCTGGAGAGAGAGAAAACAAATTTGGAAGGAAAAACTTTGATGGAAAGAAAAACAAGGACAAGCATTTTTCTTCAAAGGGTCACAAAAGCAAACCTGGCTTCAAGAATAAGAAGGGCGCAGGTGAAAAACAAGGTTTCAAACGGACTAAAGGGAAACGTTGAACTTTGGTTGCAGTACCTTATAGAGGCAGCAGGGGGCAGCAAATCTTTGCTCTGACTGCTTCAACATTTAAGCACTCAATTTGAGTGGATGTTGTTGGAACAATTTCAAAACAATGATTGTTTGGAAAAGTTATTTTGTATCATTTGTGTTATCCTCAGTTCTTAAATAAACTTTTTTTTTTGTAAATATGACACTCTAATATTCTTGTGTTCTGTCATTTCTTTCCACTTATTGAAGTTCATGAATACGTTAAAATGTTTTGCTACAAAACTATAAATTAGTTAAGCTATAAATAGTTTGGAATTGAATTTTATTGAGTTACAATTTACCTAGTGAAGAGACATGGTTAATGGTAGGTGATGGTTTGCAAAAGGTCTTTTTAAAAAGGGTGGTAAATGGAGATCATGAGGTTTTTGGCAGCAGTAGCTCAGCTGGTGCCCACTCTGGAAGGTGTCTGAATAAAATATCAGATGGGGCTTCTATAAATAGAAAAAAGGTAAAAACTGCAAATAATTGGAAATTGAGAAGCAGGGTGGATGGTGATTATGTCCTCCAACGGCCTAATGGCAAAACTAGCTCAGGATCAGGATAGTCCAAGTTATTGTAAGCTTTACTAAAAATTAAAGCTTTAAAGTTGGTCTTAAAAGAAGATGGTGAGTGTCATTCTGTCTTTATTTTTTATGTGACCAATTTATTCCCACCTGTGATCATTTTCTCATCTTCGAATAGAAAAACGTATTTTCTATCCTACGATAGAAGTTTGCCTTTGGCTTGCTCACACACAATCTTTTGATTCTTTTCTACCTTCAGATATTTTTCTAAAAGTCAGGAATATTGAAAAAAACTGAAGAGATTTCCCTGAAATTTGTTTTGAATTTGCTTCTCATGGGTGGGATGCTCTGTCAGATGTCATTTAAAAACTGGTCAGTCAGGACAAGGTTATTCGGAAATACTGTTATTTCTTCACCAGAAGTCACAACAAAGCAAAGACAAACCTGTATAGGTACAAAAGGTTTTTAGAGTGTGCATTTTTAAACTAATTTTAATTATTTGAATTAGGAAATGCACATTTATTAACATATCAGCTTAAAGCATCAATATAAATATGCTTTAACAGGTCATTTGCATCCGATTTCCTAAGGCAGGTAAGAACAGTGAACGTTAAACATGACACTATGGGAGACAGCAGAGTGAACACAAACAGATAAGATGCCAATAATATGAAATCACAATAAAATTAGGTTAACGACCCCAAGGAAACAGATCAATTCACCTGTGAATTTGGGTCTGGTTATTTTTCAACCAATGTTTCAATAAGATTTTAAAACTTTTGTAGGTTGCATAGCCCCTAACATGAGCTGGCAGTTTGTTCCATAACTTTTCCTTTGATGGATGCAACCATTTGGCCAAATTTGGGCCTAAACTGAACATTACAGTCTCCTCTGGTTATAGCCCTGGTTGCTGCTAGAATTGTCATAAATAAGTACTTTTCATCTATTGTGCCTCTAGTTCTATTTCAAACAGAGTTTTTTTTTTTATAGCAATATTTTCAGATTGATGCTTCTGGTGTCGTCACTGCAGTTTTCCTTCTGCATTTCTAACAACACAAGCAGGGGCACAAGGAAATGACTCTGCTGTTCTGTCACTCAGATCAGCATTGGACGACTAAGGAGCGACTTCTACCCTCAACCTTCTCATCAACGAATTAGTAAATCAAAGCTTTACTCTGGCATATTTGCATGTCTGCATCTGGGTAAGCTGCAGCTTATTTTATTGCTTCTAGGCTATAGCAAAGAACATCGGTAGGGACTTTTTTTAACTCCTGTTTTTTTTTTTTTTTTTATTAAAGGGTTGTGTTGAGCTGAAAGCAGGATGTCGGTCAACTTCTCTGACTGTGAGAAGTTTCAGATTAGCCTGCTGCCTACCATGTATGGGGTCGAGTTTGTTGTGGCCTTTGCAGGAAATCTGTTTGCCTTGTGTCTGCTGTTTGTCAGAGAAAGGCGCGACTGGCACTCGGGTGTCGTCCTCTCCTGCAACCTGGCCATCAGTGACCTGCTGTACATCCTCACTCTGCCTCTGCTGATCGTCTACTATGCCCTGGGGAAACACTGGATTTTTGGCGAGGCTGTGTGTAAAATGGAGAGGTTTCTTTTCACCTGCAACTTATATGTGAGCATCTTCTTCATCATGGCCATAAGTGTGAACCGCTGTGTGGCTATCGCATGGCCCTTCTTCACTCGCTCCTACCTGGAACCATCCCATGTTAAAGCCATTAGTGTGATCATATGGATCATTGTAGGAGTCATCTCCTCCCCTATGCTGAAATTTGCATCTCTTTGTAAACACAGTTACAATAACAATACTTTATGTGTGGCCTTCTGTCACCAAACGTCTGACCCCAAGTCTGACTTTATTTACAAAGTATTCCTTGCTGTGTTTGGCTGTCTTGTTCCTTTCATAGTAACTTTTACTTCTTACTGTGTAGTGACTCGGGTTGTGTGGAAAAATGCCAACATAACAACGCTTGAAAAGCGTAAAGTTGCCTTGTTAGTCTTATCAGTAATTGTCCTCTATGCTGTTTCCTTTGTGCCCTATCGTGTCTACCAAGTCTATCATCTGTATTTAAGGATATATCCCCAACACACACTTTGTTGGGTCTACAACATGTACCAAGTATCCAAAGGTCTGGCAACGTTGAACATGTGTATCCATCCCATCCTCTACATGGCTTTGTTTGACAGTATTAGACTGGTATGCTGTGGACAGAGCTTAGAAGACAACAGAGCTGGATGAGGAAGTAGAGGTGTCGCTTGGTTGCTCTTGCATGAAGCACATCCTTGTTTTAGACTGAACATAGCTTTGCTAGAAGGATCTTTGCAGAACTTCTACATGACACAGTTTTGTACTTCTTGACCAATCATGTTTGTAAAAACAGATAATCTTATAATTTTCCTAATAAAATTAAAAAAAAGTGTTGCATTCTGTTATTACCATCCCATCTAATTTATATGATGTTAAGAAAAAGTTTTTTTTTTGTTTGTTTGTTTTTTGCTGTTTGGTTGAACTGGAATGTTTCTGAGCATCAAAACCTTTGTATCAGACATAACAAAACTAAATGCAAAAGGAAGTTTTAGGGTGATTTCATTTATTAAAAGAAAATGGCTACCCTCCCTACAGAATCAAATTTTTAAAAAAACAACAACAAACACTTAATTACAATGTGTTTTTTGCAAAATTAAGTAGATTAAAAGAAAGAAACCCCTCATTTTCAACCTAAACAAAATATAGAACATTTCAAGAAAAACATTTCACTAAATTCTCTAAAGAATCTCAATAATATTCATGCAGTCTCTTGTTTATTGTTAGATTAGATAAGGTGACAGACAGAGAACAAGAAGAGAAACCAGACTTCCCCTGCACCTCCTCAGCATCTATTTATGCCAAAAGGGACAGTTCCTCCAGCTAAATCTGGATCTGGGTCCTACTCAATGTGATGGGCCTGGAAACCCTCCAAACGAAGCATCCTGATCTGATGCCCTGAAACACTTAATTATGCATTCATTTCTGGTCTCTTTCAGCCCTTACCTTGAAAGCCAGATTTCTGCACTGTTCTCTTAATACCCTGCCGCAGAATGCAACCACGAGGTCTGGGTTTCAATATCTGTATTCGTTCTGTTTTTTCAAACATGTTATTAAAGATTATTCACAACGGGCAGTTCAAAGCAAGGGCCAACAGGGGCCAGTGCCCCTGTCAGACTAGTGCTGGCCCCTAAATCGAATTAATATTTTAATATTAATATTTAAATCGATTGTTTTGTTTTAAGAGCAAAAATATTATTTCCCTTGGCCCTCATTTTTTGTTTGCCTGTTCAAATGAGGGGAAATGGAATAATTTTATTTATTTACTTTTTTAGATGCATTTACAGCCAGCTTCAAGGTGCATCAAGATAAGATCATAGTTTTAATCTGTTAGATTGGGTATTTGCAACCTTGGCTTTTTGCTTCTCTTAATACACAAAATGATTTTAGCCCTTATTTTCTGGAATGTCTCTTTTTTTTTTGTGGGTCCCCCATGAAAAAAAAAAATTCCCCTTCATCGCCCCTCTGATAAACTTACTTTTTCTGTCAGACGGATCTTGAAAAAACCTAGAGCAGGGACCTAGAGCGTCAAACGAAACCAAAATCCTTAATCCACCGTCATGCTAGTGTTATTGTGTCCGCTTTTATTGTGACAAAACTATGTAAAAAAAACAATGAAAAAGTTGGGTCACTTCATGCTTTTATTTTGAAGTGTAAATAACGGAAGTGAGTTCTGCTGCTTCGCGGTGATCCTCTTGAAGCTAAGCTAACGGAGAGGATGCCGTCGATTGATTACGACGAGTAAGTTTCATTCAGAATTTTACACTTTTCCTATCTGTGTTTACGGTTTTATTAGGAATATAACCCCGAATTTCCTTTCTTTCTTCCAGCTCAAAGCCCAGCTGGGCCGATCAGGTCGAAGAAGAAGGAGACGGTTGGGAGGATTTTTTTTTTTAGCCTAGAAGGCTAGCGTTAGCATAGCTCCGATATTAAGGCCCGGCTAGTCGGCTTACATTTCCACGTGTTTTTTTTTTTTGTTTGTTTTTTTGACAGTCGGTTACTGAAATTAACATTCCGACTGTTCTGGATACATAGCTTTACAATTGTATTTGTTATTGAATTTTAGTGAGTAGTTTAAAGGGGTGTTTAGTTTCTTTTACTTGGCGATAAGAAAGCGGCCCTGGTGATGGAGGAAGCGTTTTCTAGCACTTAAAAAATGCAGAAAGCTGTTTCTACAAGACTTTAAACATTAATTACAAACACGTTAATGAAGTAAGATGACTTTTACAATATTTTTGGATTGTTTTAGGTTGGGTCCGGGATAAAAGAATAGGAAATGTAACAACAGATGGGAAACTTGAGCAGTTTTATCACAAATTTTAACTGATAACTAATGATCATATTGTTTTCTATATGCTTATGTGTCATGTTCATTTCCCCCTGTTTTACTAGACACACTACCATCTCCGAAGGAAACCATCAAAGGAAACATAAAAACTGTCACCGAATATAAAATAGATGAAGATGATGGGAAAAAATACAAGGTGATTAATTTGATGATTAAACAGAACACTTTTCTAGGTTTATTTTTCTGCAATATATTTCAAAGCATCTGTTGGTTTTTATATCCCAGGCGCTTTGATATAAGTTGATTTCTTTTAACCGATGCTACCAGGTCATCATGTTGTTGAGAACCAATGCAATGCTCTTAATCTGTTAAATGATTTTTGTCTAGATTGTGCGGACCTTTAAAATCGAGACAAGGAAGGCATCCAAAGCTGTTGCAAGAAGAAAGGTCTGTATACATCACCTGAGGTGTGAGGGGCATTTAACTACCCAATGATTTTGGTGTTGTGAACTTTTCCTGTGATGAAATATTTTGCAGAACTGGAAGAAATTTGGAAACTCTGAGCGTGATCCACCGGGTCCCAATGTTGCTACCACTACAGTCAGCGACGATGTCTTCATGACATTTATCTCCAGCAAAGATGTGAGAATCTGTTGCATTTATTTTAATTCTTGCCAAGTTTTCAGATTCTTGCACATGAAAACCCAGTGATAGTAAAGTTAAAGTTTGATTAATGAAGCCAATAATTTCTCAGAAATTCAGTTTTTGCCTCCATCCTCTTCTGAACACTATAGTGAGTTAGTTTAAAGTTTCCAGTTGCTTTCCTTTCAATTTGAAAATCAGTCTAGAAACTTTCTCTGCAGTATTGCTTAGCAAAGGAGTAAGAGAAAGAATTGCTATGTAGTGCAGAATCAGTGGTCTCAGAGTTGTGTACCTTTTGCCTGAGATGCTATTCCTTTTTGCAGGACTTGAATGCCCAAGACCAGGAAGAAGACCCAATGAACAAACTTAAAAACCAGAAGATTGTGTCGTGTCGTATTTGTAAAGGCGACCACTGGACGACCCGCTGTCCGTACAAGGACACCCTGGGCCCTATGCAAAAGGAACTGGCTGAGCAGCTTGGCCTTTCCACTGCAGACAAGGACAAGGCTCCTGGTTCTGGTACCAGTTGTTTGCTTTTTTTAAATTTATAATCTTATGGTCTTTGTGCAGTGTTCTTTTTTTTTTTTTTGCTATTTGAGTTGTGTTGTCAAAATATTTATATATTTTTTAATTAGCTGAACCAGAACCTGTGCAGCCTGCACAAAGCAAGACTGGCAAATATGTTCCCCCAAGCCTGAGGGATGGAGGTACCCGAAGAGGGGAGTCTATGCAGCCGAACCGCAGAGGTGAGAAGAAGTTAAAGTGTGTCAGTTGCTACAGCTTTGATCAAACACTAAATGACTTCTCCTTCCAGCTGATGACAACGCTACAATCCGTGTGACCAACCTGTCTGAGGACACCCGTGAGACCGACTTGCAGGAGCTTTTCAGACCATTTGGCTCCATCTCAAGGATTTACCTGGCAAAGGACAAGAATACAGGACAGTCCAAGGTTGGTACTCACTTTCTGCATGTTCTGTCTCTATTAGATCCTCACAAATGAGCTGATTACCATTCAGCAGTGTCTGTTAGAATTAGATGGACAACCATTGAAAAGGAAAGCTCCAGTTTTCTAATCTAGCATCGTCTTTGCTGCAGGGATTTGCTTTCATCAGTTTCCACCGCAGGGAGGATGCAGCCAGAGCCATTGCAGGAGTGTCCGGCTTTGGATACGATCATCTTATTCTCAATGTTGAATGGGCCAAGTGAGTTGATAACCATTGTTGCATATTATGTTAGCAGTATGGTTTTCTAGTGTTAACTTTAAATGTTTCTTTTCAGACCTTCCAACAACTGAGGAATTCATCTACTTTCCAAATGCCAGATTTTCACTGTAAATGTGGCTGTTACCTAAATAAAGATAGTAAATTGTCACTTTTTGTTGTTTGGATTTTTCTTTGGATTGTATATCTAAAATATTCAAAGCTTCAGATATAAAAATCTTAGAAAATTGTCACTACCAAGCAGAAAAGTGACTTAGTCACAACCTGCAGCCACTAGCTATTTATAAAAATAGGCTGCAGTTACATTTCCTGTATTGAAAGATGTCAGGTCTTTTACTTTGAGGTAGTAAAAATAACTAGGCAGGTGTTCAGTGGTCCAAAGTTGAGACTCAAGTCATCTAATCATTTTGAAATCAGACTGGAGTTTAAGGGGCAGAATCCAAGTTGCTTGAGGTCCAGTTTGAAATTTCCAATTTGGGGTTCCATGTCTTATTGGTCCAGTTTTATGAAGTCCAAGTTCGTTTGGGCCATCTATCAGAAACCTAAAGCATTTCATTTCTACTGGTGCTGAAAAACCTGACAAAAATTCTGAACTTCATTTTAGCATAACCTCAAGTTCTCCTTTTTGGGCTTTGGGCTGTTATCCAAATTTATTTTGTGTTTAGGATTCAAATTTAATTAAATAATTTCTGGTTTCAACCTGCCAGTTTCTTTTGGCTGCTGAGCTGGATGTGTAGGAGGAAAGCAGATATCCTGTAGAGCAGAGTTCACCGCTTTTGTTGCCAAAGTCTCTAGCAGGAAAAAAGTCACTAGATGCTTTTTGACATAAGTGCTAGAGGGGTCTGAAAAGTCACTTAAATATAGCGACCAAAGCACTAAGTTGGCAACACTGCTATTCGCATAGTTTGTTTTCAAATAGTTTGCTGCTGTCTGGACCTTTCTGAACATGTGCAGCAAATGGACTGATCCAGTAACACCAAAATTTACTTTGAGATCAATTTAATCCCTTCCAAATGAAGTGACTAATCAGCTTCTGTTTAAAAGACTGGTCCAAAAACTATAACAGGAATCCTATGTAAAAAAAAAAAAAAAAAAAAAGTTGGTTACACGAGCATACCTTCAAACTACTCTAATCAGATTTTCGGTCAAGCTAAATCTACAAATCCTTATTTTCAAGTACAAAGCTGCAATACCATCACGTCAATTGAACCACAAATACAATTTCAGAAGAACTTTATTTGAAATATTACATATAAAATCTACATACAATTTACTCCACATTGAACAATTAACAGCATAATAAAAACAAGACTCAATATGGAATGATTACTACATAGAACATAGTGGCCGCTTGGTGACAGCTGAAAGTCAAATCACTTAAGTATTCCGTCATCGGTATTAAAACCTTTAAAATGTGGACAAGGGGAAATTAATCAGAGACGTCCATTTTTTCTTGTTTGATGTCTGCAATAAAAAACAAAAAAAAGAATCAAGTTAAAACGGTAAATGTGAGATCAACAGGAAAAAGCAGAAGGGAAATTCTCCCTAGTACCTGCTGTAGCTTGTTCCTCCTTCATCCTTTCAAAGACGCATTTCTTGATCTCCAGCCCGATGGCTCTAGAGAGCGGGGGAGGAACAGCATTTCCAACCTGGGTGAAATAAAGTAATAAGAAAACAAGGACTAAGCTGACAAAGAACCTGAAACGATTCATATGTCACAAGCTTGACAAACTAAACCGATTGTTTGTGAAACCATGTCAGTTTGTGGTAAACTCGAACTGGTTCTTACCTGTCTGTGTTTGTCCAGAACGTTTCCGAAGAAGCGGTAGGTGTCAGGGAAACCCTGAGAGCGAGCACACTCCCTCACACTGACAACTCTGTGCTGCTCTGGGTGCAGAACGCGGCCCTGAGATTGCACAAATGGATTAAGATCATCAGGAATTACATTTCAGGTTTATTTATCGGGAGCGACCAAATCTCAGATTATAGTTTGAACACAGCCTTCATGAGCCATAGAATAAACTTCTGATCTTTTTCCCAACATTCAGGCATAAAACTGGAAGCATGATATACCTGCTTGCCCATGGGTTCAGGGTTGGTTACAGTTGTACTGAAGAAGCCGTCCCACTCCAATCTGCCATAGAGCCCGGCCCAGTGGTTATGGCGGTTTCCGGTGTGGGGCAGACACCACGGGATTAGGGTGTTAAACTGCCTGTCGGCAGAGTCACAGGTTTTCCCTAAAACAAAGAAGAGCATTTCATCAGCTTGGAATCTAAGTTTAACCATTTTATTTTAGTTTCTTTAGAGATCCGATAATTGAGCCTCATGTACCTGCAGCGCAGGAGCAGACGCCTCTGAGAGCACCGGTGCTGCTGCGGCCATTTTTCTTATCATGGTGCGTGTAACGTAGTTTCTTCGTCATGGTGCCATCTTTTAACCGGACTTCAATGTTGGGCAGATCTCTCCAGTCTGAGCCTGGAGCCAGAGGGATGTGACGCATCCTGGCCTCCACTAATGCACTCATGTCCTGAGATTAAAAGTCATAAAAACAATAATTAATACTAGTAATTAGTGATGCATTTTTGTAAAAATGTTAATATTGCTTACCTTGCAGATGTGGTCTCTGAGAATAGGCTGATATTGTGTGCCTCTGATCTGCCTCTGGAACCAAGACTGAGGTTCTCCGTTGTAGGAAATCTCCAAGGCAGAAGCACCATTACGAATCTCAGGCAGATCAGACATGGTGTCCCTGACGGTGATGGTTCTATAGATGCCACCGTTACCTCTGTTGGAAAATAGAAAAGGCTCAGTAAAGTTTGCAGAACAATAAGTGCTGCTTAGGTCGGGGTTTCCATTACCGTGTCACATTGCTGACATATTTTTTCTCATCCACTGCCACTGTAAGCGAGCACGCTCTAGGAGCAAACACATGCAGGGGTTCAGGGTAGCGAGGCAGCTTCTCTCCTGGAGCAGCAGCCAGGATGATAGCTCTGCGGCGAGTCTGAGCAACACCGTACTGACCGGCCTGAGAAGCAGCAAAGGACAGAAATCCTTAGAGAACATTTTTTCCCCACACAAAAAAAAAAAATAAAAAAAAATCAATAGAATGGATAATAAGTCATTCCCACCTGCAGGACTCCAAACGTACACTGGTAGCCCATCCGCACCAGACAGCGCAGAGTCAGCTTCAGGACCATGGAGTTTTTGAATGATACAAAGTTCCTCACATTTTCCAGCAAGAAGAACTTTGGTCGGTAATAGTCACAGTAACTGCAAAAGAAAAGGATCCGAACCAATCAGTGACTAAATCCGATTACCTGCTCTGATATACAGCCAGTCTTGTAGACACTCACCTAAGATATGAAACCACGAGTGAGTTTTTGAATTTGGAATAAGTGCGAGAATTGAAGCGGTTCATCCCACTGAAACCTTGGCAGGGAGGCCCACCACACAGCATTTCCACATCGCCCTTCTGAGGCAGCTTTTGGCCGAGAGAATTAGTCTTCTCTCCAGACATGACCAGTTTCAGGAGGACATTACAGTCCTCAGTGAACACCGTGGTGCCGGGATTGTTAAGGCGGAACGCCTGTGCAGCTGGCTCCCACATCTCAATAGCCCAGAGCGTCTCAGAGATACCTGAAGGCAGTAAGTGGAAACTAAGCAAAACGGTTATCAATTTGATAACATTCTAGTGCCTGAAACGGAAGAGGAACTTACCAGCCTGGTGGAAGCCTTCAGAAAGTCCGCCACACCCAGAAAACACATCAAGAGTCCGATATTTCTGTACTTTCGGTGCCTGGGGCTCCGAGCGAGGCTCCTGGGACTCTTGTGATGCCTTCCCTTTACCTTTACCTGATAAAAGTGAAGTTGAACATAAGTCAGCAATGAGTTTTAGATTAATACAACTCTGCATGTAGGCCGTCTTTTTTAGAAAACAAACCTTTTCCTTTGCCCTTTCCTTTTCCTTTATGAGCACAAGAGCGTGCGTGGTTGGGAGGATCTTCAAAGCTCTTTGATTTAGCATTGTACGCCTGTAGGACAGAACTAGGTTCATCTCTAGACTGAAGTGATGTTCAATTATGTAAACATGAGACCACAGCAGAAAAACAGAAGTGAGAAGTTATACCTCCAGGAAATAAAAGCGGTCAGGTGCACCACTGGAGTAATCCTGCACAGATTCATTCAGGTCCTCTGCGTACTCTACTTGACAGCGACCAAGAACTTCCGACATGCTGACCGTCACTTCTTCATCACTCCAGTAGAGCTGATTGATGTCTGTGTGGTAACTGGCTTTGACACCTCTGTGTGTGTTCTCAGGCCTGGTTGTTGACAAAGAATTATGTAAATGTTTGACTTTCTTTCAAGCAAAAACTAATTGACCTTGGAAAGGAATAAAAATGCATCTACCTGTAGAACTTATAGAGTCTCAGTTTGACTTCCGCTGTGTCAGCTTTCCCATTGCTGCGGCGATGACAGAAGATTTCTTTGATGCGGCCAACACGGAAAGGCTCTGGAGCATCCAGGTTTGAGCCCTTAATGTAGTCTGAAGATTTCCTGTAATACTCAGGATACAGATCTTCATCCACATCCTCCTTCCTGTGGGAGCGTTTTACTGGACTGGCCGGTTTCACACTGATGACCAGAAATAAATTGATAAAAGGTGATAATTAGGGTATCAGTCTGGAACACTTGGCCGACTGACCATATTTGGACGCTAGTAATCCAATATAAAGCATAAAATATCAAGGGGTTCCTCAGGACTGTTTTAAGACCTCGTCAATTCAATATGTAAATGCACCAAAATGATAAAACAACAGGTTCTAGTGTTAAAAAGCACATTTAGAGATGAACACCTCCATAAACTAAACTGAAATCCTTTAATTTTCAGTAGGTTAAATAATAGTCTTGTTATCAAATCTGGTAACTACATCTTATTCGAATACTGCAGCCCGAGTAAAATCTGCACAATGAATCTTATCATACATGTTCTCCAATCATTGCACTGGTTCCCTGTTACTAAAAGAATAAATGTATATAGCTTATGGTCTATAAAGAAGTAAATGCTGTTGGATCTTACAGTCTGTCAGATCTGCTTGTAAGGCATCAGAAGTTAGTTCCCAGAACCAGAAGTAAACTAGCTGCAAAAATTGACTTCAAAATAGACACTAAATACATTGTTTTCTAATGAGTTTTAAGAATTACACAAATGACATTCTTACCTAAAGCTGAAGGCTTCAGGAGGCAGGTAGACGCCGTCTCCAACCCTGAACTGTTCTCCCTTGAAGCAGGCTAATGCATACTGAGCCTTGTTGTCATTGTTCTCATTCTCCAGAGGCTCAAATGCTCGAGGTGTTGCCTGCTCATCTCGCTGTTTAATACGGGCGCAGCTGCCGCAGAATCTAAAGGAAAAATACAGAGTTAATGTAAAAAATCATTCCAACTTTTCCTTCATCCTGTTCACATAACCAGGTGATTCGCTCCCAGTGTGTTGTAGAGCTAGATATGCAAGTGATTGGAACTAATCTCTGTACAGGCTTTTTACACTCTGGACCTAGATTACCAAACTCTGCAGAGATCATAAAAATATATATACATCCTTGATTTATAATGTGCAAAAATGAAAACAGGTTTGACTTTTAAGTATCTGATAAACAGATGTTTTTTACCTGAACTTGCAGTCTTCTGATTGTTCAATCTTGGGGGGAGTCTCAAATCGGGCAAACTCCACATCGTACCAGAACTGATAGAAGAAACTCTTTCCATCATCTTCAATCACCTTTAGGTCAACATCAACCCCGCCCTGAAACATCAAAAATATTTTCTCAATTAAAAGCTCAAAATAAAAAGACAACAAGGTGCAGTAAAACTATAATCTACCTCCATGGACCAGTTGTTTGATGGCGCTTTGTACATAACGTTGACTTTTCCCTGGACGTAGCTGAGCAGCATGTCTTCACAATCGTCAACAATGACGAGCTCCAGTGGATCAGAGGACTCTCCAAGCACAGTGTGGATGCCTCGAAGGAACCAATGGGCATGAAACATCTTCCCATTATTGTCCTCCCACAGAGACGTGATCCTGAGAAAGGAGCAGCTCATTAAACAGAGACAGCTTAGATTGAACAAAATGTCAGAGCAGTTTAGAAAATGTCATACCTTGCTAGATACAGAGGAATGGATGGATCTTCTGATGAAACAGAGACACAGTCTCCCACTTCCAGCACTTCATCATTCAAAGAGACCTTCTTGTAGTAGTGCCTCTTTCCCACAGTCTGCAGAGAAATCGGTTTAATTAAGCTTCTTTGCAGATATGCAGGTTTTTGAAGAATGTTTCCCCAAAGGAAAAAAAAAAGTTTATTTAAGGATTATAACTTTTTTTCTTGCATAATAATAAAGTAATCTCATGAGCTTCTTCCATTAGAATCACCAAGTTTTTTTTTTTTTTTTAAATGAGTTTAAACAAATCTGTTTGACTTCCTCAATTAAACCTTAAAACATCAGCTGCAGATAAGTGGAGGGAAACCCTAAAAGGCAAATATTTTGCAACAACCTTCATCCTGTGAGTCTTGTTGAAGGATGCACTGCCATGTTAAGGCTGCCCCCTGCTGGCAGAGCAGAGGCAGAACAGCATTTGTTTGAAAGGAAATCTGCTAACCTTGCATGGAAGCTGAATTCTGGTGGTATTTGTCCGTTTACAAACAGAATCCATTTTGTCCCAAAACAGCTTTGCAAATCATGTTGCAGAATGGTGATTTAAGGTGGGACATACAACAGTCATTAAAGAGAGAAGCTCTTTGAAATTTTTGGACAGAAAGGTGTGCCTTTTTACGTCCTGATATATATATATATATATATAAATAATAAATTAAACTTTGGTACGCCAACACTAGATATCATTTTTTCCCCTCAACCAGGTTGGAAAGAGCTGCTGAACGTCCAACATTCCACTGAACTGATTTGATTGGAACTGAATACTGTAAATAGTGCTCCACATGGTCAATACGGCTTTTGTCACCAGACACTTCAGAAGCAGGTCTCTCCAAAAAAAAAAAAAAAAAAAAAGCCTTCTCTCAGGTCTGCTCTTATGCAGATTAAACCGTTGGACTATAAATGTAACCTCATTAGGCAATAAAAGGAACCTATAAACCTACCTCCACAGGCTCACCGATCCATGCAAGTTTGGACTGGGTTTGTCTCTTTTTCTTAGTTTGGAGAACCTTTTTGGGCTTCTCTGGTGGAGCATCTTCCTCTTCAACATTCTCATCATCCTCAGCCTCCTTCACAGCAAGGTTTGGACATCTAACAAAGAAATGCACCCATAGTTTAGCTCCAAATGTATCCTCATCTTTCCAAGTTCATACCAAAACTTTAAACAATAAAGCCACACGGCATGTACAGTTGTTTTATTTTAACCTGCTTTGACAGCCTCACCTTCTCTGCTTACAAGCTTGCTTGCTTTTGCCACTTCCTCCAAACTTGATCATGTCCTTGCAGGCTGTGCACTTACCACAATCGGGAGACTGGCACACCTAGACAAGAGTGAAGGAAATTCAAAGCATGTCATTAGTTTAGCAGCACATAAAAGGTTCACCTGGCCTAGTTTTAAACGAGAGCTTCAGCAGCTTGCCTCGCAGACTCCACAGCGCTGCCGTTTGGCTCCTCCCTCTTTATCATTCTGCTCGATCTGGTCAGCAAAGAAGGCATCGAAAATCTGGTAGACCAGCTTGGTGGTGGTGGCCTTGGTCGGTCCTTTGTTGTCCTTCTCTATCTTGGTTGGGTGGCGGATGGCCTGTCGTCTGGCGGCTCTCCTGTCAACAGCACAAAGTTTTTCCATTTAGAGAAGCTCATTCAGTTTCGTCTGATCACATTTGGAGCTATGGCGTTATGAAGCCATGCAACGCGTCAAGCAAGAAAAAGAAAAGATAAAAACACCCAGGATGGAAAATGCATTTAATGAAAGTAGCTGAGCAGCCTGACCTTTTTAATAAATCAGCTACATTTTTCCTACTGCAGATAAAATAAAGTTGAATTCTATTCTAGGATGCCCTTCTCTCTAATGAATGTGTGTGCAATGCTTAAGTGACTTAAAATTATATAAAAAAAAACTAGCTAATGTACTAAAATAACAAATACTAGTCAAGAGACACAAAAGTGTTTTTTATAATGAATATTTAAATGGCATTTTTAAGACAGAATGAAAGCATCAAATATGTTTTCAGAGCAATTTCTCTTAATTAGCTTGGAAATTATGCATTTAATCATTTCTCATGTTTACACATCAAATAATACCCTATAAAACAAAACCTGTGCTTCATCTTTATAAATAATTTTATAATTTGTTTCAAAATCTAAAAATACATATAGACTGTAGTTCAAGACTGCAACAGATTTCACCAATTTATGCAGCTGATATATTTCAAATTTACCAGGAAAATAAGTTTGACTATAAAGAAAACCCTGGTTGGAGAAAAAAATAAATAAAATATTGGCACACACTATGGTATGAATCTTATTCTGAGCATGTTTCACATCAACACACCAACAGACAAGCTAAATATGCAGTCACAGTAAAGCCTACCTACCAGTACAGCTGCATGCTGCATTAGGAAATGTTAAAGGAATATTAGACATCGAGGAGATGGGGAGAAAGGAGCATAAATACAGGAATAGAAAAACACGTTCAATTCAAAGTGTTTATTAGAGGCTGTCAACTTCAGCTGATGAGCACAGATCTTACCTCTTTCCTAGAGTGACTCCTGCCAGTTTGATCAGATCTCTCATGCAGGGGGTAACAATAATGGGCTGCTCATCAGAGTCGCCAGCCTCATCATAGCTTTCCACCTGCTCCACCACAAACTGGGCGTGGCGCAGCAGCGTGTCCTCAGTGAAGCAGTTAAAGTTCAGTCCTGCAGGTGGGACAGCAGTCTGCGGACAGCAGGGAGAGCTGGTCTATATGTTGCAGAGCGAGACACTGAAACGGATCAAACTTCACACCAGAGCTCACCTCGATCTTGTTGAGGAGGTCCTCATAGGTGACGTCCGGATTTTTCTGCAGGAATTCAACCACAATCTTGCTCATGTAGATCTTCTCCTGCATCAGGGCGAAAATGGGGGCGTACTCGTCGCTGGGGTCCATCAGGATGTAGTCAGCAAAAGCTGGAGAGGCGGGGGAGATGATATTAGCAGGTGGCATACACAGCACTGAGTATCTGGTGGGAACAGGAGCGCTACTTACATGTTGTGAAACCGATTAAAGCCTTTTCCCCTCCATCAAAACCAGTTATCCACCAGGCATTGATGGGTCCAAGCTTTCTGGCAAAAACACCATCTAAGTCAAATTTAGATGAGAGCATATTTAGTAGAAGCCAACAACATATGGTTTACATATCAAAGGTAACAGTCGTACTGGTTAAGCCTGGGCTGTCATCATAGATGGGTTTCACATAGCAGCTGAAGTAAAGCTCCACGTTCTTCTCAATCAGCCCCGAGTCAAAAGGGCAAAGATGGCCGCGTTTGTCATACACGCTGCAAAGACAGCACACCAGGGTTAGCCTGACAACAGCTCACAATCCATACAGCAGCTGGGATACAGAGCGCATTGCCAACCTGAAGTTAGTGATGCGGTGCTGCGGCAGATGGTCGTAGCTCTCAAATCCATCCTCATTTGACTCAAACAGTGACAGAGTCTCGTGAGTTAACATCTCTGGCTCTTCAAGCTGAGGGGGCAAGCAGAGCAGAGTCAGGTTTGCAATGAAACAACATTGTGCTGTAATGGGGCAAGTAAAAATGCGACGGCCTCACCGCGTTATCGGGATCCCCTTGAAACAACTTCAGATCAGGGTCATCCAGATACTGCCTGCAGTCAGGACATTTAGGAGGTGGAGTCTGGAGAGACACAGAAAGGTCAATAATGTTACAGCTGTTGAAACTACTGCAGTAAAACTATTTGTCAAAAAACAAAAGCAAAAAAACCAACATTGATACCTTTGCAGTAAGTCCTGTTTTAGTCGTTTTGGATTTCGACTCCTCCGTAGCAGGTCTGCAAACACCAAATACAGAGTTAGCTTCACATTCACTCTAGGAGTAAAAATCTAGGTGCATAGGACTTACTTTTCATCCGAATCCACCTTGAGGCGTTTCTCCTCCTGGATCTGCAACAATGTTATATTATCAAACACAGGAAGTCTCACCCTGAGCAGGTATTTATTTTTTCAACTGGACGATTACTAATATCACCTCCTCAGTGTCGTCTTCCTGCTTTGGTTCAATTGTTCCATTAACAGCTTCTCCACTCAGATCCTCTGATTTGCGCTTTTGACTGTAAAAAAAAAAGAATAATTCAAACACCAGCCGCTTCCTGAGAGAAGCATATTTTGTCTCTTGAAGGAAACCAACTGAATTGAACTGGGGCTTATACGCACACTTTGGAGAACATGGACACAATGGTTGGTTGTTTCCCGCTGTTTCTTGTTACTCTGGTACTGCTTGGGGATTCTAGAAAAACATTTTAGGAGGAAAATAAAAAAAGAACAATAAATTCTGATTAACTGAAACAGTCAGAGATTTTGTGAATTGAGTCTCTTTAAAACCACAATTTGTTGAACAAATGCCAAACAGGTCCCAGACTAACTTTTAGTTTCAGAGTTTGCCTTGCTCCTGCGTCCACCCTTCCCTTTGGGAGCTGCTGGCGACTTGGTTTCAGTTTCATCCTGTTCTGTCGCCATATTTACATCTTCATCCTCTTTGTGGGAGCCATTTGCAAAGCCGTTCGCCTTTCCGTTCTGCTCAGCGCCGTCCACAAGAGAGCCGTTCTCAAGATGAAGCTCTTTACCCAGCAACACCTTCACTTTGGAGATGTAAACCTCCTGAGGAAAAAAGGTTACAGAGGAGGTTAGAGGTTCACCTCTAGGAATTAGAAGATTATCCAGAACAACTTCACCATAAAAATGACGGAAAGACAAACTGAAACATTTCAAGCAATGTGCTAATGGTTATAATGGTTTGCAGCCATTTAAAATCAATAAATCAGCTTGAAGAAAATGTTATTTCACCAAAAAAAAAAATATATTTTTTTTAAATACAAGAATTTTTTCACCAATGCCATCATGCTGGACGTTGACGTTTCCATGTATAATCATTGGAAAGTTTAGTGGAAGGAACACGCCACAAGGTTATATTAGCCTCATCAGTAAAGTAAAGCGGATGTAAGAGTTTTGCACAAAAAGTAAACTGCTGCTGAAGTCAAAGCTACCAAATCCCCACATTCACTTCTATCCAAGTATATAAACTAAAGCAGTCATCCTCTTTAAGTTCAGCCAATCCTGATCGAAGAACAATCTATGCGTCTCCATTAACCACCCAATTGAGCAAATTGCAATAACGAAACATGTATTTGTAAAATTGAAACAATGCAGTAAAAAAAAACAATTTTGATTTAATTATCTGTGAAAAGTTTTTATGTTTCAATTAAGTTTTTTTTCTGGTTGCATTGAAATTCTTATATTTCACAAAAATGCAATGGAAAAAGCTTTTTCGCATTATATCAGTCCCTGGACCTACTGCCTTGTAAAAGACAAAGAAGAAGAGCAACAATGAACTAGAGCCATGGCTGATATGGATACATCTCATGTGTTTACATCAGGCACTGCCATGTTGTTTTTAAGAGATATGAGCAAATGTACACTGGTTTTTTTTATTCCATTTCTTATTTTACGAAAATATCACACTTGCAAAAATTGGCATTTTAAAATTTAGCAGAATAATTAACAGATATGCACATTTTTGTAATGGAAACAAAACTAATGACAGGAGTGGTTTATCCTGCCAATAAAGGAGAAAACAAGAGGGGTGTTGCTCAATGGACAAAAGTCATCTTAAAATTAGTGAATTCTTCATTTTATGTGGAAATCAAAGACTGCAGGGTCTGTGTAGTGAGGATACAGACTCTAGGTTGCTTAAGGTACTGTTGGAAGTCTCGACAGTTGGCAATGATTTAGGGAGTAATGTCATTTCTATAGCTGGAGCACAGAAAGTTCTTATTTCTCCCTAAATTCAAAGAGAACGCAGACATACACCCTGCAATCTTAAAGCATTACATGTTTCCATAAGCTAACAAACTTTGAGATGCTGATCTCATTTTCCGGCAGAATTACTTTTATTCATATTCTCATAATCTTGCACATAAACCAGTTACATGGACATATAAGACAAGGATGAATAAACACCAGGACCAACAAAGCAAACAAGCTTGAGGTTACTACTGAAGATATCTGGTTTCTTTGAACAGTGTGACACTGCAGTAATTCATGCAAACAAAGCACAAAGAATAAAGGTGGATGCACTGTATATTAAATGGACCTACATTTCTTTATTAACCCTCCCATAGAAAGTTCGCACCAGACCCGAAAAACAAGTGACTCAGAAACGTGGCGTGTTGATAGGATACTGGTAGATCAGATTACATAAACAGCATTATGATCGGCATCACAAAGGCCTTTATTCGTTAGTTATTTTTCCTTTAGTAGCTTTGTTTGAAAGTATCCTCTCTAAATGAAGTTATCCAAGCAATATCCAGCTGTAATAATATCAAGTTGTATTAGATAGCTTGTTTTTTTTCTGGATATCAGGCAACTATGCTCATCATTTCTTATTTGTATAGTTTGCTCATATTCACCTCAACTGATTTTTCCTTTTTAACCAAAAAATATCGTTACTTTTTAAGCTGATTTGTTTTTACATCAAATATGGCTCCTTCACCAAGAACAGAGCTACGATCTGGCTTTCTGTACTATCATGACGGAGCTGTTTTGCTGCAACGCAGGAGACATGTGGGAACTATCAATAACAGGGCCAGTATCCTGCAACTTTTTGATGCGTCCTCGGCCCAGTACTAAAGCAAGGAACCAGATACCCACCGCTGCTCCATCAGTCACATCAAATTTGAAATATCTGCTCCAAGGGACAGAATGTCGAGTGATAAAATGTGAGACGTCATCCAAATTAACAGAAAACTTTAAATACGAGCTTGGCTCTCTAAAACTGAATCAAAATGTTTTATCAAATGTTGTAATAAATCTCATATGATGTACCTTAGCATGTAGCTAAGCAGCAACAAAAACACATACATGGGGATCTTTAGCAACCACTGACCTTTGAGATTTCAGAGCTTTTCATTTTTTCCTCAAGTCTTGTCAGTTGGTCTTGAGCATCATCCTGTAGAAAATCATGCACCAACCGCAGCTTTTCTTTAAGCTGATCCTGAAATACATTTTATTAGGAATGTTAGATTATAGCACAAACTCAAACTGGAAAGCTGGGTTGCATATATGCAGCTTTAAGAGGTGCAAACTTTCCTAACCTCCTCTGTAGATCCATCTTCATCCAGCATCAGCAGCCTGTATCCAAAACACGTTAAAATTAAGTTACATTACAAAACAGCAGGAGGCTAAAGTATAAAGGCAAAATGGCTTTTATATTGCAACATTAAACGGCCATAAACATACATAAATAGGAAAACTTCCTGAGAGGCGCCAAATCTCACATTGAAGCGCATCCATCATGAAGCTAACCATGCTAGCAGCTAATAGCGTCTGAACTACCAGCTGAATGAGAACAAGCTAACGCTAGCTCTGTTGCTAGCTTTGGTAAAGAAAGCGGTGAAATTCAACAGGCTTTAACAGAGCGATGTGTGACACATTTTCAGGCATGCTAGTGTTAAACATGAAATGTTATAAAGTACATAATTATCTTAATATTAGCATTTTTTTAAATAATACCATACCTCTTCTTTACGTCTTCGGGCAAAGACAAGGACGTTTTTGTTGGCATCGCAAACAGCGACTTAAAGGGGAAAGACACGCAAGATAAAACTGCTTTAAAAACTGTAAAAACAACTCGGTCGGCCCGCTGTCATTCACCACAGCACGGCTCCACAGTCACCCGCCAGTATGTAATGCTTCCTAACGTGGAAGCTAAATGCAGTTCGGGCGCGCGGGCCGTGTTTTCGCGCGGAATCTTGTTGTGTGATTTTAGTTTGCTTTCCGGGAGCCAGATCTTCTGGCTTGAAATACGCATTCTTTCAACTATCAAATGATTTGCGTTGTTCTTCATTTGAATTACTTCAATATTTAGATAATAACTGTAATTGCAATCATATTCTAACGTATCACTTATATATATGCTTCACAAAGTAACAAGGCTATTTTAAGTGTTATAGAGAATGTCAAAGAAGGAATTTTCAATGAAATAACTTATTTAGTCTAAATATATATATATATATATATATATATATATATATATATATATATATATATATATATATATATATATAT
>NW_015150521.1:1322743-1353694 GCF_000732505.1 Cyprinodon variegatus | reverse complement strand
TATATATATATATATATATACACACCATTCTGTAAATATTTTGGAGATTATTTTTAGCAATGACCCAAGCATATTCTGCATGTCTTTGTACTGCAGAATGGTATGAAAAGACAGGATCAAACTCCAGGATGTATTGGAAGGATACGGGATGGATGTGCAAGGTTGTTATGGGACAAACTAGTTCACCTTCAGTCACGCAAGCACCATTTCACTGTTTCAGTAATTACCAAATTAATTGCAGAAGTAGCTCTCGTCTGTTTATTTTTCTTGGATCTCTCTAAAGTTAAGTTAAAATCTTTATTTATTTTATATTTTTATCTTAAAGACAAAATAAACAAACCTAAATATTAGAAAGGTAACTTGGATGGTAGCAGGTGTCGATTGTTCACACAAATGAGCTGGTAAAGCAAGCAGGCTCGGTAACGGTCGACACATCGGTAACGGAAACCCAGGCGTTTCAGACGATACCACTACAGCGACCTATGGATGAAATAGCGTCTATATATGATACACAATATCCATGTTTTTAGAACACAGGGAAATTTCATTTATCATATATGGAACATATATATAGAACAAAGATTATCATATGGCTAAATTGCCCAGCCTTCCATGTTTATGAATTAACGAAAAGTATCGTCACCCCCCATATTGTTTCACACTTGTTGAAGTCCATCAAAGGAGGATCAGTAGGTGTGGCGGCGTGGAGGAAGCGTGTAAACGTGTAAAAGAAGGCGGGATGATTTGAAATGGTCGTAATGGTAGTAATGGTATGTAGTAAATAGTTGAGAACCCAGTAATATTTTCTAAACCCATCACATGCTTTGCATGCCTACAAAAATAGGGCTCATTGCAAATGAATGTAAAGAAAAAAGTAAGGTGTCCTAGATTTGGAGGTCCACATGAATTTGGTAAATGGGATAAAGATGCAAAAATTGAATGTAGCTGTGAAGGAGAACATAATGCAGCATATAGTGGTTGTATTGTAAAGAGAATTAAAAAAAAATAAGAAGAATCAAAATTATAGAAAAGATAATATTTGCTGAAGCTCTAAAAAGGGTAAGAAACAAAGCAAGAAGAATCCAATCAAATAACTCGGAACAACAAACATAGGTCAGAACATCCAGAGGCAAATCCTATAGTCAACAAACTAAAATAATCAATGTCCACATGAATGTAGATCAGTGGAAATTACAATGATGGAGAAAAAAAGAAAACTTTGTTACATTTATGTGGCATTTTTTTTATAAATGTTACAATGCAAATGAAGAAGAAAAGTGACAATATAAAGGCAACTGTAGCAGCCGCATGAATATTTTTGGATATTAAAGAAAAGCAAACTGATCAAATTCATTTCATCTTGAATGCCACTGAAAAAAACCCAGAATATTTTCAAGAATAGAATTTACAATGCTCCTCTTCAAACGAATACCAGATGTTTAATAGTCAATGGACAGGAATTCTAAAAATGTTTTTATGATTTAGAAATAGTTCCAGATATATATGTCCAATTGACATGGTTAAACCTTTAAGTTATAGTACAGAAAGTTAGGACAGCATTTATAGCTGTGGAGGAGGATGTGCCACTTTTATTAAAGAAGGACTGGTTTACAAGAAAAACCCAACACCCAAAGAACTTGAAAATTAATAAACATAGAAATATAAAGGAAATACAGAAATATTAAGATAATAAATTATTATAATCCATGTAAAAATATAGATATAGAAATGTTTAAAGGGGATTGAAATGGTGTGGTGATTTCAACACCCATAATAGGGGAATAGGAGTAGCAAGATCACTAATCAAAATGGAAGTATAGTAAAAGATACAATGGATGAAAGATCTTTAGCTTGCATCAATAATGGTCAGAGGTACGAGAGTCAACTTACATAAAGGTACAGCTTCATGTCTAGACATTACATTAATACCCGATCATGCTCCAAGTACATGTGAATGGGATGTCAGGAAAGATTCTACTTTAGGGAGCTATCATTTTCCATTGAGTAGACTAATGAATTATTACATATGACATGAACTATCTATTAACAAGATGGTGTTTTAACAAAGCTAACCGCTTACATTTTAAATAAATTGTGAGAAAACCAGTCAGTTTCTTACATTAGAAGGTAATATAGAAGAATATACCAATCAGATAACGGAACATATGGGGAAAAAAAGGTGGGATGAAGATGAAAAAGGAAGGTTCTTATGCATATAACGTTCAAAAATCAATATTAGTTAAAATATTAATGAGAACAATTGAATGGAATAATAATAGAGTATGTCATACCTATCTTAATGACATTTTTTATATAACTGGTTAGAAAAATACGGATAAATGTGAGGGATGTGGAAGGAAAAAAAAATTAGAACATGTATAGATAAAGTTAAAATATATGAGTCATAAAGGATGAGATTAAGGACAATAGTAGAAAGGCAAAACAGGAATAGAGTCTTAAAGGATTACTGGGAAAAGAAAGGAAGCATAAATGACATTTATTCAGTAAAATAATGAATTATTTTCTTCATAATACAACATTAAAATAAAATAGAATGTAGAGGATGTGAGTATAGGTTACTGCAAACTCATGTACAGTAGGTGGCGGTATGCACCTGAAAGTGACTTGTGATCCGCCATTAAATAAAAGAAGAAGAAGATGACCGCCAAAGAGAGCAAAGCTGAACTAATGTTGTTTACTAAAAGGGTTAAAAATGTTGAATAGGCTTGTTTCTTTTACTTTGTAGATAAATAATACGGACCTTGCTGTTAAACCTCTCTGTTTAATATCCGAATTTAGATTATTGCAAACCCCAGCTATTTTATTTATTTATTTATTTATTTATTTATTTATTTATTTATTTATTTATTTATTTATTTATTTATTTATTTATTTATTGTCTCGGTTAAAAGGTTTTTGAAAAAAATTCTTACTTTCACGGTCTGATGTTGCAATTGTTTAAACATTTCCTCTCCACTTACTTCTCTACATTGCTTTATTTTTGCATACAGTGTAAAGGAGGCTTACAGTTTCAGGTCATATCCTGGAAATGTTTTCTAAGGTGAAAATGTTGTTTGTATCCCTTTGTGAGCTTGTCTGCTCATTTTTTTTTTTTTTTTTTTTTACATGTTTTATTCTTTTCTATATGTTTTATTCTTTTCTTTATGAAGCATAAAAATAGATGTAAAATTTCCATTCAAGTTTTTCCAATTTACATAAAACCCATAAAAAAGTCCAGATTTCACTTGATGATTTCCAGATTATTCAGGTTTTAAAACAGAACATCGGAGAGGGAATTTTACTACTGGACGTCACTCTTCTGTCTTACTGACTAACAGAGAGGTAGAACTACAATAATCCTCATAAACATAATTAATTCCACCTTTGAAGAACATGTAGAAATTTTAAACATGAGACTCTCCACTTGCTGTAGTTTAGCTTTCAGGTACCCAAATTATTCTCAACAAGCTCACAGATACTCTGCTTATGTAGAAAGCAGGTCAGAGGTGGGCACTAACTAGTTATATTTACTCAGTTACAGTTACTTGAGTACATTTTTGAAAACAATATACTTTTAGGAGTTATTTTACTGCACCATACGTTTACTTGAGTAATAGTTTAAATATAGTGTTCGATATCCCATCCATAGTGAGTAACTTTACTGGATAATGAACCAGCTTGTTTTTCTGGTTTTTGTTTTGTTTTCCAGATAAAGGCCCCCAGAAAGAGTTTAATGTCTACATATGTTTTTTGAGGTCAAAGTGATATAGAGTAAGGGGTGAATTGTGTCACAGGAGGTACTGGTTTCATAAGTTTTATATATAAAATCAAATGGTTTGTGAAATATTTCTTCTGCCAGGAATAAAAGAAAAAACACAATAATTTTCAATTATTTAAATTGGAATTGAATGTATTTTTCAGACATATTATTTGTTTGGCTTGAAACTATTATATTATGCTCTTTTGAACTCAAGAGTTTTTAAAAAGGTTTGCTTTTATTTCATAATCATTATAAATATCAGAAGTTATGATGAGTTACTCAGTACTTGAGTATCCTTTGTCCCAAATATTTCTTTAACTTTCTTTCTTGGATGGGTACTTTTCACTGATACTCAAATATAAATATGATGAATCAGGTTTACTCTTTTTTTGAGAAGAGTTTTGGCTACTCTACCCACCTCTGGAAGGGATTTAGAGGTATATTCCGTAGCTAACTGCCAGTTTTATGCGGCATTTACAATCGGCTAGGATTCCATCAGAAACCAGAAATTCATATATAATTCTCATGGTATTTTTAAGGCCATCAATTCTAACTGTTTTTTCTGTTACTGTTAGCTGTTTATTTTTTCTTTAAACTGTTATTTCTGAACTACTTAAAGCACTGAACTACTTAAACTAACATCTATGTGAAAAAAACATCACAATTCGTATATTTAGAGAAACAATTTGCGGAAACTCTCTCAGTATTAAGTCACCTGTCTTTGTAAAAACTCCCCAAAATTTTCCTGTTGTGCCGAAAATGCTTTATATAAAACCTAAATTTTACTCAGGGTTAACCAAGGGCTGATAAAAAAAAAAAAATCATATTTAACATTAACTTAAATGTGATTAAAACCTCTAATCGCAGCCACATCCTGGCTTAATTCCTATAAAAGGGAACAGATTTCAACAAGCTCCAACTTACTGTACGTAAAATACAATGATAGTCTGGTCTTTTACATTACATTACATTACATTATAATACAGTTTAGACTGGAATTCACAATACTTTTATTTTACTTATATTGGTCTTATGAAATCCTTATCTAAATGTTTAGCATTTTCTTGTTTGTGGATAATTTTCTGTTCATGGATTTCTTTTTTGTGTGTGAATAATAAAAAAGGATTGATATCATTAACATGTAAATATTCTATATTTCACGTATTGATTTGAATTAAGGAAATAATCAACTTCTTAATAACAATCTAGACAGTCTCTTTACAACTTTCATAAATATCAATTTGCTTCTCCTGCCACAAGATGGCACTGTTGAGTCACTTATTCTGGGGCGTCATTCTGTTGTTTTGTGTTTGCTTTCAGGTGTCTAATGAGTGATTGGAATATTTAACATATGGACACAGATGTTTATCACATTCTGATCTGATTTAGTTGGATCTGGAGGGCGTTTTATTAGTGCTGGACAGATACATAATTAGCTTATTTGTGATAATTTGTTCTGAAGATAATTTCCTAAATAATTACAAATACGTATAAATACAGGAATAATTCACAGAGGTCTTTACTCTGCTAAAACCTCAGCTACAAGTATCTAAATCTGGTTTCTATATCTATAAAGAAGCTGGAAAGACTTGGCAGGCTGCCCAACAGAACAGCCTCCCGGGATTGATTCAGGCTGAGTTCCCACCCAGGAATTCTGGATGTCTGACGGGAAACAGGCCCAGCTCTCCCAAGGCCATTATAAGTCAGTCTCTCCCTTCACCCTAAGACTCCTCCGCCCCCTCAAAAATAAGAAGAAATAAAAAACCTCCAGGGGCTTTATGTTGTGCTTCATGTGGACAACCTATCTTCCAGACAGTTTTCTTCACCACACTCCACCCCACTTCATCATCCCTGCCCATCTTCCCATCATTGCCCGGTCTTGCTTTAGCCTTTAAGCAACTGAATAATTTTATTAGGTAAGAGAGCCATGATTAATGCCCACGCAGCATCTGCACGCAGCTTTTCAGGCTTTCATGTTGAAGGTAGTGCTCCTCTAACCTTGTCAGAGCATGTTTGGATTTAATGCTGCATTTTAAATACTTTGCAGATCAAGGCACAGCAACCAAACAACTCTGGGCCTGCAGCGAGGCTTCATCTGAATTTCTTCATCAGCCTTGAAATTAATCTCAAGGACATAGATTTGGTTTCAGTATTTCATTTATTACAAAAACAAAAAAACTGGAATGCATTTAACAAAAGGTTTATGTACCTCCATTAGTGTTTGGGATTGTACCAATTTAACACAGGCAGCGTGCTAGAAAACACACAAAGCTATTGCACACAAGACATTTCATACCACACAAAGTCATACATACTGTACAGAGATATATAATTACAAACATACATAGCTATTCATAACATGTCATACAAAACCATGGACATACACTTAATTCATACACAGATTAAAACACTGTTCAACCCAAAAGGGGAAAAATAGGGAATATTTGAACATCACGGAAGCTGCCAAAGTGCTTTTCACCATTTCTACTTGGCTGTCTAAATGAAACTGTGACTCTTATAAAAAAAAGAAATTATATTAACTCTAACGGAAAGGAAGAGTTGTCATGGTCTGTCTCCAGGAAGGTTAGTGTAACCCTGAACAACAGGAAATAGACAGTTGAAAACAGGACTTCCTATGGCTGGAGGAAGTTGCAAGTTTAATGTCCGAGAATGAAGAAACATTTCTTCCAGGAGGGCAAGACCCTCCTGTGCGTTTGAAACCGGATCTTTTCCCATCATGCAGAGACGGCGAGGAGCTGGGTGGGGTCTTTTCAGAAAGATGAGAGGTGTTTACACTGTAAGTCGGACAAGCATATGGCTAGCAAGATAAACCAGCGTGTTCACAATTCATTTCTTGTTCTTGGCGGAAGAAGAGTTCACAGTGAGGGTGACCTACCCTGTTCGTCCCACTCTCTGCTCATCAGTGACTTGGCATGTCAAAATCCTGATCAATAATACTGTCTATATTGGAGCCTATGCCCCCAACACTTCATTCATACATTCAGCCTTTTTCTCTCAGAGGAAGGCACAAACAGAAATTGGCACATGGCTGCTACATGGCTACAACACTGTCTGGGCACCCATTTCATTAATTATAGTCGACGAAGCTGTTAACGGGAAAAATTTATCAGCGCCAAAAAGCCTAATGTGCTCTCTGGATTGGCCTTCCTCACTGGAAACAATTAGGATTTAGAAAACAACAGTAATAGCAGGAGAGGAACAGTTAAAGACGGGACATGGAAGAAGGGTTACTAGTGATGGAAGTTGGAATATATAATAAAAACATTAGCTCTTACAAATGCATTACACTTTATCTCATGCACTAAATAAAGCAGAATATGTACTTTTGTTGTGGTTATTCAAATTGGTTAAGCAAGGTTATATAGGAAATATATATTCCTTGTTTGGTGAAGGAACAATCGGTGTGGTAGAGGTTTGGAGTGCTAATTGTTGCCAACTGCTTTCTCTTGTTTTAATAAAAATGTGTGAAGAATCTTTTCCTGCCTCTACAACGAGGAGCCATGCAGTCAAAATTTAGACAGGACCATCTGCATTCTAATGGACAAAGTGCAACTCTGCAAGCTATGCATTGATACAGCTTTACCCTATAAGGATATAATGCATGTTCTGTCCCTACTTTTACTTTTTAATATGGGGTTACATGTTTAAAAAGAAGCACATAAATGAAAATGGTATGCTCCACATTTTACTGATAAAAGTACCTAGCTAAAAAGCCTTTTTCACATTTATCTTTTTTTATCAATTGATTCTGTCTTATAATCTTTTCACAACATTTTCAGGAAGAGTGCAACTCTTAAAAGCTGATTGTAGAGTCACTGTGTTTTATGTGAAAAACAATCTGCACTGAGTAAATGTGTCCAAACAGTGAGCTGTATCCCAACCGCGCAGAGGTCTATTCCCAGTAAGTAACATCTGTCCACCTCATCATGATGTTTTTTCCCTCTTGTGCACACAAAAATAAGCCATCTAATGTGTTTGCAGCAAGTCAGACACAGGTGGTACACGTTTGCATGATGGGCGTGGTCTGGTGTTCGAATTTGTTGGTGCAATGTTCCAAAGAACTGGAGCTCTTCAAATTGACCAGGCAGCGCTCAGAAGGCCGGCCGCTCGGCAGCACACCCCAGCAGCACAGCACGCGCAGAAACTCCCTCCTCATGTCCTTGCTGCGCAGCACGTATATCATGGGGTTAAGAGCAGAGTTCACAGTGGCAAAAGCAAAAAACACCTTCGCGTGATCGAGCACAGGGCAGCCCTGCATGCTGCACGAGGAATCCAGGAGCAGCACGGTAAAAGCTGGCAGCCAACACACGATGAAGACACCAAGCACTATTGTAACTGTTTTCAAAAGGGAATATGCTTGGGTGTTCGTTGCTTCCCGGTGACTGGAGCGAACAATCAAATAGATCCTCACATAGAGGATGACGATAGAGAGCAGTATGAGGGTGAAAATGGAGACAACAAAAAGTATGTACTGCTTAGAGTAGAGTGGCAGCACAGCTGAGCAGTCAGGGAGGTTGCAGATGCAGTTCCAGCCTAGGATGGGAAGTCCTCCGAGCAGAATTGAAGTGACCCAACATGCTCCTATCAGCAGGAACATGCGGCACGTTTTGTTTGAGCCATACACTTTGACTTTGGTGATGGCAATGAAGCGCTCTATAGCTATTGCCAACAAGCTGAAGACGGATGCAGCCAGAGCGATAAATGCCGTTCCTTCTCTGATGAACCATTGCAACGGCAAGAGTTCCAGGGTCATTGATCCTGAGAGTAATACATTGGCTATGTAGGCAGAACCAGCCAGCAAGTCGGAGAACGCCAGGTTGCCGATGAAGAAGAACATGGCTGAGTGGAACTTCTTGTTGCGGAGGACAGCAAGTAGGACCAGGAGGTTCTCGACAATGATGATTGTGCAGAGGATTACGATGACAATATTAGTAACAGTGAACTGCTCTTTTACCTTATAGTCATTAAATGTATCATTAATGGTCTTGTTTTTAGCCTGGGCATAGTGGCATATGATAAGCTCCTTTTTGTAGTAGTGGGAAAACTTGCACTCCATGGTGCCAGAGTGGCCGACCCCAGTGGCTTTACAGCAAAGCTCCATATAAACGTCAAGTTGTGCAAAGTGTCCAGGGCATTAATGGCTGTCTCTGTTGGAAGGACAGGAAAACACCTTTAGGGAGTGTGTCTGTAGGGGGGGGTGAGGGGTGGAACTACAGTCCAACAGTCATGTCTCCACATCTGTAAAAGGGTCACCTGCAATGCAAAGACAGAGAGAAGACCCGGATTAGTTTGGTTTCTACAAAAAGGAAATCAGCATTTAAATAAACAGAGACAGAGTCAACAGATTATTTTAGCAACTGAAGGGCAAAGCCTCTTTATATAGAGGATTTCTAACAGTGGAAAAAAACGCAGAGTTTTCAAACAGATGTTAGCACGCAATGAGAATCTGAAGTTTGAATTTACAATTTCCAGCCAAACAATCCAAGTTGAAGCCCTGCTCACATTTTTAATCTTATCACAGAAAAGCATATTTAGATTTTCCTAATGCAATAATACAATGTTTACTTTTGTCATTTTCATGGTGACCCTGTGAAATCGGACGTCATTCTCCAGGTGAAAGAAAGAATTCTCTCCGAGCATGGAGACAAAGGGCTGCTCTCTCAGTCTGAAGGGGACATTCCTCTAACCCTGTCCGAGCACCCGGCTGTCAACACACCGCATTGTTGTGCGGAGTGAGCCATTCCACTCCAGTGAGCTACCTCTTGAAACTTTAGCATAGCTGGTGGATCAGCCAGACCTCCTCGCCCTGACCTGCCCAACCACCCACTTCCAGCCAGCGGCGAAAAGCCAGAAGCAAATCAAACAGATCCCTGCTAGGAAGCAGTGGGGGCTTCTCCAACTTGCACAAAAAAAAAAAAAATAAATACTTGTTAAGACTTGATTGTGTGCCGTAGTATTACTTTCTCTTTTGCATATTACTGGTGAAAAAGACGCTCACAGCAGTAATATGACAGATTAAAATTTTCCCCAAGTGAAGCACCTGTAAAAATGAATAAAATCTAAGGTGGAAACATCTCTGACCTTTTAAGTTTAATAATGCATCTGAAGACATGAAAAAGCAAAAAGAACTTCCACTACCGCCGTCATGGTTTCCCATCACTTTTTTGTAGCAACAGCCTCCTCCCAAATGTCAGAAAATAAAAGAATATATGAGAGAGAGATGCTTTAGGACTGAGCACACAGTATGTTTAAGCTCTGGAAATCTAATTAGAGGTGAAGCTGGTGTCTAAAACCTGTCAAAAGTAACACGATCCCTCTATAGACCAGCTCCTAGAGTAATTCAAGACTGATGATTCCTTCCACAGCCTGAATTTGCTCTCCTGGATGGCAGCAAACCAGTTTTTTTTTTTTTTTCTAAATAAATGGATGGAAACTACGCCTGGACCGGCTGACGGTTTTACTGGGCTTTGAATCAGAACCTTGGAAGGCAGATAGAGACAAAACGAGACAAAAGCAGACGAAGATCAGGCATGTGGAACAGCATCTGGACACAAAGGCAACACCACCGTGACTTACGCACATGCAGGGACAGAAAAACCTGCTCCAAACCTTTTTTCCAGAAACAGAGAAATATTACTTCACACACAAAGTTAATCATGACCAACTGATCACTAGGGCAAAATATCCTCCTGTTTACAGGAAGGTTAAGTATACAGCTGCTGTCGGCTGCCAAGTAGAACAAGAACATTGTTTCCTTAAGCAAGAGCAAAGAACAATAGGCTCCTTCAGAGTGGCTAGCCTTGGCCTTTGGTCTTTATAAAGAAGCAGCACATCCATTTAGCTGCTGACACTTGATCATAGTAGGGATATATTCACCGAGCACTCTGTTATCGAACTGCCATCTCAGGAGGTCTGTCTTCTCCCCATCCTTTTCAGCTCCATTTATAGACATAAATAGGAGACTTGAGCTTAAGCACATGTGCCTGCTGCAGCAGGGTTATTACATTAGGTTGCATTATTGGAGCATAATGATTTTATTCATGGAAAACTGCTGCATCTCCACAGATTTCTGTCTACTAAGTAAGGCCACAGACTTTCCTTTGTTTTTTTTCTTGGTCCAGTTTTTGCAGGACAGCGTCTATCTTCGTTTGCTGTGTATGGACAACTTAATGTCCCCTAGTCAGCGTGGAGTCTTTGTTGTCTGTCATTAAGGGATTTTGCTACATGTGGGGCAACCTGACAGACTGGTTTGCTTGCTGCGCTGACTCGTGTTTGGCCAAGCCCTTCTACCTAACGTGTCATTCAGAGGCTTTCTTCCGGTGATTGGTCAGCCGCAGTACAAGCTTCCTGCAACGTAAACCACCCCCCACCGCCAGCATCACTTCACACAACTCATTGTCAAAGTTGTGCCCTATGTTCAACCCAGACACAAAGGTTTTGAAAAAAATCCTGTTTTACAATTTTTTTCTTGAAATGGCTTAAAAAAAAAAAACAACCAAAAAAAAACTGGGTTGTAGAGCAGCCCAGGTTACAAAAGAGGCTTATGTTCGAAACTCTCTGTAGGTCACACAGTTTCAGATCTTCAAACAGAAATGAATAATATACAATGAATCCTACGTAATACTAAAGATGGTTTTCTAATAGTGATTTCATTTAATGGCCGACAAAAGCTAACCAAACCAACCTAGGAAAAAATGTATCTTATCTTTCTATGAATAACTGAAAGTATTTACTGATCATGCAATGTAGTAAAGGGGAATCTAATAAAATTTTTTATTAAATATTTGTTAAATGTTGTGCATAAAAATATACATTTTAAACACACTTTCTGGCTTCCAATGCTAAACCTGATACTGAAAGTCAGCTGGTTTTATTGTAAGAAGAATTATTTTGATTTGTAAAGTGATTCATAATGTCTTTGGCATATGGCCATTGGGGGGAAAAACATATTTCATAATTACTAGGATTTTTTTTTTTACAAGCACATTAAAACTTTGTCATTTTTGAGCTCTAAATGTTAAAGTAAAAAACATTTTTAGCTGTTTAGGTTTAGCTGTTAAGTAGAATATTGTTTATATCCAGCCTGAGTTTGCAGGTGCAGTGGTGGATGCACCTCTTTACCAAATAAGATGATTACAGTCTGCACAGACAGCTGGTTGTTTACCAGTTATCAACCATTTTTGGGAACGTAGGGTGGAAGTGTACTTCCCCAACCCCGTGAGGGACAATTTGAAGAAAACAACAAGAAAGGATTTTATTTAACTGAAATAAAAAAGCCTATATAATTCTTCACAAGTGTTTTTTTGTGAAGCTATCCTGGGCCTAGGACAACTAAACTGTTGTCCCTCCTTCATGTTGACAGGCACGTCTTAACCTAATGGTTTGCTATGCCACGCTTGGCAGCAGTGAATGCCATTAGAAACTGGAGATGAGGGGATATTTTTAAATCCAAAGGAATTTTGTCCCACTGTTCAGTTTGAGATAACGCCATGGAATCTCAGATTCATGTTTAGAGTCACATTTTTTGTTCCAAGTCATTAGGAGCTGAATGTGCTTCACATAACTGGCCTGAATGTGTTTGGCTTTAAGGTCTTGAACTGATGGTCTAAATTCCCCTTCAAGATTTTCTTTTTTTTTATGTGGTCAATATTCATGGCTCTGTTTATGGCGAAAATTCTGTGTTGGCTCTCAGCAAGATTTACTGGAATGCACACCTTCTAAACATGCTTTTGTTTCATCGTTTATCTTTCAGAAAGAGCCAGCGATCAGCAAGATGTTAATGAAGAAATAAGAGATGTGCTGCTTTTGTTCAGCACAGTTTTTACTTTGGTTCTTTCTCTTGGATGCAACTTTTTCCCAATTTCTTTCCTATTGTTGAATCATAAATGCTGAAGTTTAAGATTAATTGGCCACATAAGTTTGATAGAACAGCTGCTTGTGGAAAGTTTTCTCCAATGTTCTGGGTTTTTTTTTTGACATCTCAGAGCCTACTTCATGTTGCAAGACAGGTTTTATTCAAGTGATTTCTTAATTCAGCAGGTAAAACTGTTATCAGTTCTGGGTGTGACTGTTGAAACTGGACTCAGCTTTTGTGGTTAAACACAGTTTATTCATGATTATACACAAGGGGAGGGGTTGGGTCAGTTTTCAAACAGGGCCACGTTGGTTTGAATAGCTTTTTCCCTAAATAAATGTTTGACTCACACTATAAATATATAAATAAACATGTCACTTATTTATCTTTGTCTAATATTTGTATTTTCATTCAATGATTTCAAATATTTTGTTTCCAAAGAATAGCAACAGAAACATTAAAAGCAGTAAAGCAATACCGCAGTAGAGCTGTCACAATCCAAACCTGCCACGTACACAGGGGTAGGAAGTGCAAGTTTATATTATAAAGCAGATTCAATTCCAACTTTATATCACTGGTGTCATGTGTTGTAAGACAACTTAAGAAGAAGCAGGGTTTAAGAACTTAACATCCTGCTTCAAATTACTCTTTAAGGCCAAAGAAATATTGTAAGAATGGATAAAAGAAAACATCCTGAGAACAAATGTGTAAATCAAGTCACAGAAGTAAATGCAATAAAAAAAAGAGACAGGATATCCTCTTCAAAAAAAAAAAAAACCGAAGAGTACATTTCTTATTTGAGATAAAACTCAAAGACTACTTGAGATAGTGTTGTGGTGCACATTCCCATGAACGCACGCCATACTTCTAACAGCTCCGCCCACTTCAACACCACACATCACAGCTGCAAACAATTGCACTTAGCGCAGAGATTTTGTTTTTTTTAATCATGCAAAAGGTGAAGAAGAAAGTTTGCTGCTGAAATTGGACTCTTGCTACTAGATAATCCCATGAGGAGACAGATTTCCCTTCATCAACATGGGACTGAAGACAGCACAAAAGGCCTAAGGTGCTTTCCCAGTAACACCCGATAAGCCCCAATTAGCAGACTGCCCACTAAAAAATACGAGGCAACACCGTCTCATTACATCGCCTGCAAGCCGTTGAACTACACCTAAATTAGACTCCACTTTCCCCTGGTGTGAAAGCTCCTGAAACAGCTAGGTACCTCGCCATTGTCTGAGCAAGCAGAGGCATATTTCCCTCTCATGATCTCTAGCAACTGTCTAAGATAAGAGATGAAGCTGAAATTTAGACAGTTTTTTATTTGCATCTTATCAAGTTTGCATTCAAATGTTTTTAAGGGCTGTTTAGTCAGTCACAAACGCATCTGCTGCACTTCAGCAGTTTGTGGTTAGAAACGTAACGTATCCTCCTCCATCTGCCCTTCATCCTCCCTGCACAAAAGCCACAGTAGTGGCAACAAACAGAGGCAATCCAGCTTCTGCTAATCTAAAGCTACTGAAAAGGAAGTCGCTGTAGACTTTAAACATATACATTTTTTGTTTTAATAAACTTTAAATATATGTATAACATATGTATATTTGACATATTTATCAGTGGTTTAATGACTTACTGCAGCCACATAGAGACATTAGGCTGAAAGACACTTAACCAGCCTTTTGTTTAATAAACAGAAATCTACAATAAACACAGTCCTACAACTGAGTCAGTCTTTTTCCTCTTACCGTAGTTTTACTTCTATAATTAACAAGCTTTATCTTATCTGTAATATATTTCTTCAGCCACAAGTATCAGCAACCTATATTTTTAAGCTTTTGCTTGTACATCTCCTTCCTTTTTTACTTTTTTGTTAATTCTTCTAATAAAACCAAAACTGAGCTGATTCGGTTATTATGTTTTTCTGAATCAAGATATTTACATAGCTTGTGCAAAAGAACTCAGAAATCTTCGTGTTTACAATGTGCAACATCTAAATTTTTTTTTTTTTCCCCACATAATTTGGGGTTTGAAGTTACACTGGCTAAACATCCAAAAACTATGTGATTTAGGTCCAATATTTTCTGGTATACTTCCACAAGCTTCTCACTATAACATGCAACTGATACTAACAAAATGACAAAACGGAAAAGGTTTATATTGCAAAAACACGGAAACTGACATTAAAATAGTTTACAAAACTAATAGATTTTTTTTTTTAGATATATGTTTAGTTTTTTATTTATATGTTTATCATATAACGCATTAATATAGTTCGAGTTTCTGGTTGATGTTTTCACTTTTTTTCCACTGTACCTCAGCAGATGACATGATGGCAGTCAGGTAATTTGTGTGGCTGCTATGGTCTGTCCTAATCTGGAAGACTAAAACTAAACTAAACTAAAGTAGCTAACAAATACAACAAACAAATTCAAACCTAAATGGAATTGAAAATCAGATGTCGAAACTAAATAAAAACAAACACTAATGATATTTTCAAACTATTTAAACATTGGTTGATTTCTCCTGAAACTATTATTATAACTGGCTCGTGTCGGCTGACGGCTTTGCCTAAACTCACCTCTTCAGCCATACCCAAAAATGTTATGACTGAGAACAAGGCATTTTAAGGACCCCTTTGATTCTACCAGCTTCACCTCGTATCTTGATACAATCTTCTTTTTGCTTTTGGGATTTCTGCCCAAATTTAACCCCCGGGCATCTTCATTAAAAAAAAACAAAACAAGAACAATGAAACCAAAACAGAACCGGTCTTCTTCCTGGCCATTATAATCCCTCTACCATCCAAGGCTGTTCATACTTCCATATTGCTTAAATGGATGAACTGGTCTGTATCTAGAAATTGTATTCACTAATGAAGCAAACTAGCTTTATATTTGTTTCCCATGTTAGCAAATAAGGATGATTGCTAAAGGAAGCAAATATCTGACCATAATTTTAATTATGAGGGAACACATGTCGAAACACCTCAAAATCACCTCAAAGGAAAATTCCAGATAATACATACAGTATTCAGAAAGTTACCCCAGTCAAGTGTTAACATGTCTCTGTCTCTCTCTCGCTCTCTCTCTCCCACACACACACACACACACACACACACACACGTGTAAAGGAAGCACAGCAGTTCCCACCACAGACTTTCACCACAACTCCCAAAACATTTCAAAAGAAGTAACTGACATGAAAAAATACATGTTCTATTCGTCTCTGCTCCTCTACTAAACCTTAAACTGGATCGTTATGATGGTCGTGCCCCCATCTAGACCATGGAGAGGTCAGTGAGGCACTCTGAAGCCCCCCCAAAGGCAGGCTTTTGTTGGTCTATCGAGCTGCATCGTAGAGTCACAACATGCAACCAGAAATCAATGGAAATATACCTTGCCTGCAGCAACTCTGCTGTATTATCTATCACTGAACTGCGGGCCTCCAACCACGTGTGATACCCCTTTTTTTTTTTTTTTTACATAAGCAAAGCCAAACTATTGATTGTTCACTGGCAATTATATATTTTTCCAGCCTTCTTACAACAGCAAGGGGGGAGGGTTTAGATCACCGCTGCTGTACAGCGACAAAACTTTTATCCTGGTCCTTCAAATGACCCATGTGTTCCATATCTACACAGCTGGAGAAAATGTCATCTATAAGATCAACTAAACTAAAGTGATCTGGAGAAACTGAGTGTATCTGTACAGTAGTAGCTGAGCTAATCTCTTTCTGCATGCATCAAAGCAGAAAAAACATTACTAGAGATTAAAAAAAAAACCCAAAGGTGATGCAGACAGTTTATGATGACAGAAATTGTCATCCGGCATCTGTTTCACAACAAAGCCAAGCAGAAGCTATCACTAAAAATAACTAAAGAGCAAAGTAAATGTCATCTTACAGCAGAAAAACCTTCAAAATTCAACTATTGCTACATCTAAAAAATCTCACCAAAAAAAAAAAGAAAAAAAAGAGTTCATACCTTTGATCTGTTAATCTGTACATCCTTTAGGTGTTTACAGAAGATTATGAGACAGTTATATCTGGAAAGAGAGAAAGGGAGTCTCACACATTCTCAGTTATTTCCTGCACACTGCGTGTATGCAACAGAAGCGAGAGGATAAAAGGGTAGGAAGTGTTTTTTTTGCTAAAAGGTCACACGAACCAAGCAAAAAAAATTAAGGAGAAGTATCATCTAGAAGAATTTATAGTGTTTGAAAGAAGCTTAAATATTATAAAGGCTTTGTAACATCTTGACAATTTTACATTAGAAAGGAATCAAAGTTTTGGTAGCAGAGAACAGAAGAGAAGCAGAGGAAAGAGGAGTCTGTTGCTTAGCAGCCCGAGGCCTGAATCTAGACCCTATTTCTAAATAGAGAAGTATTAAATTCAAAATGATGATAATATCACAGGTGCATCATTGCTTCTGGGTGAACGTTTAGCACTTCCTTTTTTGTTGACAGAATTAACTGTTCCCTCTTGTGTTTTTGTATTCTTTGTGTCAAATATGTAATATCTAGTCACACGCAGCGTGCCTCCCTATGTCTTTGTTGTCTACCATTGGCGTTCAGGCTTCACAAACGTCGCATATAATCTACAAGACACTAGGGTCGTGCGTGTGTCCCCAATATGCAGGGTTTCGTCATATAATTAGGGATTACCCTTTCGCTCGTCAAACACTTTGACAGTTTGGGCACAATCTCCTCTGAAGCATCCAATCTGTCAGTCTGGGGCAAAAGTAATGTGTTGTTTTTTTCTTCTGTTCTCAGTTTCAAAGTTACTGATTTCGTTTCTGCTGCTAACATCATCTCAGCAACTAGGCAATGCTTTATCCATTGCAGTTCCTAATGAGGTTTTAAGAGCAGCAGCGATTCGAGATAAAAACAAAGAACTGTGTAAAGAAGGACATCATGTAGCCCCAGGAAGCATAAGCCCTCCCCCTGCCTTTCCCTGTCCCACTCTTCCCAGACGGGAGGGGTTAGTGTCTAAAGGTTATGCCTGAGAGGCAGTTACATTATCATGGTCACTCATAGACCACTATTGGCCATTTCAGACCCATTTTCCGATCTTAAATCTCTCCAATTTTCAGATTTCTATTTAATACTAAACCCTGATTTCTAAAGCCACATCATATCCACCCCAACGCCTCCTCCTTTCTGTGTATATTTTAAACTTACCGCAGAGATCAAAAAGCAGGGGGCCACAGAAACGTGATTAAAAGAACATCAAGACGGATTTATTTAGCATGCATTTGAAGGGAGCATGTTGTTAAAGACCTCTTAAAAAGTCTCTCTCACAACCCTCACTGTGATGTAAGTTTTCAAATCAGGACATTTGAGCTTTCCGGTTAAAAAAGAACATTTTTAACCCACATAAAATCTGTATGTGCAATTATGTATGTTCTGAAACGATGAGCTTTTCTTCCACGGGCAGGATCTTATTTTAGCTGTGTAACTGTCCCAGGGTTTTACTGTAGGCCATTTATAAAACATAGGCTTTTTGTTTCCCTTCAGTACAGAGGTGAGCTTCACGTGAAAAACATTGATGTTACTTGTTTTGGCCTACGTGTTTGAAAGAGGGCTAGTGTTAACCACATGCTTAAAGTTGTTACTTTAGTGCATCGGATGACACCAGTTCACATCTCTACTTTGCAGTTTCCTCTTGGGCACGTTTTCTCCAAAGAGCTGCAGAGAAAGTTTGTAGGTCAGATGGGAGAAAAGCTGGACCTCTCCACCTTCCAATGTTCTTGTCAACAAAAGACAACTATGGTACCTTTTCATTAAGAGACATCAGGCTCTTAATGAAAAGGTTCCTTAGTTGTCTTTTGTTTTGCTCTTTGCTCACATTCTAATCTTTAGATAGACCTCGAACTCCACCCCTTCTCAAGTTTTCTTGCATTGCTGGGAAAAGCTCTGAGGGACATTATTTGTTGCAGACCGTGAGAGCATATGTTACAGAGTGTGTATTTTGTAAACAAAAGAGGAATAGAAAAACATAATTAATATTGGAGCCTATTCAGGTGAAAAATTACATCTACAAAATCTAATATAACAAATCAAAATGCATTCCCAACTGCATTTACCTAATGGCCACTAATCTATATCTGACTTGACAGAGCATCTGATCTTTCCTTTTAATTGGTCTTTATAGGAAATGCTTAAAAGACTCCTTTGGAAAAGAAGATCCATTAAACAAAGCCCTGTTTTAATGGAGGGGAGAAAAAAAAACACAGTTCCCTGAAAAGGGAACATTGCCCATATACTCTCCAGTTGCTATCCATTTTAGGGATCTGCTTTTGTTAGTTTGCTTTTAAGAGCTTTTTATCTAGAGTCATGTGAAAATCAGAATACACGAATACAGAAGCAACATGTAAAGCTGCCTGGGATCCCCCCTGTACCTTGGTATTATTGCCAAGGTTCGGATAGGTTTCAGTACTTTTCAGTCTAGGAGAACGATGCACACATTTGTTAGCTCTATGCAAGAGCCAATGAGGAATGTTTACACTTTTTACATTATCACATTTCACATCTTAAAATGACCACAGTAGAGAACTAATCAAGATTTAGCTACAACTGCCAACTACAGACCCCTTTTTTAACAAAATACAGTTGCACTCACACGTCTGCTTAAGATGATTTTCCTCCATATCAGTATGATGTTGAGGTTTTTGTTGTTGTTTTAAGTCAGTAATTAAGTTCAGTGAACGGTGAACCTCATACCTGATCGCTGATAGCTTTGGTTCTATGATGCTATTTGTCTCCAAAGCCAATGTAGCTGAATGAGAAACTTTACCGATTGCTGGGGATGGATTTGTGCACTTTAGTCCCATGCACAAAACATTCTGCATCTGTATAGGTTTTAAGTTGTATCCGTTGGTTACACCTTTGCACCGAACTAAAAAAGGCTGCACTGAAAACCTTCTGCACGAATGCAGCAAAAACCCCAGTTCGCATACAAAGGAAAACCTCTGATGAACTGTTAACAGTCATTATTTAAAGATCAGTTCATCTCTCCAGCTGCTTTATGTCAAAGCTGCGCAAACATTTCATGTAAACTTTACCTCTGCTAATGAGTAATAGCCTTTATTGGACACCATTTATTAGATTTGAAAGGGCAAAAATGCAAAAGAAAAAAAACAACAAAAAAAATTAAGTATTGACATTAGAAAAAAGGAGGACAAAGATGATGGAATATGGGCCCAAAATTAAATCCTGTGCGGAGTCTCTTAGACTTTGGACCGGCTGCGTATGGCAGACAAGCTGATGATGACCAGCGCAGTGGTGTAGCATTAATCAAAAGAACAAGCCAATTCCCCAACTTCAACTGTCTGGCAAGGCTCATCTAAAGTGGATGCCTTTGCGCGTTTGTCAGTTTCACAAAATGCCTCCACTTCTACTGAAACTGTCTGTTCTAAGAGAACTGTCTAACCTCTGCCGTGACCCTTCTTGTGGGTGGCTTTTAGTGAAGCTCTTCTGTCTACTAATTTCAAAAAGCAGATGCACTTTCTGCTACCAAATGATGCATGGTTGGACTGTATTTTTAAGGTCTGTTATTCATTAGAAAATCTAATGAACAGAGAAGCTCATGGGAATGACAGACAAATAAAAGGAATAGCTTCAGCAGACTCTGACTGGCAGCACAGGGATAATCAACATCCAAGACTTTCTCCAAAATATCCTGGGGTCTCTGGAGGTGGGGTTTTGAAGTGATCCTGTTGAGTTCTCCAGCTGTACAAACAAGCTGCATAACAAAGACTTCCCATGGAGAAACAAGGAGGTCTGCAGAAAGCAGCAGCATCTTCATGCGTACCTGCCTTTTAAAGAATCACTCAAGAGTGAGCCCTAAGAATGACCAGAAATCAAGAAACCACGACATGACCACACCGATTAAGGCTACAGCCAGAGCAGACGAGTTTTTTCCCCATCCAGGTCATAAATCATAGCTCAGCCTAAACAGAGATTGCAAAGTGCTGCTGATCCCATTGAAGCCACAGAGCAAACCAGAAACCCTGCATTCAGTCTCCTTGTCACTGTCCCTGGAGGTGGGACAATATGCTTGTCTACATCTAACAATGAGCAATTTCCTACGCAGAAAATTAGACCTCAGATCAAAGTATTTTCGTCACGTCTCTCATCTTGCAGCTTTATGCGATTGAGGTTTGATCCGATCCTGAACAGGAGGGACGCGTTATCCTCATGTTGGAAAGCATTAGGAAATCCTGACATGCTGCTACAAGCATCAGTTCCTGGTCATGGGGGGTCCTGTGGCTAATCCAAGTACTTTAAGAGGAAGAGGAATGTAGCAGCACACGTTTACGCCAAAAAGTTTTTTCACTGGAATAAAATCACCAAACGCATTTTTCCCCCTCCTCCAAATATTAGTGAATGTAAATATTTATAAAATAATCAGAGCTTCATTTTAAATTTAAGAAGGGTTGTTTTAATAAAGAGAAGAAAGATAAGGTCAGTGAATGTTCATATGTATACTTCTACCTGCCAAGGAAGAGTAAGCGCCTCCTTCTCTTAGCTGTGTTTATAAAATGGGAACAAAAGTAAAGAGCCCCATATTTATTCCTCCAATTGGAAACACTCCCAGCTCCAGGCTGTGAGTCAGAAGGCTACATGCTGTCAGCTGTGTGTTGTGACTTGCACTTCAGCAGCTTGCGAACAGAAGGCGTTTATTTTGCTCCAGCAGCCACACCCAAGGAAACTGTTTTTCTGTTAAAGGGAGAACCAGCAAGAACTCTTAGCAGTCAGAACCCGGGTGGCTGTCTAAGATCATTCTTCATATCACTGTGCAACCCCCCCCAAAAAAAATCTGTTAGCGTTTACATTTTGGCTGCTACATTCTGTGGTTTCTGCTCTGTCTGAGTGGAGGAACCTCTTGCAACTTATTAATAGGACCTATTAATGGTTACCCAGATAAAAAACAGGCCAGAGCTAGCAGGTGGCTCCATGCAGCCATCTTTTGGAGATGCGGCTCATTTGATCCGACTCAGTGAAATGGGGGGAGAAAATAACAAAGAAAAAAAAAAAAACTCCCAGAGGAAAAGCCTTCTTGCTGCTTCCTATAAACGGACCTCTCCCAGGCCTTGGCTGAAACGTGAGCACTCATCAGTGATGGACGCCACCCATCCAAAATCCATCCCGCCTTCAATCCCCTTGTGAGCTGGCCCAATAAAAAAATCCCACAATTCTAGTTCCCACCACTCAAATTCTATTAATTTATTTATCCATGCATGCACTTATACATCTATTTATTGATTCAGGTCATCTACTTGTCTTCATTTCTCACGCTACCCCATAGCCGTCCCCACAGAGAGGGCTCAAATTACTGCAGTCATCTTTTAAGGGAATACAGAGGCAATGAGTATATCGAGCTGGGCCAAGAGCACACAGATCCTGAACTCTGAGGTAATGGCCTGCTGACAAGAGTCAACTCAGCTCTGTTGAGCCAGGTAAGATTGCTTTGTCTCTTTGACAGGCTGCCTTGAGGTGAGAAGTTGGGGTCAAACTAGTGAAGCTTTTCATAGTACCCTTTAGCGATGCTGTATGGCAAGTGTTGAAAAGCCAAGCAGCAGTCAGGTCTGGGAATGTGATGGCTGTTTGTTTCAGGCCCAGTGAGCCATATGATCACACAAACCCAAAACTGACTGACATGTCGCTGCATCCATCTGCCCTCTGCCTCAAAACGGTCATGACCATAGGTGGTCATGCATGCCCCAAACAAAGACAGCAGCCTTTTGCACAACTGCAGCATCACTCAGTCTGTTGACAGCCACTTCGACACTGGATAGTCTTATCCAAACTATGCTGATGGTTCTTCCTCTTCACCCCTCACTCCTGATTTTATCACACCTAGATGCTGGCTTGAACTAAACAAGATTTTTAGCATCCCTGTGTGCATGACTTGTTTAATTTTTCCCACACAACTGCAGCTTTGAGTTTAAATAAAGCCTTCAAGATCCTAGTCAGTTTCAGACAGCCTTATAATGAGCCTCACACTGTGCAGAATGAACCAGGCAAAGCACAGAGTACAGGCAAGAGGATGCAGGCTTTTTATCAGGACAATAAACATCAGTTCCTCTTTCTTATCATCTTATCACTCCATGACTTGAGGATTCTCCCAAGACAATTTCTGGATCACTGACACCTATGTTTCCTTCCTCACCAAAACAAACTTTTTAAGAAAAAAAAAAAATCAGACAGTTTTGCCCAGAATCCAGAGCCTTTGGACAAGACCAAAATGACCCAACTGCATGTTAACATTCTATGCATTATGAAATTGTGCAATGTTAATTTCTGCTGACATGGGGTTCTGTTAATTTACTGCTTGCAGAATCTCTAAACTGGAGCTCTCAGAGAAGCCCATTTCCAAACCCCAAGCGATTAACTCCTGTACACAGGGATAATGGGGGCTTTTGTCTTATTAATACATCCTTTCAATGCAATGCTTTCTTTAGAGTGACGGATGAACAAGCCTCAACAGCATCGGATGGGGTCAGAAGGTGGGGGTGGGGATGAGGGGGAGCACAGCAGGCTCCAAGGAGCTGGGAACATGCATGTCCCCCCACCAATACAGCTTTTACTGTCTGGAAATGATGCAACAGGCTCTGCTGGACAGATGTAGGTCTATTTAAAACTATAAAGTGTTTTTTTTTTTTTTTTTTTTTTTTGTAAAGACTCACAAAGTTTTGTAAGCACATCTGTCACATGACGGTACCCGCATAGTGGCTGCAGCGGGGACTGGAACTGGAAGTGTTGAATGGGGGCGATGCTGTCATGTGAAGGCGAAACATTTCCAGAATTCAATGTGACTGTAGAGATTCAGTTGATAATTACACGCGTTTGACTCATCCAGATGCAAATTAACCTTGTTGTTTGAGGCTACAGCACATGCTTTTATAATGTATATATATAGGCTATATATATAAGGAGAAGGGCGCACAACTTACCCCATGAGAAAGAGAGCGTGAAGCGATAGAGAAACCGCGTCCAAATGTCCCCAAAAAACTGAAAACTCAGCGTTAAAAGTTCTCCGCTCTGAGGTGGAGAACCAGCGATGTCAATCAAAACTTTACCGGATGACTAGACTGCATGTCTTGTCTAGTCTGTGGAAACTAGATCCACGCCGGCGAGAGCGCGATGAATCCTCTAAAAACGGGAACTGATGCGAACCAAACAGATGCGAAACCCATAAAGAGACGGGTTGGGAAAAAAAGCAGAATTCTCACTTTCTCTTTTGTCTTCCCTAAATCCAGCCGCCCGACTGATTGTCCCGCAGCTCTGTGGAAACAACAGCTCCACGGGGCTGAGGAGCTTCAAGGAGGCGCACACACAATAGACTGCGCACACGCGCAAAAACGCACACCCACACAGCGTGGAGAGAGAGTGGGGTGTGTGGAAACATCACAAGTCGCGCTGACGGTTTTAACTAACAGCGCAGATTGGCGGAGAGCAATATATTTGGAAAAAATACAACTTAAGCCTATTTCTGGAGGTTTTTTAACCACTTTGAACACAAAATGAAGTCCAGATGTTCCACCTCCTCACTTCCTTTTTCTTTTTGTTCCAAGCATTAAGGCTCTCAAACTGGAGCAAGACTGGTGGTGCTTTAACAGGAACAACCTGTGCCAAGTGGGTTGTTCAAATATCTGTTACTTTCCATCAGCTGGGATTATAAAAGTATTTGCTTTTATTTCATTAGAACTTGAACCAAAATTGACATTTTTTAAATAAATACATTGATATGAGTTTGATTTTGCTGTATGGTTACATCAGAAAAGGCTTTTATGGAAAATTGGGGGTTTCCAGAAAAATAAAAAACTGAAACAAATTTACATTTTTGTGTGGAAACCTCCCTAAAGAGAAGCGCTGTGGAAAAAAGTTTGAAAACCTACAGTGAAACCACCTGTCGGTTTCAGATACCTCTGAAACTAGAACTTTTTGGGAATGACATCAAACCTAACTTGGCATGATCCAGTCACCATGTTCCACCTCAGAACCCTGTTCACTTAGTTTCTTGTTTATTGACATAGCAACCCACTCAGTATAACTGCTTTCAAAAACAGCAGCAGTATGTTTACAAAAGGGGGTTTACAGTTTATTGTATGAGGTAATTATTTATAAACTGATAATTAATGGTTGAAATTCTCTCTCTTAAGCTATAGTTATGAATGCTTTTTAATGTAAGCCATTTTTATTGAGTTTAGGAGGTTGCTAATTAGTATTAGTATTTCTGATATTCTATATTTATATGAGAGATCACAACAAACACAGCATAAGGATTATTCATTTCAACTACAGATGGATATGTTTCCTCCAAAACGTCATGGAAATTATATGAATTTTATTGTATGTTATGAAATCAGTTTACATTTATTTTGAGATCCAATTTGCATTGGAAATCTGATCCATTTCAGGTGTAATGGAGAGGAGGTGAGTGCATGTTAGTCATCAGGGTCATGTCTGAGGCTGCAGGTGCTGTCTACAGAGAAAGAGCCTCTATCCAGCCTCCTCTGAGGAGGTAATAATGTCTTCAGTCATTAACCTAAAAGTCATCCCTTGTGGCAGTGATGTCATGCGTCTATGAAAAGAAGGAGCTTCTTAATGTTGTCATGCATTACTGAACTTGCAAAACATCTGTGCCTGGCTTCTGTGTAAAAAAAATACAGTTTTTTTTTTTTTTTGAAGATTTGTGAAGTTTTACGAATCCACAATGCATAAACAGTTTTCCTTGTCAAAATTCTGAAGTATTTCCATACAATGAAAACTGAAAATGGAAAATGATAGGTTTGCGTGACACCAGGCAGCTTTCATTTACTTTGGAAATTGACCACAGACTGGGTACAGGAAGCAGATGGCACTTCTTCAAAACTCTGTAGATTTACCCATCTTACTTCCATCTCTGACTCATAGGCTAAATGATGTCAGAATAAATTTGACGGGAATTTACACGTTCCTATCCAAACCCACACCTCACCTGAAGATTAAGTTTTATGGAGGAACATAAGGTTTCTATAGTTTCCTGATGCATTGCAGCATGTCTGCACTGATCAAACTTGTGATATTTCCTTTATGGAAAAAAACATTGTGAAATTTCTTCTTACTATAGTTTTTAAAGCCCAGCCACAGATTTTTTTTAAGTCACTATTTTTAAGTTAATAAAACAAAACAAAAAGAAAGAGGTTAACTAAGCTCACTGCTATGCTGCAGAGAGCCTTTATGTAGTGCCTGGCTCAATGTCTGTGGGTTTACTGTGGCACATTTTCAGGGGCTTGCTTTGCTAAAAGCTGCCCCACTGCTACATCCCTCACTGGGCCTTCAGGGGAGGGGTCAAGAGGCCTGACCTCACTTCCTGTTGGGGCTCCTCACAAGCATTCCATTGTCTGTGAGAATGTGGACGCGACTCGGGGGACTCGGCACATCTGGCAGCTGTTATTAGCAACCTCCTGTACCCACCCCTTCATCCCTGACGAGTGTTTCTTCACATGCTAGCAGAGCCCATTTTACACTATGGGATAGTCCAGCTGTTTATGAGGCTTGCCTGCTGAGATGACGCTGATGTTGCATTTTAGTAGAGTGTTTCTGTAGTAAAGCGGAGTAGTTAGTAAGAGTATAAAGGTGAGAGCGGAAACTGCTATTCTAATTAAGTCTTGTCCTGAACTGCATTTTGGTTTCTGTACAAATTACACAGGAAACTGTAATGAATAACCAGCTTGATGTGTTCTGGTAAGCAGATTTTTTTAAGATAAATGCTGACACACATCTGCTGACATAGACGTTAAATATCAAGTCAACAAAAGTAAAAAAGAGCATGACGATATATATATTTTTTCTTTACTTATGCAAAGGCTTTCATATGGATATACACTGTGCATTCACAATAGGAAAAAACAAAACAAAAACTGTCACGTACTTTGATTTTTGAGTTCTGATGTGGTCTCCTAAACTGTGCTTGAACTTTGCAGATACGTGACAAAAGACAGGTTCAATACCGAGGATATACCTGTTTGACATTTAAGAATCTCATGTCTGCAGATCTGTCTTCAAAGGGAAAAAGACCCCAAAAAGGCTAAGTGGTCTGAGGCGCTTCTCCTTCAGACCCAGGATTACACTAGGGAAGTCATTAACAACACGTTCGAATGGTTCTCATGCTCTGAGTTGAGTGAGGTTGGGACTTTCCATCCCTTGTTTACCATCTGATCTGCAACATATAAAGCCATAAAGCACAGATAAAAGTGTGCTAATAATGAATTAAAAATAAATCCCTCTGGCTCCACTAGACCACACTGCCTGTCTGCTGTTTGTTTTTTAGTTGTACCTATGAATCACTGATATTTGTGTGTGTCTGCTAATCCGTTCAGACAGGAAAACACTAACCTGTTTCAACTATAAACACAAAATACACACAGAGAGTGTGGAGTTGATGAAATATCTGCCCTTCACTTTTTTCTTCTACATATAAAAGAACAGTGCTGCAGAGTTGGAGAATCTGGGACATCAGCCCTGATAGTCATACCAAAAACGGGATACGTAATTTTGGCATTTTAGATTTTTGCAAGCAGTATTTAGTCAGAACAGTGTGACCAAGATCTCCCTAAAACAAAGAAGGAAATGCACATGACTGTTTTTTTTTTTTTTTTTTACACTTTAGAAGTTCTTGAAATTAAGAGGGAAAAAAAATGAAAGAAAAAACAAGCATCCAAAATCTCCTTTATTTTGCAAATAATTCAAAATGGAGGAAGTTAATGTTGACAGAAATAGAGGAGATTTAGTCGCTTCTCTTGAAAGAGAGCCTGGAGTCGGGCTGGCTTAACTCCGTCTGTACTTTAAACAGTGGGCTTAGGTCGCATGTCTCTTCTGCTCACAGCTTTAGAAGAAATCCGTCCTCCCTGCAAATTGACTTTAACCCCGTTCCACAAAAAAACAAGAAAATCCTGCAGAGTTAGTTTTGTGCTTCTCAATGCTTTTTTTTTTTGTTAAAAGAAGTTGATATTTTCATTGTGTCTTTTCATAATCACGACATATAACCTGTTAATATATTCACAGTGTTTATATATTCAGCAAAATGTCTACTGAATCTATTAAAAATGTCATTTTAAATGCATGCTTTTTTTGCACAGAAAAGCCTAAAATGTTGTAACCAAATTTCCACTTCTGCAAATTCCCTCCTTATTTTCTGAGCTTAGATTTTTTATTTTTGTGTTTGTTGTTTTCAGGATCCTCTGATTCTCTCAGGTGTAGATTATTGACAAGTTGCAAAAAGAGGGCACCCACATGGTTGCAATCAGGGTTAAATAGTGGAGTTTTGTTTTTTTAGATTAACTGGGTTTGCACAGTCTAACTGTTGTACCCTTAGCAAAGCAAATCCAATGCATGGATTATCACTAAGATATTTGCATTAACTGCTTAGCTCAAAGTATATTTTTACATCGTGGAAGTAAAAATAATGCAAACCTCTTCTGGTCAGTAGTGTAATATCTCTAAACCTTTAGCTGAGCTCAAAGTTCGTCTCTTATCAATAAACTGAATTCTAATTATAGAAAATATATAAATATTATTAGTTAATTCCTCTTTTCTGACACCAAAACCAGACCATTTTGTGTGATAACAATGGTACGTGATGTTGTGTCACATTTGCAACTGTAATACAAGACATTTTCTTTCTTCTTTGACCTCTGTGGTTATGGTGGGATTTCAAAGAATGTTTTTTGCTTATTGAGGTATAACAAAATCTGCATTCACAAGTGTTTCACAGTCCTTAGCCACAGCTAGACAAGAAAACAGATCTTACATATATTTTTTTCTCTCCATGCACATGATCTATGCATGAAACACAAATGATCCTCAGCTAAGCACAGAGTGGGAGGCAATGGAGGAAATGGAAACTTGACTGATGTTTGTGGGCAAAGGAGCACAGGAAGTGAAGCTGATCAATAAGGTGTTAAACAAGCTTTTTCTAACCAGGTCAAGCAGACTCATTATGGGGTTTTGCCTGTAGAAGGAATGAGGCTGTCTAGCTAAAACAGAGAGGATGAGCTTTTCAGTGTGCTCTCCTGATGTTTGTGCTTGAGTCCAATACTTAATATTTGTTTGGAGAAAGGTGTCAGAATCTCTGCATTTCTTTTCTTGAGGAGACAATCTCCAACTTCCCGGCAGGAAGCTGGATCACTGCTGCCTGAGGTTAGAGTTGTAGAGGGTGGAGGTGGGTGATGAGGGTGTGATGAGATAAGACAGATCAGGGTCGGCTGCTACTTTTATCCGTCTGTCCTTTAACGTGAACTTTCTGCCTGTGGTTAAAAGTGAACAATCGCAGAGCAGCGCTGCCTAAGCTGTAAAATGTACAATAAACAGAAGCACAAAGGATGTGAGGAGAGATGGTAGGAGGGCAGCAGGGGTGTAGATGTCACACTCTCCCGATACAGCCCTAAGGCCTGCAGTCATTAAAGCTGACACAGACGTAAACATGCAAATAGTGAACATGAGCCAGACCTGCACAGAAACATCCAGCTGGACTTGATTGTACAATAAACCCCCCCAGGCAGAAAATGGTTCTTAATGTAATATTTGTGTTTTTTTAAAGAATTTGGACAAAAATTTGACAGTATTTTTTTTTTGTGAGACACTTGAAATAACCATCAGACTAAAGAGAGACCTGTCGTTCATTCTAGGATTATTGGCTGCAAAGTGTTGCCTCCCTTGTGGTCAAACTTCCACACGTCAGCCAGAAAACAATGCTTTGATCAGCACACATTCTTCACTTCACCATTTCACTCTCCTCCCCAGTTGTTTATTACTGGCTGCAGCTGGAGCCCCTCCAGTTGCTCAGGCCTTCACTCTGGTGAGGTCAGGCTGACAAAATTCCTCTTCACAGAGCTGCAGCCACCCACCAACAATAGAAACCAGGTATTTAAATACATTGTCCAATAATAGATTTTTATTTTTCTCTCATTGTAAGATTGCAAACATTTCCCATTGCGGAATACCAGAATATTCAGCAGATATTTTATATATATATATATATATATATATATATATATATATATATATATATATATATGAAGATATTTTCTGTTTCCTCTTTTTATTCAAAGTATATATTTTTTTAATGTTTGGTAAAACAATTTTAAACTGAATACATTTTTGGTATAGATCTAGAATCTAGATTGCTTAAAATTTAGCTCTTCTGTTGTGACTGAATCAATTGGTCCAACCACCTTTCTCACACAGGGTTTTTGTAAGTGGCTATTAGATACTCATGATGGCCCTGCCGAAGACATTGAGATATTGTCCTTCCTCTATTTAGTAACTTGTTTCAGGGTATCTTTAATGCCACAGCCCATTTATGCAAAAACTAACTGCCTTGTTATTTTTAAATGTTTTATTTTCAGCGCAACTTTTTACAGTACCTCCTCCAGCCAAATACTGAACAGTGCTGGCATTTCAACTTCTAATTAAATTGTTGCACTTAGATTTTCATGCTTCCTGTTTTTTTTTTTTTTCTTAATATAAGAGTAGTTTTTAAGATCATCAAATTAAATGTAATCTGATCTAAGGTGACGTTCATAAAGTTCTACCTCTCTAAACATCTTTCCAGACTGTTTAGGCTAAATCCTTTGTTAAGTGTGGATATCGACGCTCTTCTTAGCTCATACCAATGTCTTCACAAGGTGTTAGTCTTTGACCCTGTGGCTGTGTGATGGCAGCAAGTAAACGCAGTAAATGGTCTGGTAATTCTATTTATTTATTATTTGTTTATAATATTGTCTTTGATTCTTTTTAGTTATACTGTGGCATTAGTTAACTATTTGGGTGCAAACATTTGGTTGACTAATATTTCTAGTATTGTTTACTTTAAACTAATACTTTTTTTCTGAGTTGCCAGTTCCTTGAAGGCTGCCATGTTTGCTTGGCTGGACCAGTGAAGCAAGAGTACCAGCTGCAAAGAGACTTAATTAGACTCTTCCAGTTATTTTAGAAGAGGTGAAGAGGGTTTAAGTTTTTCAATTTTGCTAGATTTTTTTAGTAAATTGAATTAGAAAGTTTAATTACTTAAGTTACTTTCTCTAAAAGGTTGCTGATTTTGTATTGTATAGATTATTTGATCTTTTTGTTGTAGTTTTGGTTAGGTAAATATATATGTTTTGTTCCCTGTTGTGTCAAAAGGGCCTGATCAGCCAACATATATGTTCCCCTTGTGTGTCAGTTTGTAACATCAATAAATACTTCAGTTGATAGTGTGGAGTTTGGTTTTGTTTACCTTATTTTCTCACATTTTTGTTGTTAATAAATCTGTTACTATTTTTTTCCTA
>NW_015150521.1:1279524-1322420 GCF_000732505.1 Cyprinodon variegatus | reverse complement strand
GTGTATTTAAGTACCAGCTTCTGGCTGCAACTGAATGTTTTTTTTATATTTGTCTTGAGGAAAAAAAAAGTTCTTTAATCTTTAACACCCTCATCTTCACCCTAGCTGCTGTGCACTTCCTGACTGCTATAAAGATTATATGCATGATGGCAGTAATATCTGACAGAAAGTAACAGCCTCTCTATGTTCCAAATTAAAGTCAAAATTAGCCCGTTAACAAGCAGGATTTCAGTTGATCAACAAGTTTATTTGTTATTGTTTTATGCACAATTAATTTGACTTAAAGGTATAGTGGAGGATGTTCTTTTTCCGGTTGGATCTTCTAAATAAATGGTTCACCTGATTGGAAATCATTCTGGTGATCATTTTACGTAAGGCTGTCCTACGTGCTCGTCCTCTTTCTGTACATGCGCACTTTCAGGCATATACAGTATATGTGGTGAGCTACGGTTTCAGCCAGTAACCACTGGTTGGTGAAAATACATTTTCACCAACCAGTGTTGATAAAGGGAGCATAGTGGAATAATTGAGAATCTTCCATTGGAAAGTAAGCTGGTATGAGCGATGCATACAGCTACTGTTAAACAGAGCGTACATGAGGAGAAATGGGCTTGTGCACACTTTTGCATGCGTTTAATAGGCGGGTACAGGGTTGTACATGTGCATTTTTTTTTAAGTGGAGGGGGGGTCTTTTCAAAAATTCGTGAAAATCCTCCCCTATACCTTTACGAAACGCAACCGCTTTTTATTTCTATTAATTTTGAAGGAGTCATTTTAGGTTCCTTTTGTGTTTTTGTTTTTTTTGTTGCCTGTGTATTGCAGTCAAAGTGATCCCTACAGCAGCAGTGGCAACAGTATTTATGCAGTGTTTCAATGACTGGATGCAGTGTGCTTTTGAGTCCTTCGACATGATAAAGTGCTATTTATGTATTCAAATTATTCATGCTAAGCTGCAGCTGTTTCTTTCTTTATACCTGGGTAAAAAAGTTCTTCAATCTATTGCTGGTGATACTTTCCAACCTAAACTTATCCTCCGTTTTATTTAGTCATTTCTGTTTAACACCCCTGCTGCTACCAAACTGTGGCTTCGTTGCCTGACTTTATGCATATGAATTAAGATGTATGTTGACAGAGATGAGTGACAAATAGGAACATCCTTTTTTATTTTAGAAACAGTATTTAAACTCGGTGGCTCAAAAACAAGCATAGCTAAAGCTACAGCTAAACGTCTTGCATTTCATCAACAAAACTCAGAAAAAGATGTTCGGTGCTTTAAGTTAGTTTCATTAATGTTGTCTTATGCAGAACTAATTTGACTAAACAAATGTATGTGATTGTGTTCACACGTTTTCTGTCTTCTTATTTTATATTAATCATCTCAGGGTTCTAATATACAGTATGTTTTCTGTGGTAAAAGCACCTTTATAATATCAATGTCAGAGGTATTGCCAAAATAAAGCCTCTGACAGCCCCATGCTGTTTAAACTTTTATACGTCTTTTAACAGATGAAGGAGGCACTTTAATAAAAAAGGAAATAGTTCCACAGGTTAAGGCAATATAATTAAAAATGCTGTGCATGATAGGAAAATATGCAGAGAGCAGAGAAAAGTAAATTTTAAGATAATTTGAAAAATGAATAATATGATGGAAATAAAATGACAGAAAAGTTGAACTACAAACTTAAACTAATAATTACATGGCACAATTAAAGGCCGCTCTAAGCAAATACGTTTTTATTCTTTATGTAGAGCACTTTTTTACAGTTTTCTTGTAGTTTGTCAGATTAGTGGAGCATAATAACTTTAAGCTGCTTCTCCTTCTTTACCTCTTTTTCTGCAGATGGTTGATACACTGACAGTAAATCTGCAATATATTTTGGTTAAACCATTCTGTGATTTGTAGAATAAGAAGGACATCCTTAACTAAGCTCTTCCATTTTTTTAAACAATAATGGGTTTCGGTTTAATAATGCGTTAATGGTTTTTCTTGTTTTTATTCTGGTATTTTTGAAAAATAAATAAATCTGGCTATCATGACTGATCTAAAACTAGAAAACCTACGTAAGTCTGATTCAATGTCAGAAATTTAGAGATAGGACTTTATATTTAATATACAGTGTATGAAAATGTACCTTAATACTTTGAAGTAAGGTGTTCTTTATTGCTTGTAATACTTTCCAATTGTCTGCTTAACCTTCTGCTTTTATTTCTTATTTCTGTTTAACATCCTCTGCAGCTACCCCCCAAGTACATTTCCTGACTTTGTTTCTTTAAATTTATTTGTAATATGGCAGCGAAACTGACAGAAAGGAACATCCTCTTTATGTTATTATCAGTAGTCACACAGTAGCTCAAAAACAAGCTCCGCAAAAGGTAATGTCTTTCATGTCCTAACAAGTACAAATAGAAAAAAAAAGTTGGCGCTTTCAACAGGTTTCATGATTACTTTTCTGAATAACTAATCAAACAGATCACATGGGATTGCACAAGTGTCTTGTCTTCTAATTTCGATGAGCCATTTCAGCAATGAAAACAACAGTTTTTATCAATACCTGGTGAAACCATGCATACAGTCAAAATGTAAATCTTATTAAAACTAGTGTAGGGGTGGGCTAGTGGTTAGGGCATTGTGCTTGGATCCAAGAGGGTCTGAGTTCGAGCCCCACTGCCACAGACTGCCATTCTGGCTCTCTGAGCAAGACCCCTAACTGTCACACTGCTTCCCGGGCGTCTCAAAATGGCAGCCGCCTGCTCCCCAAAGGGATGGGTTAAATGCAGAGAATGAATTTCGTTACTTTGTACCAGTGACAAAATGTAATGACAATAAAGTTGAACTCTATTCATTAAGTTTCAAGTCTGTTATGTCTTTAAATACAAACATGTTATAGTAAATGAGGCAACTCTGAGTTTTGATGAATGTAGATTAGTTCAAAATGGCTTTCATTATAATTTGATTAACAAAAAGGCTGTAGAAGAAAAAGCACACTGAACATAAAGTGGTAAAGCTGATACCGCTTAACGCACCTTGACTTTTTAAGTAGAAAACAACATTAAAGCAACTTGACAAGAGAACATGGAAAAATCATACATTTTATATCTGTTTTTACATTAAAACTCTATTTGAAAAAAGCTAAATGATAATCAAGAGAAACTTCAGATTACATTGACTTGCACAAGAACTGGCAACCCATCCGAATTACAGTAGAAGGCCTTATTTCACTACCCAACATTACCACCAATGATAAGAACTGTCCCTTTTTTCCCAGATGAAATCCATAATAAGTAAGAGAGACTTGAGTCTGACGCCCTTAAACTGACTTCTCTCCAAACATATTTAAAGGCGGCCTAGCGTCAGCAGATCTCACGCGTCTCTGAGTGAGACTTTCACAAAATGATGACTCTGAGCTCATGCTGCTGCTTGCCAGCAGGTCTGGTTCTGCTTGCTGATTTGTGAGTCATGCCATTAGAGTTTTCCAAGTGTGCAGAGTGGAAAAACAGCCTGCTGCACTGCTATCTGACTTAAAGGCATCCATGATAAGAGCAGCATCTATGTGACAAACTGAATGCTTTAACTCCCCACCACAGATGAAGTAAATGTTGGGAAATGCAAAGTCAAAGACATGTGTGTAGCCACTCATAAAATGTTGTCTTTGGCAACACTGCATGGGCTGCAAAAAAAACGCTACATAAAAAACTGACGAATATCGCCGCTGGATAAAAAAAACAAAACTGCGGCTTTAATTAACAGTTCACACGAATTCTTTTGTGAGTGGCAGTAATCTTGGTAACCTAAACCAGATTGGATTGGACATTTTCTCTCCTGTTAAAGCAGCAGTGGGACCATAGTTTTTTGCAGATGTTAGATGTTTGTCCAAGCTTCAGCTTTTTTTTTTACATGCAAGGTCTCTTTTTTTTTTTTTTTTTAAGTAAGGCTGATTTGATACTAAGCATTTACCTGGTTAAAGTGTTTCTTTGCTTAAAAAAGCATAAATGTTCAACCTATATTTCTGGGAACTACTCATTATTTGTTTGTTTTGATTCCGTCAGTCAGATCTATTAAAGCTTTTCCGTTCATGCTTTAAATGAAACAGACTGACTCATAATGCGATATCGTTTTTCAAAGGAAATCACACAAATGCTCACTAACTCTGCAGCCTGGGTGACTAAGGAGCCTCCTAAAAATACAGCTTTCGCTCTAGATTTGGTCTGTTTTTCATAAAATCTTCTTCTCTAGCTGCACCTTTACCCCTACGAAGTGCACCCCAAAAAAACAACAGAAAAACCTCTGCTGTACAGTCCTCTCTTCCATAAATAACAAACCAACTCCCCCAGCAGTTCCTTGGGAGCTCCGAGTGAGAAACATCATCCTGCCCCCCTGAACCCTAAAAGCCCCACCCACCTTCTTCTGACTGCTTTAAGACAGCCAAATTTAGCAGATGAGAACTTCCTCACCATTATACCGCATCCTCCACAGGGTCTCTGTTTCCTTTCAGTGACTTCTTCAGGTGTTTATGGCCCCCGCCTGCCGCACCACAGTGGTGTCACTGAGTCTTCCTGCTTGATTTATCTGTTAGTGTTTCTGCATGTGGCCATGTTGTCATTGGAAGCATTTATCGCCCCTCACTACGCAGGACTACCACTGTTTTTTTTTCTTATGGTTACAGCAGTGGGGCAAACAATAAAGCAAATAACCAAAACCTCCCACAGGATCATGTTGCTGTAAAAACACTATAAAGGAGGAGGACAGAACTTCAAAATGCAGGCTGGGAAAATGTTCCATGACACAGTCCTGTTACGCAATCCATATTTTACAATAGTGGCGAAAACAATTTAATTGATCATCATGTTTTTAGGCCCTAAAACAACAAGTGTTAGCACTGTCTGTAGCCTAACCCATGAGAGTGCTACAGGCCTGTTGCTGCATGTCTACCGCATGCAGGTGAGTCGATTAATCCAGAAGGTTAGGCTTCAGCATGAGTAACATATCCATCACATGGCTGGGATGAGTGCCATTACGGCCATAGGCTGTGACTGGAAGTCTCAGCTCAGCTCTCACGACAAGCACATAAACAGAGAACATCCGTAAACAGTTTGAAGGACCCTTTTGGACTTTGTTCCAGAAGGGTGGAACAAGGCAGAGGGAGAAAGCAGACCAGGACAGAGGGCCAAAAGAGTGAAGCACTGCAGCTGATATTCCCCCTTAATGGCAGCCCAGTTGGGGAGGAGCAACATCAAGCTGACTGCGCTCTCCTCTGGGACCTTCTCCCTGTACAAACAAACCGACCCCAGGCCTCTGATCTAATGGAAACCAGATCTGCTCAAGGACCAAATCTCCTCATTCTCCTTGCTCTCCGCTGCTCTCTATATGACCAGTGTTCTGTTGACTCACACTCTAGCTTAAGGACGCACTTCAATTATCCCAAACAGACCTGAAAATATTCCCTCCTTTCCTCTCGCTCAGTTTTCCCACACAGAAACAGTTCATGGCGTTCCGTGTGTCTACATCAGAGCTGACCTTTTCGACCCTAAGCAAAGCAGACTCCTGCACTTATCTCACATGCTCTCCGTATCACTCCTCCTCTTCCTCTTAATCAATAGAGCAGTATAGATTGATTACCATGCCGATTTAGCCTAACTTTTTCTTCCACGTCAAATCCTGAGCATCAAATAAAACCTTTGGTTGAAGATGTAATTACATTTTGATTGCGTGTCAAAAGCTTGAAGTTCAGGTCACCATGGTTATCTGCTTGGTGCTGCATGCAAGAAGCCCATCCCTGCCTACAAAGCCTGAATGTTCTCATTGTGAGAGTTCAAAGTTTATCACTGAATGTCCTCCCAGTCTCGCTGCTGTCCTTATCTGAATGTTGGGTTTCACAAAAGTATGAATATTGGCACTGAGTCAGGCACAGAGAACAAAAAAGACTCTTAAAACAGATAGAGCCTCCACATTGACTGCACAAAGAAAGCAGAGAGGGCTGATTGTGATGTGATCCGGTGACAGAGGGCCTTGTGGACATGTGGCCCTGTTTAAATTGCAGGACTTTACCCTTGTGTTTCGGTTCCTGAATGATAAGTCTTAGATAAAAATATACAAGCTAACACTTCCTTCTGCTCTTGGTCTTTTTTACTGCGAAGAAACCTTTCTAAGGCTAGAGAAGCATGTTGTTTGTGCGTGTATTATCAGTAATCAGGTCACTAATGCCAAGTGCCTTGAAGTGTGGCAGATTTATTGAGGAGAATGGATTGTGTCCAAAGAGCTGGAAAAAAATCACAAATACTGGATATGACTGTTCAGCTTTTTGCCCTTCCCACACATCTGGGCACAAACCCGTCAATGTTCCCGTAGGCAAAGATCCGTGATGAACCGAGCTGGGCCGATGCCCATTTCGCAGTCATTTTACACCCCTTCAATAGAAACAAAGAAACGCCCCAAACGGGATGTTTGCCTGGTCTTGTAAGCTTCTACATGGATTCCCTGAAACCCCTTTTTTTTCATAGGTTCTCTCCAAGATTTTTGGCAGTTTGTCTTTGTGTTTTGCAAGCCCAGAGTTGCAAAGCAGATCCATGAAAGTAGAGAACTGTTCTGCTTCGTCAGCACAAAGCAATAACAAACCTGTTGCAACTTACCCCATGCTGGCTCCAGAAAAGAGGTTATGAGTGGGAGTAGCACACAGGATGTGAAACACTTAAATATAAAAACCCCATTTCCCGAAAACTAGGGTTCTCTAAAACTGAAATTTGCTCATATTCCCCTGTAACAGTCACAAAGAGTAATGAGTCTCCTCTCTTTTGTTGTCAGGACATTTAAATCAATGAAGTGTTTGCTTCCAGTTAGATGCTCGTAAATAAGAAGTTAGGAGAGGGCATCATCTTGTCTCCCCTCTAATTACACTTCTTAACTGTTTGGAAAGAGTAAATAATAACCGATGTCTGATTCTTAGTAGCTCGCTATTAAGTGATCTGTCTCTATCATTGTCTGATTCTTCTATTCATAATGTACCAAACATTCACCACAGAATGCATACTATTTATGCATATGTATAATGCATGCCGTTGTAAATCGTGCCTAATGAAGTCTGATGAATTCCTGCTGAGACAATCAAAGGTCTCTTGGAAAAAAGTCACATCTAGATGGTTTCAATAAGTGCATGTAAAGTTCCAGTATGTCCATCTGCATACAGAGTATTTCACATACCAATCCTCCCTTGTATTGCCTTTTGCCCTTTTTAAAGCTTGAAGGCTCTTCCTCAATTTTGTACTGTTGAATTCATTTAGAAGTGTGAATCAGAGCAAATCTGCAACACAATGAGTATCATTATGTTGTTGTCTAATAAAGTTTTATGGTTTGGGTACAGTAGCAGGATGTATTTAGTGGCTATGGTTTTTCCAAGCTGACCTTGAGACCCTGAACATCAAATGATGGTGGCATGACCACTTGTCCTGCTGTCCCTGCTGAGGCTTACTGGAAACTAGAAATGTTCATTTCTGAAGTTTACAAAATAATTTGAATCATTCTTTTTTTAAGCCTTGAAAGAATATATACATGAATCATTTTTATTTCTAAAACTGCATAATACAGTTGTGAATGTTGATTATCTTATTTTTGGACGGTTACAAAGTTATACATTCTTGCTCAATAATGATTCCCTCTAATGTTTCTTTAAAAGTAGGATCTTAAGCACATGCTTTTTAAAAATCATCAGTGTGTGGCGTAATACTGGCTGGATAATGGGTCTCTGTTGTCATTAGAATTGGTACACCTCATTCCTGGCACACTTCTGGTTTTTAAGGCTAGCCCCTACCATTAAAAATGGGTTAAGGGCCTGGCCACTTTAGAAGTTTAATGTTAGTCTAAGTCATCCAATCCAACCCAAGTTTTAATGTTGTTTTGAAATCGTTGCCATGTTGGATTAACCAAATACATCACATTTGTCCCAGCCAACATAAACTTCTAACCATGGGACAAAAAGGATTCTGGTTAGGATGATTAGGAATGAACACAGAAGCCCTGGCTCCAAAATTAATAACAATAAACACAAAAGAAAATTGGGTTTGATGATGGGGTGTGTTTGGATGACTTAAGATTCGGCTTTTAATTATACAAACACAGAACCAACTGTCAGACATAGTGGTGGCTGCATTATGTTGTGGGTCCCTGGTGCCACCTTGTTTCAAGAACAACAGAGAAGGAAATATCCACAGCAGCTTCATGGTTAAAGTTTTGGATGTAATTGCATTTTTCAGCATTGCAATAAACCCAAATTGACATCATACTGGTTTTGTAATGAATGGACCATTAGCATAAGCTTTGTTTAATGACATGCTTGTTAATGAGAGTTGTGTGCAGGTAACAGCCACAGAAAACGAAGTACTGTTTAATGTTTTGACACAAAATTATTCATGTTATTTCCAGGTGGGGGTACAGGGTTCCAGAATGGCACTGAGAGGGAGAGCTTGATGGTTGTCATATGGAGAGAAATTAGAAATTCTGAAATTACAAGAAAGGATGTGGTCTTACTCCTTACTATGAGAGATGTGGAATTTTCCAGGAGAACGGTGAGTATACTAACACAGATCGAAGTTTGGCAATAATGATGGTGTGTTGTTTCTTGTTCATGGGGCAGGTGCAGACAACAGTGAGGCTGGACAGGAGAATGAGTCATGAAGATTGTGTGGGAAGAGGTAAAGGAAGTGGATCCAGAATGGGTGAACCAGAGGAGCGGTGGGGAGATTCTTCTTAAGAGTTTTGGATGTAAGATCTACAGCAAACTCTAAGGACAAATACCTGGACATTAGAGGAAGGTTTATGGACTGGGGTGTGGGTTACTTCCTGCTATGAAGAAGCAAGCACAAGCACTACAAAGTAGAGGAGTTCTGATTACCACCAGCTAAATAACAATCTTACATATGCCTCAAGGCTTCTCTTAAGGTCCTTCTGATTGTTTTTGTTGAGCTGCAGCTTCTAGAACACATATTTTGGACAAAACACTGTCACATAGCCCCATGTATATGACAGCAACACTATTAAGAGGTTTTGATCGATAATTAAAACTTAGATCTGCAAAATAAAACCAGTATAATAAAATTAAGCCAACCCGTTCTGCCAAAAAGAATGGCACAATCAAATTAAGAACGGCTGCATCACCCAAACGGATTATCTAGTATCCTATCCAATTGGTTAATGACATTCATATAAACATCAGTAAAGCTCTAAGAATAATTTCAAACCTTTTTGAATTGGAGAAAATCTCTGTTGAATGTACAATCAGTTCTCATGATCCCTTAGTTGTGTGCTTTATTATTGGTTAAATGTCAAAAAGATTGGTTTAAACAAATCAATGGATGCAGTAGTAAGGGTGCATATCTGTCTTTTATTTTCCGACTAAGTTTTTTAAGGCAACATTTGTGCATTTCATCTTTAATTCTTTCCCCTATAATTATTACTGTCTTTGAAGTATGTCTCTCTCAGCTGTGATGTGTCAGGATAGTGACATCTTAGTCCTGTCTCTTTAGTATAGCTCAAGCCTTTTCATGCTGGATAGATGACCTCTGTGAAAAACTCTTTTTAAATCATTTCTCAAATTCTGTTCAATAATAAACATATCTGGGATTTGACTGGTACATTTTAGCTCATTCAATGTGTACAATCCTGTTGCAGTTGTTGTTTTGTGTTTTAGGTTTGTGTGTTTAGGGTTATCCTCCTTGTAGAGAGTGAACCATCTCTCCAGCCATAAGTCTTCTGTGGCCTTTGATGTGTTTTTTTCCAGATCTAATGTTTTATTGGCAGGCATTTAGAAATATCTAATCCATTTTAACAATAAGTTGACCACCTTCATGCTGAAAGAAAGCATCCACACTGCACGATGCTAGTGCTATCATGTTTTGCATAGTGATCTAAAAGTTTAATGTGCATGAACACATCCTTCTACATGTTTGCAATGTCACCAACACAGGTTTTGAAACTGACTGTCTTCTTTATCCCAACGTTATCTCTGACCTGTTTGGTGTGTTTCTGCCACTTAATGAAGCTTTTTATTCGCTGATGTTCTTCAATAAACCCTGGTGACATTCAGAGTTACATCAGCTGTTTTTTTTAACAGAGAGCAATACATACACAGGGGACTGAGTCTATGTACTAATTAGGTGAATTCTTAAGGGAATTGATTGCACTGTTCTTTTTTAGTGGTATCAAACTAACTGCTGAATACATATATGTATGCAACACTTTTATCATTTGGAACAATTTTCACAAGTCTTTCTTGATCTAAAAGAAGATATCCCAATAAAATCAAGGGAATTTTGTGCTTAAAACATTACTAAATATACATAATTTCAAAAGTTCTTAATTTAATTTAAAAAAAAATCACACATCTTATCAGGGGTGCCAAAAATTATAAAAGGCTGAATAGATTTTTAGCATTCTCTTTTGTTTCAACACATTTATGGGGTGATTATTTGTGACAATACTTTTGTGTAGCAGTAGAAAGCTTTAAATCAAAGACCAGAAAAATCACATAAGGGGTTTCCCAAGGCTCCATTCCGGGGCCCCTCCCATGCATCATCTACACACTTCCCATTAGTTCAGATTATACTTTTATAAAAAGATCAGTTACATAATTATACAGCTGACATACAGCTTTACTTCACAATGTCACCAGGTGACTATGAACCCATCAGAACGTTGATTATAACAGATCAATACGTGGATGCCCCATATTTTTCTCTACCTGAATAAAAACAAAACTGAAGAAATGATCTTTGGACTAAAGGAGGAGAGATCCAGAGTTAGCTCACAGCTTCAACTACTACAGCTAGAAACCACTGATTTTGGCCAAAATCTTTGTCAGGAAGGACTCAGACCTGAACCTCCAGAGGCACATAAAGGCATTTACTAAATCAGCCTTTTATCACCTGAAGAACATCTCCAGGATTGAAGGGCTAATGTCCAGGCAGGACATAGTAAGAGTCATTATTTAATTAATCTTCGGTAGACTTGATCACAGCAACAGTGTCTTCACAGGTTTGGCTAAAAAGTCCATCAGACAGCTGCAGCTGATCCAAAACTCTGCTGCCCTTGTTCTCACTAGAACTAGGAAAGTAGAGCACTTCAGCCTGGTTCTGAAGTCCTTCCATTGGCTCCCTGTAGCCTAGAGAATAAACTTTAAAATCCTTCTGTTAGTCTATTGTCACTCATGTGTGATATTCTTCTTTCTCACTGTGCAATAACGCATGCCAAATACTGTGTAGTCTGTATAATTTTTACTTAATTATATGGCCCGTACGTTTCTGCACTGCAAGTGCAATAATCCAAACCAACTACTGTGTAGTCTTTCCTTAGCTCTTTACTGTGCATATATTTGTATATCTAAAGGAAACATATTCCAGGAAATTGCAATGTTTTATGCTCTTTTGTACTTTATACACTCTTTTTATATCTTCTTTTGTATTTTTGTCTTTAATGACACTTTGCTTTAACTCTTTATACTCTATGTAAGCTACTGGAACCAGAATTTCCCTGAAGGAGTAATCCCAAGGGATAAATAAAGTTGAGTCTAAGTCTAATTCTAAGTCTATAAATCAATGACTGGATCAGCACCTCCTAACAGATCTGTTATTAGTGTATCAACCTCTCAGATCACTCAGGTCTTTTAGTTCAAGCCTACTCTGTTCACCCAGAACTAGAACCAAACATGGAGAAGCAGCTGCACTTATATGGAAAAACATTCTGACTGTAAAAGTGCTGAAAGCCTTAGTTCTTTTAAATCAAATTTAAAAGGTATTTGTTTAGAACAGCCTTTGATTTTTTAAGTTAAACTGTTAGCTGAGGTATCATTAGTTTAAGGTTAGATTCCAAGTGCTTTATTGCTTTACTACCTTATTTTATCGTGTTTTTATCTTTACTTGCTTTTATTTTCGTTTCTGTTTTAATGCTCAATTCTTGTAAAACCCTCGTGGCAGTCTGTCTTGCACAAACACATTCAAGAAATATATAACCAAAACAGATAATGATCATTTTCTACAGAAGCTTGTTTATAACCCATTAAACAGCATGAAACCAGGCATGTTGAAGCACAGAAAGGTAAAAAAAAAAATAACATGCAGGATGGTCACGCAAATGATACTAGCAGGCATTTTTTCCCCTAATACTGCTGTAGGGGAGGCATTGAACTTGTTTCATGAAAAAAGCGGCTAATTAATTAACAGATCAAAGCTGTTGAAGCATTTCAGAGTCTGCCAACTTCTCTGGAAGTACAATTTGTACATAATTCATCTTTTTTCATACTATTGAACTGCCATTGCACAAACTGTGCCTTTACTGACAAAAAAAAAACTTCTTACCAAAACAGGGATCTGGACTCATCGGGTAACATTATCTGAGAACACCATCACCTTGATTTTATCCTGATCACTGTTCTTCCATAAAAAAATGCTTTTAATAAAGCTTTGGAAAGTTCTTAAACTATTTGTCAGCTAAATTAACAATTCTCTTCAATACATTTATCGTTTATTACATGCCAAGAACCCGGTCCTTCAAAAACAGGATTATGTCCTCCTACATGGTTGTTTAAGAAATGTCTCTTTGCATCAGATATGGTTGAATAACTTGTTGCCGGCAGTAGAAAACCATCCAAGCAGTAGTTATGCAATGGATTGTCTATTTGCTTCCCTTAATCCAGGTGATGCCTTTGCTTGTGGACACACAGTGAAGGAAAAATCCACAGCACTGTTTGTCTCTCAATTTGAAAACATGTGAACCTGAAAGACACCCATGGTAGATATCCAATGATCTCCCATTGATCCGCATGAAATATGTCATCACATGCCACCCAGCGCAGAGGGATGAAATGAGAGCGGCTCAATAAGGCAACATTAACAGGGAAAATTACAGGAACAAATCCATTGTTTCTCCTGAATGATCACTGAGGACAGTTTCTTTCTTCCTTTTTTTTTTGCTTGTTTTGTCTGTTCACGTGTTATGCAAGATATCTTGTGTTTAGTAAAAATACACTTAAATCTTACAACATCACCACAAAGAATTAAAATGTGGTGTTTTTACCATGATTAGCCAAAAGGGGTGCGTCCCGTTAAGAGACGTGTCAGTGTTGGTTTATATTCCCACTGATCACATTTGTTGCAACAAAACTTCAGCAGGAAGGGACTGACAAACAGTCGAGGTCATCGACCCACTTCGGAAAAAAAGAACCCCCCCCCAGTTTTCCCGAGTGTTTCAAATGAATGACCATTCCACCATGAAGGAGAGCTGATAAGGAGACATAGCTGCATTTGACTGTTAATGTCGAACCAAATTCTTGATCAATGAAAGTTAAACATACACGACACCATTTGTGAAAATGTACTTCCTTTTCTCTCCTTTCTTTGCTAATTCTGGTCTTTTCCTCCTCATTGTTCCACTGCCACATTGCAGCTTTATTGTATCACAGGAAATGCAGACACCTGGATTTAGCTCGTCTCTCTCAGAGATTGTTCTCCTTTTCCAAAGCAGATTACGTCAAAGTCTATAATACTGTGATGACAGAGATGATGTGGCATCCTCCGAGAGTGAGAAACTGTCTTGTGCAGTGACTCCACACCCCCGGAGTCTCACAAAAGATCCCCTGTCCTGAATGAAATGCACAGAGATGTGTGGGATAACTCTCATAGGAGGAACTTGAACCCTATTGACTTCCTGCCCGCTGCTGAGGTCACTGGTCCTGGTGGGAGTGTCTGTAAAATGCCTGCTTAAAACAATCAACTAATGATAAGGAACCAAGCCCGAAAGAGGAGGATTGGGATGCAAAGCTTGGACACGGGAGTAGATGACAGGTTGATGTGGGGGTTGGGGAGACCAAAGGAGTAAGTGTGAGAGGTGTCTAGGTCCTTCTCTCCTGTAAGCCTGAAGCTTATGACATATGTTCAAGTTTGGGACAAGACCTGAGTCTAAAAAAAAAAAAAAAAACTAAGTAAAGGGTTACTAGTGTATGAAAGTGGTTGTGTTGGTTAGTGTGAGTTGGTGAATGAGGTTATTTGACTGTTCAATACCACTAGAAAAATACTATCTTAGAATATCTATAGATTCAAACAAGAGTAAAAACACGTTTTGGTATTTAGCCACGCTGATTTCATGTGTTCTAGAATTACCTTCAGCTGCAGCAACAACTACATGTTTTATACACACAGGCTTTACATCTAGAGGGTGAAGGTTTGGCTATTATGGACAGAGAAAGTTTGAAAAAATCACTTCCTCAAACTCTGCAAAGACATCATGAATTTTATTTAGCTCTTGACTTTCACCGAGCCATTCTTAATCTTCAATATAAATTGATCTAAACCTATTAGAGCTCTGGTTAACGTTGCTGCTGCTGGAAGGTGAAACTGCTTCAGTGTCAGGCCTTTATTTCAGGATCATTGTGCGTTGAACTTCAACCCATATTCCCTTTAACTGTGACCACCTCTCATCTTACTGTTAAAGACCAAAGCTGAATTTTGATCTTGCTGTTACAGTGAACCTTTAAAAAAGGTTTACTGTGTCCCCTCTATAGCTTGTGGAATATGGCCATTGTGAATTTTCTAGGGCTCTCCTATAACAAATGCTTACTTCTAGCCTCTGGTCCATAAATGGTAGATTTGTACAGTAACAGTTTGTAGCTCCTCCAGTGTTTCCTTGGGGCTTCTTGGCAACTTACTCTACTTGTCGGGACTGCTAGTTTGGAAGGAGGAGTCATTTCTAATTTCAAATACTAAACTCTTCCCAGTGATATCTTCAATAAGGCTAATACTGTTTTCTAACATGATTTCTTTGAACTTGACAGAGACTCTTTCATTGACCAGTCTGGAACATCCCTTGCTCTTTCTCTTATGTTCTCTTCAAAAACACTGAGACCTTCATCTAATGTCTGTTTTATCACAGAGATTGGGTTCAGTTTGGTGAAGTGGATTTTCTCTGGATGTATAAAGTGATAAATACTAAGATGCACCGCAACTTATACATTCTTCTCAGTATATTTATATATATATATAAATATATATATATAAAAATACTGAGAAGAATATATATATATATATATAGAATATATATATATATATTTCCTTTAACTTACCAAATTTAAACTACTTTGTATAAGCAAACTAGCCACTGCTTAGGGCTCAAGGACTACTAGGGACCTCACTAGAACACACTATTACAATATTATTATTTATTGTTGATTTCTTTATAAAAATCTTAAAATATGAATTTCATTATACATTAATGCATTTTTATAACAAGATGTCTTTCAACATGGATAAATCATAATTTATAGATGAGGAAAAAATCGGTCTTGGTGCCCGATTGCCCCACAGATGAGGCAGGACCAGTGCAAGCATTTCTGAGACAAACGTATCTTTGAAAAACAAAAGATCAGCTTGATATTTCATTGGTTATTTGATTTAATTATGGATGTTTTTGTATGATTTCATGCATTACCTTTATTTACCAAACCATTTTTTTTTATTTCTGTTGTTTCGCTTGAGGTTATTTTGGGGGATTCCTTTTGTAGATGAAACCAAAAAGCACAAACCTCATTACATTTTAACAGTAAATAAACCACATACTATTTTATTTATGTTATTTTTAGTAACACCAGTTGATTCATACAAATAGTAGAGCATAAATAGTACAGGCATAGCGTTGATTAGTTTAGAATAGATGTATGTGTGATGTGATTTTTGAGCTGCTGATTGTAGCAATAGATATTATTGGCAATAAAAATAGAAGGCCCAAAATAAAATTTCGCTTAGAGTCCCATGGTCTGCCATGGTTGGAGAAACTGCTGTTTGGTGGACATGAAGGTGGGGTTACCCGGAGGTAACAGCAGCTTGTTAAGCAGCCTGACCTGAACAGCAGTGCCTGCAACCCTAAAGGTACGCTAAAGGGGAAGGAAGGGAGGGGCAGGATGGTGATCTTACACACAAAGCCATCTTGTTAAAGTCCAGGTTCAGATGGAGCTGCTCCGTTGCCAAGAACTTCCACATCCTGCTGCCTAGCCAAAGAGCCAAACGTTCAAACAGTTTTAATGAACAAAGACCCATACAGGACCGTCTACATTCCCCAAACACAATCAGACAGCCTACAGTATATTTCTCCGTCTATGCCGCCAAATTATGGTCAGTTTGTGATGAAACTATCGCTTGAGAGTTTCCAAAGAAGCCATGATTTCATAATCTCACACAACACTGCAAGTAATTATGACATAGCATTGTCAGGGCATACATACAGATTCAGACTCTGTAACAGTGTCCCTGAGTTTCACCCGAGGGCAGCAACAACATAATGCCTTCCAGATGTGGGGATGCTGTACTGCAACAGACCTTGAAAGTCAGTGCCCCTCTCTCATGGTGTTAATGGTGCCCAAGAGGCCTTTGACGGGGGAAGGGAGGGGAGGTCACAGGTCCTTTTTAAACTCTACAGAGCCTGCAAAAAGAGATTGGGGATGCTTTCCCTTTCACAGGGTAATGACTGATTCATCCTCTCTTTGCATTGATCAGCAGGGATTCAAATGGATTGCTACACAAGGAACCTGGCTGGGTGGGGTTTAAAATAGGCAACCTGGTAACGATGGTGAAAGGAGGGTGTGCTTACAAGCAGAATAACAATGCTTCTGCAGCTGTTCTCCGTGCAGCTGGGAAATGGGGGTGAATGTTAGGTTTCATTTGTGTGCCTTCTTGGGTTGGGGTTTTGGGTATCTTATTTCATAAACTCTGCTTCGACTTGTTAAGATTCTGCCCTTTATGAGTTCACTTAGTATCCATGTAAAAACCCTTAAGTTTTAGCTTCTTCCTCTTCTTCTTCCTCTGGCATATTTTTCTCCTTTGACTATTTGAGCGTACGTAACGAGTACATTCCTCCACTGTGAGATCAATAAAGTCAATCAATCAACTTATCTTACCTTCGCTGTCTAAATGAGAGAAACAACTTCATTCTCTAAGTTAAAAACCGATGTGTTTTTATCTGCATTATAATCATCCTTGACGTAAAACCTACAAGCCCCAGCGGTAAATAGTCAAAAAAAACCACACAATATTAGGGCGAGATTTTCCTGACATGCTGGAAGATGCCAGTTCAGGATCATTTGGGTTTCATGGGTCAGACAAATAGCCACAGACTCAGACAACAAAATGTTTTTACCCGCTGGGGGATCAACAGAGGCCACAAGTGAGTCGGAGAACAAAATCCAAATAGCAGAGAGAGAGATGGGGAAAAAGTTTCAGGCCGAACAGCCCTGTGAGAAAATGTCCATCTGCAGCACACGTTTGGAAAAAGTCCAAAGCAAACAGGTTAAAATTAAACCACGGAAAGACAGCCGATCTGTGTGTTTAAAAATCCAACAAACACTGGATTACCTTGTTACCATTTCAAAGGCTTAAGGAATAGTCAATTTTGTGGTCTATCTCACCACAATGCCACCAATAATCTATGTAGCAGCTTCACCGCTGGCTGAGGCACAGCTGGTCACCACAAAATGGGGGAAGATAGGAAATAAAACTATGTAGATCCTCCGCAGTTCTTTGGCATGTAATAGGAAAGCTATTTTCCTCGAAAGAAAATTCTGAAATTCTAACATTCATTTAACTGGAATCAAACACCCACCCATTAAAAGCTTCGTCTGAAACATGATCCAAACATTTTCTATGAACTTTTTCGGAATAAAACTGAAATTTCAATTAAGCCTTACCTTATGTTAACATAAACATGATAAAGGAAATAAAGCACCTTTTTTAATTTGAGATTATAACATGTCACCCAAACCTGGATAACAAACAACTGACTTAATTTTTCTGCTATAGGGAATTTTTGGAAATTGACTTGTATGTTTAGGTGCATATATATGTATTCATTTTATGAATTGAATCTCATTACTGAAACGTCTTTGGTTGTTAATTAAAAAATGTGAACAGAATTCCAGTTTTTAGGCCATGAGGCCTAATCCTGCTGATTTAGTTTTAGCTCAGGTAAAGCCTTAGGTTGAGAAAATGTTGTAGCTGTGGTTTGCTACTGCTGAGGTTTTCTACAGACTGATAACATCTGGCTTTTTGCAGATGCTCACTGCTGCATCATCACCTCAAGCCACAGGTTAGTGCAAAGACAAAAATCATGAAGAATGCTTTAGAGTTGCTGCTGTTTAACACTATACTTCCATCTAGTGGTGAGTTGTCCCCTTTTTTTTTTTACAGTTTAGTGCAGGAAAGTAAGCTGAAAGACTTTTACATTGTTACGCAATTCTAGATTTTTTATTTTTGTTTTAGCAAATTCTGCATGTTTTGAACTGAGAGTGTTGATAAATTGGTGATTTATACACTAAATGTAATATAACATCCCATTACTGAATCAGTCTCCAGGAGGAGATCTTGAGTGTTTTCTAAGTTTCATACTGCTGATTTTGCTATTAAATCTCTGAACAAAAAGAAAAGAAAGAAAAAGAAACCCAACAACGTAATGCTGAAATGTCTGTCTGTTTCCACCAAGATATGTTTTATATTTAGTTGCAAATATCAAAAAGTAAAATGTTTGCAGTACAGAAAGCCCATTAAATAACGCATTACTGTCCGCTGATGGATATTTACTCTTTATCTGTTCCAGACTGCATGACATCATTTTAAGCTCTCTGCATGCAGCACAAATCAATTCACTCTGCACAAAAGAAAATCTGACAGATGCTGTTCAGAGTTTAAAAAAAAAAAAAAAATATATATATATATATATATATATATATATATATATTATTTTTGTCTTTTTTTTCCAAAGTTCGATTGAAAGTAATGTTAACATTAAACACAATGACCTCTAAGATCTGGATGAACTTTTGTTTAAGCTGTTTCTCTGCCTCTTATTCCCTAATCGTTTCCATATGTTTGAGTCAAGCTATATGTTGTAGATTAATGACCCTGTCCTGTAGACCATTAGGATCAGATAATGCAGTTAGGGAGGGAGGAAGTAAAGATCTGGATCCTGATGTCACACCATATCACTCCCCTTCATCCCCCCTGGAACAAAAAAGGAATAAAAAAAAGTCAAATGTCTCAGTGAAAATATGTGACCTGAGATACAGTTTTTTCCACAGGATCTGCAAAAATAATACGTTTTCTCCTTTCCTGGCTGCTCCAAAGAGCTTGCTGTTTTCCTAATCCACTCTGTAAAGAAATCTTTTTCTGCCTCATGGGGTTTCTGGTTGTTTCTGATCAGACCGCTGTTGTGCAAAAAGAGGGGTCCTTAAAGGGGAAAAGTGTTCTTGGAGAGACCTCCTCCTATGACTCATTGGGACATCAGTGTGCCTTTCTGCTCATAGCAGTTTGATCAAACAATGCATTTCACTGTGAAAAAATGATGTCCATGCCAACTGAGACAGTAACAGCAGTCCATGTTCAAATGAAGACAGCTGCTGTCTTTAAAAGGAAACGGGGTAAAAGGAGAAGATGGGTGGAGGATTTGGGTCAACACACACAAAGCTAATTAATGGAGGCTTAAAGCCCTGGATGTGTGGTGTTTTTGTAGGATACAGAACAGCAGCATGAATTTGTACGAGTCGATAGGTTTGATTATTAAATGAGAAAGTATAATAAGTATAATTTCATTAAATATAATTGTGTAAGAACCCTGCAGCAGACTGTTGACACTTCCGGGGTGTACACCACCTTTCACCCACAGACTGCAGGAGATAGGCCAAAATGCAACCCCGACGGAATAAGCAGAGGATGGATGGATGTATAAGTACCTTTTTCATGCTTCAACATTTGTTAATGATGGTTTATTTTGTCTTTCGCTCTCTTTTGTTACAGAGTCTGGTTGTTCATTTCCTCTTTTGTATTGGGTTCCTGTATATGTAGACTACAATACACTAATCAAAGATAACATGAAGGCTCCCTAAAGTGATTACTGTTTAGTTTTCACAGCTAAGACAGATAAGAAATACCATAAAAAAACCAAACAATAAGACATGCAACTAAAACCGTACAAATCAAACGCTACTAAGCTTAACAGTACATATAATTGCAGACTGTCAGAGTTCTGGTTCTGTTATGTTTTTCTTTTGAGTATTCAGTTTTGCTTTGCTCCTTGTTTTCTAGTTTTAGTGGTTTAATTATCTTTTTGTTGTGTTCGCTGGTTATTTCTCAGTTACGGTCACAGTTCTGGTTCTGTTATGTTTTCTTTTGAGTATTCAGTTTCACTTTGCTCCTCGTTTTCTGGTCTTAGTGGTTTGGTTCATATTTTGTTGTGTTTTCTGGTTATTTTCAGTCTTCAGGATTTTGTTTGTTGCCCTCTGCTACCCTCTTGTGTTCTTCTTTTTCCCTAGCTCCTTTCCTGATTCTGCCCTGTTCACACCTGCTCCCAATCTACTCGTTAGCCCTCTCTTTTTTTCCGTTTCCCTTAGATACTCTCTCTGTTCAGTTCTTCAGTGCTGGTTCCTCGTCTAACTTCCTCCAACTACGTCTCTCTCAGTCTTCCTCCTCGTGATTGTATCCCCCCTAATATCTCCATGGTTTCTGGTTTGTTTGGACTTTGTTTTCATGTTCGGATTTTTGGATTTCCTGCGTCTGTGTTCAGTTAACCTTTCATTAAACCCACAAGAAAATCACCTCTGCCTCTCTGCCTCTGTATTTGGGTCAACAAACCACAACCAAATCTTGATATTTAAGTGTATCACAATAAAACTCTTTTCCCCCCAAAAACGCTTTTTTTTACAGAAGAAATATTAAAACTTGAGCTGTTTACTCCAACTTACCTTGCAGGTAAATATGGAGCCTTTCTATATGAAGCTTCGATTCACAGTGCAGAAAATATACGTCTTTGGGTATCTTTAAAAATGTTCATGTAATTTCTAAGGCTCAAAGTGCCTCTAGCTCAGTTACCCATTCAGGCTGGCAATAACACTCTAGACCTGTATTAGTATTTTCATTTCCAATGCAATTTTTTAGGCCCCAATACGGATATTAAACTTATAATCCTTAGGGTTGAGTTTTGTCTGTTTGTTGTGAGTTTTGGTGCTTCCTTGTCTTTAGTTATAATTCTACTGATCCCTTTGTTCTACTGTGTCTGCACTGATTGGTTACTTTGCTCCTGATGTCATATTGTAGCCAGTGTATCTTTGTGCCCCCATGCTCTCTCAGAGTTTTTCCATGATCTGTTAATCATTCTCAGTTGTTTCTTATTAAAGATTGCCCTCTCTAAGTTGGTGATTAGTGAATGCCCAAGTGATTACTGCATGCTCCCTGTTTTTTTTTTTTTTTTTAGAAATTCCTTTCCTGTCATCCTCATCTCACTGGATTAGACTTTTGCCTTCTCTTTGTTACGTCTGTTTCAAGTCCTTATACATACCGATAAAGTTGCTTTATCAACTCATGAACTCATGAACAAAATTAATAAGTTAACTATTTTATAATACCTCTTTCACACCAAAAGAAATCGTAATAAACCTGCCTGAGATCTAGTGTGGAGCAACTGGCCCCTTGTCAATGAGGTTCCCTCATGTTTCAAATGCTACACCATCTTGCTATGAGCTGAAAAACAAATCACCATTGGTTGCATGATTACAGGCATTGTAATAACATGATATTTCCATGTATTGTGGCACAGAGTAACAATGCTGAATGCCTTAGAGGCCAGCCCTGTCCATCTGGCCCTTTAGCACATTTGGACTAATTTGCACATTTAACAGATATTTTTTATTTTATTTTAATACATTTTCTGTCAGGGAAACTGCTAAAGTCTGTGTAAATACAGATTAAGCCTAATTCAGCCATAGAAGAATGTTAAAACAACTTCTGGTTTCAGTTTACTCTCTTTTTGCCGCCACCCGTGGTTCTTTTCATTAAACTATGCAGCCTTGCACAATTCATCTGGCTGTTTCCCTCAACAGTCATATCATTAATAAACATTTGTGACCTTGTGGTCCAGCGTGGTATGCATGGACTCAAGTGTATATGTTTTATGCATAGTGTATGCTCCATGTTTTCTCTATACATCAAACTGATACCAGATAATTTCAGTTGTATCCTTGTAAATCATGTTTAAAACTGTGTTTTTAATGTTCTTTCATTGGAAAGTTCATATTTCTCCACATGAGACTTGTCACCCTTAATCACATTTTTCAAAAATTTTTGTTTAACTTTCAGGGCTGTTTTCATGGTGAACCTGGTTAAAATGTACTGATACTGAATTATCTCTATGTAGTCCAAGTGTGTTGCATTTTTTGTTCTTATGAAAATAATTCTACAATGTTTCATAGTTTGTCTTCCAAGAATACTAAAACCCATTCAGATATATTTTCTTATCAGAATGGACCTCCTCATATGTCACTAAAACCACAAACACGTTCCACTAATCACACATTTTTACAGCAGCAATAAATGGGGGGGGGGATAAAAAATCACTATTTTAATCAACTTTGCTGTGTTTAGATGTCAAAAAAAGTATTTGGATGTCATATTTTGCCTCATTGAAAATAGATGAATGTAATGAGACGGGAAATTTTTTTAAGATAATAGGCAATAAAAAGGGCATATGGATTTTTAATAAAAACAGCCTGTCCCAATAATAATTGTACTTTTATATATTGTATGATGTTAAGATTTTTCTCTTGGCATTTCAGCAATCATCAATCAGCAATCTCTCCTTGTAATTGCTGACCAGCTTTTGCATATTTCCTGCAATATTTAATTATTTATTCTTGTTGATTTGCTCCAAGTTTTGGAGTTTGAAACACATCTTGCAATATCTCTAATACTCCTCTCTATTTACTGATTATGTGGCAGGTTTGGTCATTCTCTGGTTTTAGGTTATAAAAGATAAGTATAAGTTTAGTCCTGCTAGAAATATTAACATTGTTGAGTTTATTTGTAACTGTCCAGTCCCATTACATGAAAAATAGAGGTTTTCCTTAATAAAAGTCAAGCTGGGACTGGGACTGGAATCTCATCAAAGAGAAAGCTTTATCTTCAAACCTTCACTTTTTAGAACTTTTAGAAGGTGACTACATTGTTCATTTCATGGCTGAAAAATTAACATTTCCAAGTGTATTTGTTTACATTTAGTGCTGGGTCTCATTAAGGGGCGTTGTTTAAGCAGAATCTTAAAAAGGATCTTTGAAGTTGTTCCAGTATTTCCTGGACTAAATCAGACTGAGTAGTTGGTGTACTGGTGTGCCCCTACTATAAACATAAAAGCACTATCTAGACGTTAACAACATTGACTGTAATTTCAACACTGTGATGCATTGCAATATCCATCAGAGGGAAAATTGCTCCGTGTGGGGTCTTCTAGAAAAGTGCCTACAACATATATCTAACGCACTTTGCATACATTTGTTTCACATATTAACAGCTTATTGGAACTCATTTTTAGTTTGCAGTATTGCCTTGGCATTGTTACTGACTGTTACCAGTGGGAAATTAATGTTCATGGAAGAGGATCAAACTGAAGAGCCTCTGCAGACTGGTGTCGGTTTTCTTACAAATTGATAACTAAATGCCAACAGAGACACAAAGAATGTGGAAACAGAAGGACTTCTGTTTGCCTCATGCATTTTGCATGATCACATTACAGATGGCTTTCAGTAAATGAACAATACTGACACTGTTGTGCCTTGAATGTCTTTTCTTTAAACTTCCTTTTCAAATAATCTGTCGAATGTTGATTTTTTATTTATTTATTTTTTGCTTTGCTGGTTTCGATGAGATACAAAGCGGGTGAGAAGAAAGCAACTGGTTTCTAACGCTGATGTAAGATTTCCCTTAAAAGTACAAGGCCAGCCTATCAGTTGGAAAAAAGTCATCTGTTCCAATTTGAACAGTGGCTGTTTTCACTTTTAGATCCGCTGAAGGATTTTACCTTGTGCTGCTAATGCTGACTTTTGAAAGATACTTCCTTTGTCTTTGCTTTTCAAGAGACATGCTTATAACCCCATTTTTTATAGACACATCGACACATAGACACAGTCCATTAGCAGGCCATTGTGTCTACAGAGAATAGGCAGATAAGAAATCAGGGCTGATGGCAGAATGGAGAGAATAAACCTAAGGGATGTTTACTTCCTAATAAGGGATTTATTTCCTTGTACTCTTTAAAAATGACTCATTGTTTCCACTTTTTTTTTAAAATCAAAATAGTTTGGGGATGAGAGGGCTGTGTACTTGTTTATGATACCTATTTAGGACAGTTTTTGGTATGTTTACTAACCTCCTGAGGATCAACAGGCCTTATGCTGACCGAAGGCTGTTCCTAATGCAGTGGACCCCCATTTCTAACCTTAGAGAGTCAGTTTAGAGGTATGGTGTGAATTAAATTTAGTTTAAGGCGAGGATAAATGCAGTAACTAAAATTATTAAGTCAATGTAAAGTCTTAATGTGTCATTCTTTACTTTCATGAACACTAAAGAAAATACTAGAGCCTATATCCTGTAACTAATTTCATAGGTGCTTTAGATTAGCACGTGTCTCATATGTTTTAAAAATTAACGTGCCATATTCCTGTTTATAAATGAGTATGACCAGAGGAAAAGCATAAACAAGTTTATCTTCCATCAATCACCCCAAAATCATCTTTTCGCAAAGTTTGAGTGGAAAACCTGCTTGTTTGTTGATGAACACATGTGGCTGTTAGACATGTGGAAAGAGAGGACCTGAAACTCATTTAGAATACTAATGATGTGTTTGTAAGTTCCTTTTCGTAATTATCTTTCCTGTGACATTGCTGGAAAGCAGCCTCCCTGTGCAGAGATGAACGCTCGGCATGCAAGTAATAAGGGCTGATTGCATCTTCTCCAACACCCCTCAGAATCTGTTACACTAAACATCATGTAGTAGGGAGGAGAAATTACTGCATGACTGGAATATAAATGTTGATTTCTCTTTGTGTGGCATTCTGTTTGTCTATCATCTCCTTTTTTTAAATCTTTTTTTCATCTCTTTATTCAAAATGTTGAAATATCGCTTGACCTCCTAACTCTCCCTAACTAAGAAAAAAATGCTGTGCATGTGTATTTATTCTCCCTGTACTCCCACCCTCTGTTTTAACTCAAAACACATTTTCCTGGGATCTGTTCGTTTTTTTCTGAGGCTGACGGGAGCTTTGGGAGCTTATACATTCTGATCTTGTTCTTGTGTTCTCTGACAGTATTTCGTTCCCAGGTTTGTTAATCATTGTTAGGAGAAAAAAAAGTGTCCTGGGAGTTAAACAACCATGAGCTGACACCACTTTATTATTCCTGCAGTTATTCAATCAGTACATGGGGGCAAGATGTGTTATCGTACCAAAAAAAAAAAAAAAAAAAAGACAACACAGACTGTATCTGTGAAGGATTGGAAAGTCCAGGGTTGCAAGTGTGCATTAATGACTATAATTCTGGATGTTTGTGCTGGTTTGGAATCTGGACTGCATCCTTCCTGAGTAACTCTTTTAGGTGGAAATGAATCAGAGATGAGAAAGGCTGAATATGAGCGTCAAATGGATGACTTCCGATATGTGGGACTTGTTTGTCAGGATGCATCAAATTACTTTTACTCTTGAGTGGATTAATGATAAGAAGCAATCACTCACATGTTGGCTTTTATTTGAAAATGTACTATGTAATTTAGAGCTATCTATAGTCTAACAAATACCTAAAAATTTTACTGAGCATTAAATATTTCATTTTCATTTAGATAGAAACATAACCTCAGCTAAATGGAGGTTCTTCATGGGAAATGTATACTATTGTCTGCAAGCTTTTAAGTAATCATACAGTACATACAAAAAAGCAAAGTTTTTCATAGATTTTGTGTAAAAACTTAAATGAAATGAACACTGAGAGATTTTTTTTTCATTTTGTAAACCTCTGTGAAACATGTGTCATGCAATCTGTACACCATGAGCTTTGCTTCTTTCCACTGAAATTCACTGGAATTCAAGGAGGCAGGTTCTAGATTGTCCTGACATATTTCTATATTTATGCTGTTTCACCTTGATAAAGCTTTCAGTACAATATTAGTCATATTTTAGTAGGTTGTGTGCAGAAGTTGTGTGATTCTCTGTGTGTTTTGCTGCAGTTGCAGCCCTTCTAACCTACTAGGTTCTAGCCTGTTGTCCTGTTGATTCTTCAAACTAGACTTCTAGGTTGCTCCTCCTTGATTCCCTTCTAAGTGTCCTCCAGATCTGACTGTGACTCAGCTTCAATTAAACACGCTTTATCTCCTTCTATTATACAGAATCCTCACCTATATGATCACATTCCTCTACTCCTCCATCTAACCACCCATCCACCATTCCATACAGTAAATTATCTTAAGAATGCTAGCTTGATCCCTTATGGCCAGTACTTTTGCAGTTTGAAAAATGTTCAGAAAAAAAAATTAAATACATTTTTTGAGTCTAGTGTAGTAAAAGTCCATTGTCTCTGGGTGCATTTCTAATTTTCATAAGTAATGTTCCTTCTAATTTCAGGCTTTTTTTTAAGCTCTCTGTGAGGGGTTATTGACCAAATACCTGATTCATCTGGCTCATTTGCCAGGTTGTATAAGAAGCACAAAGCTCTCGCTAGTTTAAGGTTAAAGAAGGAATCTTTACATTTTGTGAGGCTTTGAGAGAGATGTTGATGCTTCTTCTTCTAAAGCTTTAAAATGTTATAATCTTGGTTCTGTTATGTTTTATTTTGTGTATTCGGTTTGACCTTGTTCCATGTTTTCTAGTTTTTGTGGTTTCATTCTTATTTTGTTGTGTTTTCTGGTTATTTTTCAGTTCTCAGGTTTTTATTTGTTGCCCTCTGCTGCCCTCTTGAGTTCTCCTTTTTTCCCTTGTTCCTTTCTTGTTTCTGCTCTGCTCACACCTGCTCCCAATCTGCTCGTTAGCTCTCCCTTTGTTTCAGTCTCCCATAAATACTCAGTTTTTCAGTGCTGGTTCCACGTCAAACTTCCTCCTACTCCGTCTCTCTGAGCCAACCTCCTTGTGATTGTGATTCCCCTTGATGTCTCCATGGTTTCTGGTTCGTGGACTTTTTTTTCATGTTTGGATTTTTTTTTATTTTTGGACTACTGTTTTCCTGTTAGTTTGGACTTTGTTTTCATTTTTGGATTTTTGGATTACTGGTTTTCCTGTTTGTTTGGACTTTGTCTTTCATGTTAGGATTTTGGATTTCCTGCCTCTGTACTCCGTTTACCTTTTTATTAAATCATCAAGAAACTCACCTCTGCCTCCCTGCATCTGCATTTGGGTCAACAAACCATAACCAAATCCTGACATAAAAGCCACTTGATGGGACTAAACGCTGCAGTGATTTGTGCTGAATTGAATTTTAAATACTGACAAACATCAGCTGGTTTCCAGGCTGTCTTTGTCTTTTTGCTTACGGTATGCTTTTCTTTGTCTTCAGTAACTTCCTCAAGCATCATTCTGATTTATTACAAAAAGAAGACTATGTGAAGAAAAAACTTGGGTTATTACTAACATCTGGTCTGAATTTTACGCAAGTATCCCCATGGAGAATATATTCAGTGAGATAAAGAATGTGTTCAGTGCTCTTGTCCTGGAAGTCAAGGATAAGTCCTGGATGAGGCCAACCTTTTCATGGAAAAAAAAATCAGGACAGGGAGGTGTGCCCGTGTGACACCATAACAGTATAAAAACCAGCAAGCTGGGATATATACCGCAGCACTAAGCAAGGTATGGCTGACGATGCACACTAAACCATATGACAATGCCTTGAATAGTTCTTAATTACCCCATAATTAAGGCCGACTCCCATCTGGACAATTGGATTGTGGCTAATTGTGTTAGCTCTCAGAAATGGCTTGTCTACATCCAAGCACTCTGAAGACTGGTGAGATTCAACAAGTATTGGATCCGACCCCATAGGGACATCAGCTTAAAAAACAGTTTTTTAAATCTTTCAAAAGCCTGTAAAAGATGAATGATATTAAACTTTTGAGATTCTACTTAACCTTTGTTAATAAATAAAAGCTAAACCATCTTTTAAATGCCCATAAACGGGGCAAGGAAAGTACCTGGTTACTGGAAAGTTTGCAGTTTACTGGAACTCATCCACCACACACAAACAACCAGCAGCTTGCAGCCTGTGTGTGTGTGTGTGTCCAGCATAAAGACGCTGAGCTGGCCCTATGCTCCCACCTCCCTCTCTTGGTGTAAAACCCCTGCTTTTCATGCGAGTGAGCACAGCACTGCCCCACACAAGAAGCAGAGGAGGTTTAAAACACAGGATACGTTGTTCACACTAGACCGGCAAATCCAATGACTGAGTGGATAATATTTGTTCAACTCTTTTCAGGGTTCCTTCTGATTTCAGGTAGGCTAAACATTTGCTAATTTTGTTGTTGTTGACTAATTTAACATGTAATTTATGAGATGTCTGCCTTGGTGATAACATTTTGTACCTTCATTTTGAAATGGTTAACCGAAAAGAAAAAAAAAATAACCCAAGAAACAAAGAAAGAGACATATCTGTATGAAAACACAAAGCCTACTATTTGTCAGATCTGAACTATCTTCAAACAAAAAATGTGGTAGGTTAGACTGTAGGAACCTGCAGAAGTCTTGTTTAGCCAGCAGAGAGCAGCAAACTTGTCCTACTGCAAAAAAAAAAAAAGCTCTTTATAGTGGAGATTGTTGAATTTGTGGACATGAATCAATCATTTAAAAAAGCTGATAAGAAAAAATTCTGGATACATTTTCTGTAGTTAATGTGACAGAATCAGATAAAACGAAAAAGTAAGAGATGCTCATATGTCTATGTTTTCAACACTTCAGTTACTAACTACTGCCTTTATTTTAAATTGGTGTTAGCCTTTGAATCCAGATGACTTCAACATGAAGACACTTTTTTTTTTTTGGCAACTGCTGAGCTTTCAGATTGATACTGTAAAAGGATAAAACTAAGTTAAGATGTTTTTTTTTAATGAAGTTCTGTAAAATACATGTTAAATACAGGAACTGGGCTTTTTGTGTTGTTGTGATTTTGTTTATTATGATTTAAGAGAGCAGATGTCTTTCTAGGAAGGGCACTTGATCAGATCCATGTGCACGCTCTTGAATGGGTTTTATAGGCGTTTCCTCTCGGGAACGGGTGCAGGGATTTGCATGTGATTTTTTTTTTAAGTATAGAGGGCGGTTCTTTTCAAAAATTAGAGAAAATCTTCCACAATACCTTTAATTCTTCACATTAAGATAATTCATTGATTAATATATATATATATATATATATTTTTTTTTTTTTATCATATTCTGTGTATAATTGTGCTTTTATGTTGCTGCTAAAGCTTGGAGCCATCAAGAGTATTTTATCATATGGTACATTAATTAAAAATAAATACATCTTAAAGCATTATGTTATTAAATGTTTTTGTTCTGCTTACATTTCTACTGAGATGATGTGAAAGACTGTTGAAATAATGGCATTAGAAAAAAACATAAATCACATATTGCAAAGATTTTGTTTATTTTCATTCATATTAATACAGAATATATTCCTGTACTTTCATGGGGCAGGTAAAGATGCCTGTTTAATTAAGCTGGACCCACCTCGTGTAGTGGTGAAACACGGGGACCCGGTCTTGGTGAACTGCACCACATCAGCCACTGATATAGAGGGAATCGGATGGGAGGCATCACAAGGAAGCACAGGCCTTCAAAACGTGTCCCATCTGATGTGGAACGTTAGCAGTCTCACACATTGGGAAGCGAAACCCAAGTGCTTTTATACCCTTAAGGATGATAGTCAATGTAGTGTTGAGCTGGGACTTGTCATCTACCGTAAGTATTACAATTCGAACAGATTGTAACAGTTATTTCACAATGCCTGACAATATTTTCCAATCTTCCAGAATTTCCAGAACACATTGACATCAGCCCCCCCCGTTCATTTGAAGAAAATCAGATGCATCAGCTTTTCTGTGGTGTCCCAAATATTTTACCTGTTCAAAATCTCACCATAACGTGGTACAAAGGAAACACAATCGTCCAGACAGAGACTTTTCAGAATGACGAGAAAAAACCCACAAATCAGACTTCTTTATATAAATTTATACCAACGAGAGAGGATGACCGAACCACTATCAGATGTGAAGCAGACATGGACTTGGGGCCAGAAGGTCCACAATTTAATTTATCTTCAGAGATATTAAATATCCAGGTTCAGTGTAAGTAATTCATTACCAGTTTCACTTTTGTCTTTGTCTATCTTTTAACCGTTTCACAATTTCTTACATCCTGTACTGTATAAAGATGTCACCACTCAAAGACTCGTTTTGAAGAGGAGAAATAAAAATAGAAAAAAATTGATTTAATCTCAGACTCTCCACTATCCACTCATCTCAACATGCTGGATACTTAGTAACTAAAAGAGAAAGTGATTGGATGGCTAAGTTTTTGGCTAACCTGGTGAAAGAAAATCAATCAAATATTTAAATATCACTGCAAAGGTTGCCAACAGATCATTTGATATTGAAAATGAAATAAATAACAATGAGACTTTGATCTCATCTGAAAAATAAGGTATTGATGGTATTGAAGATGTTATAGAACTTTCTAAAAATAAAATAAAAAAAAACCTTCTCTTCCCTATCTTTATAAGTATGTCACTGTTGCTTTTCAACCCGCCAAGATGTGTAAAAACTTTAGGAATTACTGTGACAGGAGCTGAATCTGCCCCTTATTTCATAAAATAAAATTAAATAAAACTGAACTGTTTATATTTTTTTGCCAGTTGGACCTGATATTGACTGCTTCAAGATAGAGATTAAGGAGGGAGAATCTTTGGAAGGGAAATGTAATGTGACCGGAAACCCCATCCCAAAAGTTACGTGGCTGAAAGATGGACGAACCATAAACCTGACTGACCCACTGAGAAGAGATGACACAGGGAGATATAAAGTAAAAGCTGATCAAAATACTGATCGAAATTCCTCGGTTAAGGAAATCCAAGTCAATGTACTTTGTGAGTTTCCCTCTGGCATGTTAAATGTTTACTTTGCGTATTCCAAACATTTGGTAGGTGGTGTGGGGAGAAATTTAAATACCGTTTCATGTTTCCCATTCCAGATGGACCAGAGTGGATCTGTCCCGATGCATATAATATTTCAGAGTACACTCCACACAGCCTCAAATGCAGCAGGGGCTTCCCAAAACCTCAAGAGTTCTGGTATAAAGACGAAGAGGAGTTTACACTTCCAAACCAGCTAACAAGAGGAGATGCAGGGCAGTACTGGGTCACAGTTTCAAACAGTCTGAATTCTCTCAACTTTACAATAAACATTGATGTTTATTGTAAGTACTTCATAATCCATTTTTTTTAGGATGTGCATTATATTGTTCATTTGTTTTTCCAATAATTCATATGTGCTGTTCTGTTTTTTGCAGACCCACCATCAGATATAGTGGAGCTTGAAGATTCTGAAGTTCAGGTGGGAGAAGATTTAGGACTTAAATGCTCTTCTGTGGGATACCCACGCCCAACCTACTCCTGGAGTTACCACAAGGCAGGCAACATTAAAGTAAGAACTGAAGATGGAGTGTCTGGTCTCATCATCCATAATGCCACTAGGTTCAACACAGGTTTCTACACCTGCAACGCTTCAAATGTGAGAGGCAACGTCACAAAAACAGTTCGAGTCACTGTCAAAGGTAAGCCCAGAGAGATGTACAGAAGTGATTCATAAAACTGAAGGGACTTATCAAAACAGAAGCTTTTCTTTCCCAGCATCTGTAAAATATTCCTTATAGGTATAGTGGAGGATTTTTATGAATTTTTAAAAAGACCCGCCCTTTCCACTTTTAAAAAAACGCACATGCACAACCCTGTACCCGAATGTCCGCTCTAATCCCTGAATCCTTCAATCACTATCTAGAATGGGGGCTATAATGGACTTTATAGCAGACTCGGTTAACTCACAGTTCGGACAGATGATCCCTGCTTTTTGCTCCTCACGCTCCATCTTTGTTATTAGTTGCTGGTGTCGGGTAGCGACAGCCTATGGAGACAGCGGGCACTGTGACAGCAAATCCCATAATGCTTTGTGAGAAGAGCTCTCCTCACAAAGCATTATGGGATATATCTGTCTCTACTGAGGCCATTTTATTCTCATACACTTTGTAGACACTTTTTCTCTCATGACCCTCAGCCATTTTCAAAGCATACGCAGGATAGGATAGCTAATGGGAAGAGCAGGTAGGACGGCCTTATGAAACATATCACCAGAATGATTGACAATTAGGAGGACCCCTTATTTAGATGATCCACCCAGAAATAAAAGATTGTCCTCTATACCTTTAAAGAGATGATGCCTTGTACCTTGTGCTGCTATAGTTTATGGAGCTGCTGGTCATCTTCTGCACCCCAACCATTAGATTCAAAATACAACAAACAATCTGGTTTAAAAACTTTCCTCCATTCAAATAATCTCCATTCAGGAAAAAAAAACGGGGGCCACAGATCATTAAAAAAGACCAGATTAGACATCTTACTTTGGGTGGATGATACAGAGGCCATTTGTAGTTAAACAAAAGCTCCTCGGCCTCTGCAGATGGCCGCTCACACTGATTCTGGTTCTGCTGGAATGTTTCTGCCCACCATCGCTACAAGCGTACTTGGTGTGAGGGATTGTTTTCAATTTTATATGTCCATGCAATCAGCAAGTTTCTTGTTAGATAGAACAGTAAAGTGCAGTTAAGTGCCTGGAGATGACTCGTGTTGTGAATTGGCGCTATATAAATAAACTGATTTGAAATTGAAGTAAAATTCCTTTCATGTCTGCATAAAATGGGAAAAACAAAGGCTGAATCTGCCTTTGAATAAAACACCACTGATTTATATAATGTAACACAATAATTGCATAGGCTACGATTTTAAACTGTTGTTTTTTGCATACATACATATAAATATATACCAAACGAGTCACTTTAAAAAAGCACCTTCGTTGTGTCACATGTTTTTTTTTTTTTTTCCATTTGGCAGTTTGGCTGCAGGCAGCGCTGCTTGTTGCTCAGCTGCTCCATTTATAGTCTCAGTGGGAGTGTGTGGGCATGCCGTGACTCCGTGCCCAGTGTTGGGGGGGAGGGCTGGTTTCCTCTCCACCCGATGAGGAGCGACTCGGAGCCTGGATCCACAGCTTAGCTTAGCCTGTTGCTGTAAAAAAAAAAAAAAAACTCCTTATACTTCCTCTCAGTCCGCCTCTGGCTGTTTCCGTTCGGCTTTGGAGAAGCAGGAGAAACTCAAGAGAAGCAAAAAAAAGAGGAGAAATTTGCAGAATTTAGCTCCTGATTGTTTTAATTTTTTTATTTTCCAATGGATGATTTCAGCTGGCTTCGCCTGCTTTCTGTGATTGTGGTTTTAATGCTGCCGTCGCTCTCTAACGGGACTAAGTCCAGTAAGTTGGGGCGCTTGGAGTGTGCGCACTTAGCGCATGTTTTCTGCTTGACTCGGGATCAAAACGGTTCATTGTCTAATGCTTACTAATAAAGTTGTCTTTCATGTTGTTTAAAGATTTATAAAACTAAAAACATTATGGGAAATAATAGATTGGAGGTTGATCAAAAAATAGTTGTACGTTTCTTAAATAAAATAAATTAAAAGTGTCATGTTAATGATAACAGACTTTGTTTCATTTCTCTTGAAATGTGGGAGCTGATTGTTATTCTATGACGTATTGAGCTTATCAGTAAAAAACAGCTTAAGGAATTTTGGCAGCAGGAGGAATATCCTTCCTGGACCTTTTCCTGTTGCCCCCAGATCTTCCATTGTATTATAACTCATTACCTCTTAAACACTATTTCAATATTCCTGAAAATAATATCATATAATATCAACACCAACTATGGTTGCTAAACTGCAGTAAAACACATTTTTTTCCCCATCCTGTTTTCTGTAGGTGATGTAGAAGAATGCCCCATTGAAATACAACCAGACTCAATGGTGTTGGAATACCAAAGCGGAGGGCATAGTGCAGTTTGCATGCCCACAACCAGTGAGTCAAATGTCAAGGAGATATACTGGGAGGTCCATGGGGATAAATTTAATAACAGAAGTTGGAGTCCTGACACACATGAAAATTGGGACCCAAGTCCTGTTTGCCACGGAGAGTTTCTGGGGATAGGATCGTGTAACAAAACTTTGCCCTACATTCTCTACAGTAAGTGGGCCTAATGTTTGTCTTCTTGCCACTACACCTGATTCTATGGACTTTAATTGTTTTCCTTCAACTCTCCCTGCAGAACCTCCAGATGATGTCTCCATCACCATCAGTAATATGTCCACAAAGGAAGGAAGTAAAATAGAGCTAATGTGTAGCATTAGGAATGTGGCTCCTGCAGACCGGCTCAACGTTACATGGACTTGGCAAAGAGGGAATGAGACTGTTGACCCTGGTACAGCCTTTTTTAAAATTATTTTTATCCATAAGGTGAAAAAGTAATCAGTCATAGTAAAACAGTGACAATTAACAGCATGTTATAGGCACATTAGCAGATAAAGGATAAAGTTATTTTCTAGGGCTTCAAGCATGGCTGGATTCTTTACTCATATTCACAACAAACCACAAGATGTAATTTTTAGAAAAGTTTTAGGGTTCCTAGAATCCTACAATTTTTCTTAGAAGATTAATTCACAAAAAAACTAACCCCTTGTTTCCACTAAATGTGAAAGCAGGGTGGAAATGCGTCAGTGCAGCTACGCCCTGCTTTTTGCCAGGTGCCCTGTTCCTTAAAGAGTGGTTCAGAGCAGGCCATCTTTGCACCGTTGGACAAATGTAGTCATTTGCTTGTAAACTGGACCGGATCCAATTTGGTTTTCATCAACTGATCGATATGTGTTTGGTGTGTTTAGCGGCAAAAATGGATCAGTCGCATGTTTTATAGACGCAGGGATTCCCAGCGGTTGCTTTAGAAACGCATCACTGTGCTCCAGGTGGAATAGCTTTGACTGACCAGAGTTGCTGTGATCAGCTGCAAAGGTGCAGGCTCACCACTTCCACATTTAGCGCAAAAGAAGGGTTAGAAAGCTCCTATTTACACGTTGGTTATTCTACACTTCTAACTTACCCACCATCATAATTCACAACAAAATAACTCCTTCTATTGATTATAAACAAAATTAAAACTTCTTCCTTTTTTATTTTTTTGGCAATCCAGTTATTTTCACTAGTTCAGTTCTCCAATGGTTGAGGGCACTAAGTGTAGTGCTGCTATAGTTGTCGCTCATTGTGGTATATTTAATGTTGTAATCGACTAGTTAACCATTTACAGCCCAATAATTGATCTGATTTGCATATATGGCTGTTATACACAGACATTTATAAATAAACTAGGGCTGCAGCTAATGATTATTTTGCTAATTTATTCATTTGTCAATAATTTTTTTGTTTTTGTCGATTAATAATTGAATAGCAAAATGTTCCTTGAGGAACACTTTTTGCAAAATTAAACAAGATGAAACCTGCTTAATCTTTTCCATTTGAGGAGTTCTAGATAGAGCATATTGACAGATTAAAAATGCTAAATGTTTATATATCTTTTTTACTGCTCTAAGTGCGTTGCTTTGTCAGCTAAAGGCATGTTTTAGAGTCTCTGTACGCCAGTTAACAATTGATTACAAAATTAGTCGACGATTATTTCAATGATCGATTAATCAGATGAATTTTTTCAGCCCTAAAATATACTCATAAAACTACTAATATACCGAAGAGTTTAAGTTAATGTCTCTGTCTTTCATTAATTGTTTTGAAAAATCTGGATGCCGTTGTTGTTTAGATTTCTGTTGGTAGGATCTGATTCCAATACATTTACTGCAGTTCAGCCCCAGTGTCCAATGGAAATAAAAAAATTTTGAATTTTGTCATCAAGTCTTTGAACCCTTTATTATATCAATTTGTATCAGAGTCACAGCTTATATAAAGCCCTATACATTATAATGTATTATTATTTCAGCCATGTGGGTTTTTCTGTAATCCCCCAGATTCTTTGGGAGTGAGCAATGAGGCCAAGTGCCCCCCCTCCAACAAGACATCTGCTGTAGATGTGACTTGCACCATGAACATCACTCTGAATAGGACTCACAATGGAATCCAGGCCAGATGTGAAGCTGAACTTAACCTGGGACCTAAAGGACCACAACCTCCTCCAACCATGTCATCCAATTCTTTCAATCTCAGCGTTCAATGTGAGATTTACATTTACTTCATAGCAGTCAGTGCCCAAATGCCCAAATCAAATGGACAAAATATCAATTTATGATGTTGAATTATAAGAATAAACTTTATTATCTCCTCTCCTTTATTAACAGATGGACCCAAGATTAACAAAACAAAGCTTCAAAAGTTGTTTCTAGTAATCAGAGGTTATAAAGGGGAGCTTGTTTGTGAAGCTGATGGCAACCCGGCCCCAGATATCAAATGGAATTACACCTCAAAAACAGCTTTTCTTGAGTCAGATGAAACACTAATTGTGAACGAGGAGGGCCTCTACGTCTGCACCGCTACAAACAACATCAGCTCGGACACACATCGGGTTGAAGTCGTTCTAGGAGGTAAGTACAACTCTGCTGCAGAAACACACATATGGAAATAGGGGTGCAGCAATTGCTCAACTGGTCGTTTTTCTTAATTTAGGTTGATATGAACATATGAAATCAATCTTATCTATCTGCTCTGCAATGGTATATAAATCCCCCACTTCTAGTACTCTAAATGTTTCATCTTAATTTGAGAGGACTACCATCTTTGTTATTACTTTTTTTAACTGTGCAGTTAAAAAAAGTTTGCATTGTTTTACAGCTGTTGCTCAGAGTTTTCCAATAAAAATTTGATTGGAATATTAAAGCTGTTTTATTGGGCTCCCCCAATATATCAAAAGATTTATTTTCTGTATTCATAAACTAGGCAAGAGGAGTTTTTTTCTATTGCATCTTTTAGTAGCAAGACAATTCAAAGTGCTGTTAATGAAAAAAGAAATAGGAAATAGGAAAAGTACAATGCTTTGACATAATGTTAATCACACAGTTAATGAATATGAAAACGAAAGGCAATAAAAATGAAAACAAAATAGATAAATTGGTAAAATTATCTTAAAAAATTATGATAAAATGATTGCTAATGAAATGAAAGAAAAGTTGGAGTACAAACCTCACTAGTAATGTTTAGATAGCACAGCCAAAATCCACTCTAAACATGTGTTTTTAAAAAAAATCTTGATTATAAGAAACTTAGGTTTTCAGCATTCTTACAGTTAAATGGGAGTTTGTTCCTGATCAGTGGAACATGAGAACTTAAATCTTCATTTCCATGTGTTGTTCCGGTTCTGGGTATGCATAGTAGATTTGAGGTAGAAAACCTGAAATATCTGGGTGGTTGATCTACTGACAACAAGTCTGTAATCTATTTTGGAGCTAAGCCATTCAGTAATTTATAAACTAACAGAAGTATCATAAGTTTGTCAATTGAGATACGGAGAGCGAATGGAAGGAACTGGGGTCATGTGCTCCACTTTCTAAACTTTAGTGAGGACGTGAGCAGCAGTATTCTTGAGCAGTATTCTTTTAGGCAGACTTGTGAAGACGGTGATGAAGAAATCAATTCTACTGAAGATGAACACATGAATTAGTTAAGTTTTTTTTTTTTTTACCTCCTGCTAATATATTAGTCCTTCAGTGCTAGTGATGTATGGTCGACTTAGTAACTGTGTTTATGTGCCTCTGAAGGTTCAGGTCAGAGTCAGAGATAGATTGATAAAGCTGGATATTGATGCATATTGGATGGATTCCATTCCAATTCTCAAGGTTTAGAGTTAATTTCGATATGATTTGATGTGATCTAAAAGTGGATTGATAGTAAAAACATAACTTTTAGCAGTGGCCTGAATTAAATTTCTGTGTAGTTATGCTAAATATTAATACTAATATTATATTAACATTCACCAGCTAATTAAAAAGGTAATGTTAGTTAAGGACAGTGGAAATGCATCTTTGGTTATATAAATCAATGTGTAGAAATGAATGACAATGAATTCATAATTAGAAAATTTATTTTCTTATAGCCATAGTCTTCGATGTATATTACCTTTGCAGCAGGCATATCACATGCCGCTAAATGGTTGGCTCAAATGTTTGCAAAAATGTGGTTCATCTGTGTTTGATCAATCGCACCCAAGCTTGAAACATCTGACCAGTCAAATGGATCCCCTTAGTTTTTGGCCAGTTGGATGGATCTCTTAACATTAGATTCAGCCGCTTTCATAGATGTGGCCAGCTAACAAACTCACCAAGTTTAATCAGAATTACAATAGTCAAGAAAACAACTTAAAACCAATAGTTCATCTAAAATAAAACTGCATGTGTTTTAATTTGAGATGCTTTTCTTTAAGGAGGGAGACAACGTTCTGCAAACAGAAGTACTCTACTAGACACGCTGAGCACGTGTAGTGGCCATAAGAAGAAATTTAACTAATCTTAATTTTTACCTTAAATACAAAATACAGTTTTAAAAATTCCAAAAAAGCTGGCACCAGCAAAAATAAAGTTGCAAATGTTAGAACAACTAAAGGCTCCCAAATGCTCACACTAACTGTGTGCATACTGTGTGCAAAAACTTTGCAGACAATACAGAGGTTTTACCTTCAAAGTAAAGCTTCTAATTTCCTACATTTGTAATGACGTAGTTGTACGTTTTCCACATTTTCTATCAGTGGGACAGAGAAAGAGACAATGGGTGATATCATAGTTGAAGTTTCTAGCACTGTTTCTACTTTACCAGACACGCCTGCCAGTGCAATTTACAACAAACCAACAGAGTCTGGGAGATTTGCCTTGAGTACGATGAGCAGAAAGGGCTTTGTTACTCTCAAGAACAAAATGGGCCTGAGATAAAATGTGGGAAAAGTGAGGGGCTGTGAATATCTTCTGGATATTTAGTCACAAATCACTGGAGATATCTTAATGACAATGTTATCCCACTAAAGTTTTTCCTAACATCTTGCAGTTATAGTTTATTGTGACCTTGTAACACCTGTAAGTGTCATTTGCTTGAAAAATCTTGATCAGTAAAGATCAGAATCAGCAGGTCAAGACTCTGCTCAATCAGTGCACCCATGTTGGAAATGGCTTCAATTATTTTTTTGTTTTTTTGTTTTTTGTGGGGAGGGGCTTGCTTTGAAGCCCTGCAGAGTCAGGGGAAAACGAAATGGGAAGAATGCATTTCTAACACTTTGATTATTTTTCTTCTATTGTGTCAATTCATGCTGATTTGGCTGAATGTGCTTTGAAACAGATCTCTACAGCTCGTACAGAATTTTGCTTCGATAGCATAAAATAAGTAACATCAACTTCAAAACATTGACATGAAACATACAAAAAATGTGCCCTTCGCTGATGATTTTTGACACAGGAACAAAGAAAAGGGGTCCAGCATCCTGTTATCCATGATCCCATTACATGCAAGTTCTGGCTGATGTTTGATACAGCCTTCCTGCCACACTTGAGTGTTGTAACGACCGCATTGACCCAATCTCCATTATGTTTTTTTTTTTTTTATATGTAATACGACAGTCAAGTTTTGTTTTGTTAAAAAGGTGCTGCATATATATCTTTATTCTGTTTTTTTGGTCGTATATATATATTTTTTAATCCATTCAGTTTTCTCCATTCTCTGTTGCTGTTTTTTTTCTCACAGTATTTGTTGCAGACACAAAACACAAGGTCATAGACTTTCTTCTTATCAATTTATTGAATACACCTTTTTTATTCATCATAATGATTTTTTTGGTTCAACCTCAAGAATGCTGAAGCTGCAAGTAGCTGTAATAAGCCATGCAATCCCCCTATCTCTGCTAGATAATCGTATCACTGTTATTAGGCTACAAAAATAGCTGAACCCGGGTGGAATGCATGCTTTGGGACCTTGAGGGGCGTCGGGTGCGAAGTGCATTAAATGGAGCACAACAAAATGATTCAGAAAGACCCAACCCTCAGAATAGGAGTGAAAGAGGAACTTGTGAAGCAACAATAAGAAAAATTAAGACTAAAGCACCGCAGTCACACTTTATACAAACCACAAGTGAATTATTTAAATATGAAAAGAAGTGATATTAAGGGAATGATATGCCCCCCTTAAAAAAGAACTGAGTGGAGAAGCTCATTGGGAAAGAAAAATAAGATTGGATTTTGGTCAATCAATGGTCAACCAACTGTAATGATATTGTAATAATTGTATTAATATTGTTTAAAAGGATGGACTATGCAATATGAAAAAATACTTTACACAATGAATAACATACATTGTGTATGGAAAATTAAAGGGAGCTGCCTAAGTTTGATTTAAATAGTATTGACTTCACTGTTTATTAATAAACACAACAATAGCAGCAGATACTAAAGAGACTGCATCGCTTGGTCTTCTGGCACAGGATGGTCTAAAGAATGTGAATATCTGTAACTGTTTTTTTATGACAAGCTGGATTTAATTTCTGAAATCTTAGCAGTGCTTTGATCTTGGTTTGCTGCTTTTTTATGGCAGATCTAGGTTCAGTAAAGATGTGTATCCAAAAAATGGGGTGAACCTGAATATAGCAATGCCAGGATTTATTGGGCTTTTGCAAGAGGTCAATCTTTAGACATCAGGTTTACGCATGGATCTGTCGACAGCATCCAGAATTGATCCCCAGTAATCTTCTTTGTGATGTACTGAAGAGGATTCTGCAGAATTCCACCTCTCCCATTATCTTTACAAGTTCCTGCGGGAAATTAAAGGGACTCGTGGTGTAAACAAGAAGCTCTGAAGTTGTAGAAGCTTATTGAAACCAAGCCACAGCAAAAGACGAGAAAAAAACAGTCCAACACAAAATAGGGAGAAATAAAATGTTACATTATTTTTGGACAAGGAGCCTAGTTTTTAAGATGGTGAGCATTTCAAGATCAGTCAGTCTGAATGTTGTGTAATAGGCAGTAGTTATTTGGATATGAAGCAGCCATCAGGGGATAACAATTAAAAAAAGGTATGATTAAAATACAGATTTTCTACTGTTGGTTGAAATGCGTCTTCAGCCTTTAAAAAAAAAAAAGAGATTGAATGCATGAATTGTTTGTTTTCCAGCCCAACACAAGATATCTTTTCTAGGGAAATTATTCTTTAAAGCTTTTACACTTCCTTAAATTGCAGCCTTTTGTAACATTGTTTTTTCTCCTTTTCAGAGGACTACCTGCCCCTTCTAGCTGGATTTGTGGCTCTCACAGTTGTTATCATCTCCATCATCTTCATCTTCATCTACTCAATCTACTACAAGAACACCAAGATGCGTCGCTACAGTCTTAAAAACCCAAAGCTCAGCAGTCACAATGGGAATGTAGCTCACAACAGCTGGGACATCCAGTTGCCAGTAACCAAGCTGTCTTAATAGAACTGCTGTTAATGAAGGATATCTGTTTATTTCAGAGCTCCATCTCTACAGTGCTGTTAGGTCTAAAATGCAGACAGGAGATTCACACTGGACAGACTGGAAGTAGCTTCATATTATTCTTAAATATGCTTTTTTTTTATCTTTCTTCTAAAGGTTTTATGCCTTTAAATTATGGAAAAATTCTCAAGTTGTTATCATCTGTTTTAATGGATAAGAAAAATGAAGAAATGAGGTCATAAAATTTGCCTTAGAAACAGATTTTGTACTTTTAATAAGAAGGGCATATAATGTGTTTGCTTTGGTTTTGTATAACATTCAAGTCTTATTTATATCAATGTGTCCCCATTAGATTCTGTTTGTGTTTTTTTTTTTTTTTCTTCAGTTTCATTTAGAAAAAGAAGAAAAAAAGGCATAGCTTTAGCTGTTAAGAAAAACCTGAAACTGATCTGGTTAAACATGATAAATGAATGAAAATCTGGAAGCTGTTTTATTTTGCATTCATTTGCCTCTCCTCTAACTGTGCCTGCCCTTTTTTACTGGTGCCAAATTGTGCCAGGCTCCTCCAGCCCGGTGGATGAAATTCTCAATGCTTTTTCTATGCCTGACTGTTGCCATTTCTAGCCTTTAAATGTATATTCAAGAAAATATTTGATATAAATGAGAAGTTTATATTTATTAATGATGAACAGTTGAAAGTTTGCTTTAAAAAGCGACTGCATTTGTAAAGCTAGCTAATTTTTTGAAACCAAAGCAGTCCAGACTGTGATATTTGAAAGAACACACTGTACACATTTGTGAATACTGCTGTAAATATTTGTTATTTTTTAAAAGAAGTTTTTTTTTAACTATTAAAATTATGTTTTTATACCACTTTGCCTTTGAAACCTTCATAAGTTGTCAGTGAACAAAGTTTTGTATTACTTGAAATATCAGAAAAATCAATCTTATACAAATAGTTGGTTTAAAATTGTCATTTGATTCTAAACAAATGCTTAATTTAAAAAAATCGTATACGAGTTTAAATATTCAGTTGAAATTGTTTTTAAATAATTGAATTATTTTTATGGCAAATTAATGACCTTGGGATTTTCTCTGAGCATAAAACCTTCCTTGTTTGTGAAGAACATACTACGGAAGAGGATTAGGGCCACTGAAAAAAAAAAGGTTAACCGATTTTTAAATATTATTTTAGAATATATATATGGGGGAAAAAAGTCAGAATTCCGACTTTGATCTCAGAATTCTGACTTCTCAGAATTCTGACTTTAATAGTAAATTTCTGACATTAATCTCAGATTTCTGACTTTAATCTCAGAATTCTTATTTTTTTCCTCAGAATTCTGAAAAAGACTTTAATCTTAGAATTCTGAATTTATTTCCCCTAGAATTCTGACTTTAATTCCAGAATTCTGTCATGAAGCGCAGACAGATGGACACAGTATTCAAGGAGAGACACTCAGTAGGAAAGTTCAAAAACTTTTTTTAAATAAAACAAAAACTAAAGTT
>NW_015150521.1:1261224-1277449 GCF_000732505.1 Cyprinodon variegatus | reverse complement strand
AGGGAAGAGCTAGGAAGCTAAACCTGAAGATCTCAGTCTGGATTCCCCCCTCAGCTCTCAGGGAAGAGCTAGGAACAAAATCCACGTCAGAGTCTCACTAACCAGAAGCTAGACGCTGCTGCTGAGCTCTCTGCTACCTCCACAATCTCTGGACCCAACCGGTTCCCCATCTCAAGGATCTGTCAGAACCACTTCAAGGTACATTCAGAAATTACTCACTCGTCAAACCATCTAACTTCTTGGCTAATCAAACTCTCATCCCTTCAGATATCTGTGAAACCAGTCCCGGACCTGTACCAGAACCAGTCCATATTACTCTGTGTGTTCCCTCTTTAATAAACTTTGTTAAATTTTCCTCTGTCTCCAGTTTGGTGTTCTGCATGTGGGTTGAGTCCTTTAAGCCCATCATGACAACTTTAATCTCAGAATTCTGATTTTCTTTTTCTCAGAATTTTGACTTTTTTCAGATTCCTGACTTCTTTTTTTCCTCAAAATTCTGACTTTAATCTCAGAATTCTGACTTTAATCTCAGAATTCTGACTTTAATTGCAGAATTCTGACTTTAATTGCAGAATTCTGACTTTTTTTCATCTCAGAATTCGGACTTTCCCCCCATATTTAACGGAAATAATATTTAAAAATCAGTTCACTTTTTTTTATTTTTCAGTGGCCCTAATCTTCTTGCCTAACATACCATTCAGAAAGGAGTACATTAAGAAGAAAAAAAAAAAAAGGGTTCCTCAAAAATTACGAACTGGTCCTTTTTCTCCAGTAGAGGGAGGACACCTGCCGCAATTTTATTTAATGACTCATGAAAGGGACTTTTACGACACGCACGTAAACGCAACGCCTTTCTCTTTCTCGGTTCCAGGTAATAGGAGGGGGCAGTCTTTGTAGGATCAGGAAGGAAGTTAAATTTACCACACAGACCGTCCCCGTACCCATAACTCACTGTTGCAGCGGCTAGCCACGATGCGGTTATTCATGCTCGTCACGTTTATCCTGTTCTCAGGTAAGTAAACATTCCCAGCTGGCTGATTATTCCCTCCATGGGTCCAGTCGATCCGCTCGGTCACTGTCCGCCGGATATTAGCGCGTCGCCTGTTTCTATCGCAGCCTACGCCCATTCTTTATTTTCTCCATTTTAATCACCCATTACATTAAACACAATAGATATATGCTTAAATATTATTGTAAAACGCATATCCTGGCGACAAGGTTAAAATGAAAATGATTTACATGTTGAATCCACGAAGGTGTTTAAACTAATTCGTCGATCGATGTCGTGATTCATTGCCATGTAATTACATATATGGGAAGTTTCTTTGTTTTTAGATAGATGCATGGCCATTCCGTGCTGCACTTCATTTTGTCTGGTTAAGAAACTATTTCTAATTGATTAATAAATACTAAGCATTACTATAGGGCTAATAATTTAAGTCAGAAAACCAAGGTTGTTTTTTTTTTTAATATTTTATCTCTGCAGCATTTTAACATAAGAGATGATCAAATGATCTAGCTGTAAAAGCAACAGCTAACATCTAAGGAATCTTAAACCAAGAGCCAGACCTAAAAAAAGAAATATTAAGAAGAAAGCATGATGTTAATCTATAAATAGCATGGTGTAAATCAGGGGTCTACAACTCCAGTCCCACAGAGCTGCTGTTCTGCAGTTTATAGCTGCATGCCTGCTGCAGCAAACCTGAATGAAATGAGTGACCTTTGCCTAACTGGATGGCATACTAAAGAGATATTTGCTCATTTGATTTGTATTTGAGCAGGGATGCACCTAAGAGTTGCAGGAGACCCCTGTGATATGCACCTCCCCCCCAATGGTATGATGCATATATGCACTAATGCATTGAAATAAAATAAAAATCAGAACTTTTCTCCGATGGGATCCTTAGGTTGTATGGCTTGAAACATGACAATCAAGAGCCTAATCTCCAACAGATGAGCCTGTTTGAAAACACGCACACAGCTGATCAACAAACTGGGTGTAGCATGTCTGAAATATGTGGAGCAGGCGCAAATGTATTATTTTTTGACATATGTGCCCACTTTATGAAACTCTAGATCTGCAACAAGCCTTGTAAGTATTGGGGGTGCAGTCTCTAAGTCTGTTTTTATCTCGTTTGATATATAATATATAATTATTATTTATAACCTGTGGAGATGAGCACTGAGTTTCCCCTAAAGAAGACCTTTGAACATCAACAGAGCATCTTCAGTTTAAGGTTTCTTTGGATGCTGCAAGACATATTTCTACCAAAGATCCTTCTTACCAATATTTATTAACATCTACAACAGCTTGTTTAAAAAATCTCTATGAGTAAAAATAACATTTAATTTCCCTTTCGTTTTAATTTAGTAGTTTGTAATTTAGTTATATTCTTATCATTACTAGCTCCCAACCCGTGGCTTAGAATGAAATTTCTTCTTTTTAATAGGGGGGGCTCAACTGGCTTTGCGTTTGTTATCATTTGCTCATTTAAACATGGTTCAACACCCATGACATGCCTACTTAGTGCATGTGCATTTATTTTTTTTTTGGCACAAACAATTCAATGCCTATTTTGAAATCTTTAAAGATCAGACCCCAAATTAAACATCAGCCTTTTCTCTAGCTGAGCTGCAGCTAAGTAGAAGACATTAGCTGTATTAACATAGGCATAGTTTGGACATAAAGGGCAGATTTAGGATAAATATGAACAACTGGCTGCTGCTGTTTTATGCTTTATGCGCCTCCAGATGACATTTAAAATAACAGACATCAACAGTTTCATTAGGGTTTAAAAGCAGTAGGACTTTTTAAAATTGTTCTCTTCACTTTCCAGAGCGGTAATACCACTCTATGCAATACCTTTATAAGAAATTTCATAATATTAAACCATCTGATATTGATTTGCACATAGCAGCATTTAGAAATAAATTATAATTTTGTCTGTACCATTCTATGTCATTATGTATGACTTAATACATGGACCCATTTCATCTCAAATATGGACTAGATCAGAGTATTAACATGTATGCTTTAAATGAATATGTGTGCTGTAAACATTTACCTAGTTTATCTCCTCTGTGTCCCTGTAGGAAAGTCTGCACATTCCTGTGAAATTAGGTTCAATCCTCCAAAGGTTTTTGTTAAATATGGAGGTTCTGCTGCAGCCAGCTGCTACATATCCCAGTGCAACGATATAGCCGGAATGGGATGGGAGTCTTCATTTGGAGGAACAGGACTTAAAGAGGGTATATCTACTTTGAATACTACCTTTGATAAAGTTACGGACTGGAATGTAGATCCCAAGTGTTTTGTTTCGTTTCTGAATGATGAACAGATCCCTAAAAAGCTACCATTCACCGTTTACAGTAAGTTGCTTTTATGACATTTACAAAAAAGCCAATCATACTCTATATTTATATTTCAGAATTAATTAATGAGTTTTCTAATTAGGTTTTTGTTTATCACTTTTTGCTTCAGAAATACCAGACAAAGTATCCATGCCTAAGCCCAAAGACCCTATGAGAGCCACTTATAGCTATGATCTACAATGTGATGTTAAAGATGTTGCACCAGCAAACAGTCTTGTCATAAGCTGGTACAAAGGAAACAAGATGTTCCATGAACAGAATTCTACACGTCAAGATCGTTCACCTGTCGATGAAACCTTTACCACAAAACTAAAGGTTGATGTAGAGGATAATGGAAAAGAGGTCTGGTGTGAAGCCAGGCTAAAGTTTGTTCCAGAAGGGCAAAGTCCTCCACTGAACCGATCAGAGATACACGTATTAAAAGTTTTTTGTACGTTTCAAATGTTCTCTTAATTTACACATTAACAGGAGTTGATTGTTTTTATTTCTTTATCCTACTGTTTCTTATTCGTAACTTCATTGTAATCATCAGACCCACCAGCATTCGCTGAGCCTCAAAACGAGACCCTGGAAAAAAACGCTGGTTCAAAAATATCTTTAAATGGCACGGCTGAAGGAAACCCTACCCCGATTTACAGCTGGCACTTTAAAGGCCCTACACAACCGGAGATCCAAATGGAAAATGAAACCGGGTCGATTTTGTCTCTGGAATTCAGAAATCCAGGACTCTACACCTGTAAAGCTTCTAATGTGGCGGGTACCACCACCAAATATTTCCAGGTTGACACACCTACAGGTAATACAATGCTTCAAAACCGAATGTATTTTCATGTCCTTCTCTGTTTTTGTCTGTAATTCTCTTTGCTGTTGTTCTCCATTAGGCGGTCAACCAGGAACCACTGCTGGGATTTTACTCATTGTATTATTTGTTGTAATCCTTACTTTGGGATGTGTGGTCTATCATAGACAAAGAAAGTCATCTGTTGAAAGAACATGATGGTCTGTCCAGAGAGTGAGAATGTAACAAAATTCCCATCTTCCACAGGGGATAGGACTACCTTTATAGCCATCCTGGTGGTATTTGTGGTCGTCGGAGTTCTGATTTTCATCGGCGGTATCTATATGGTGAAATCAACAGGAACATGCGCTTTACCAAAAGGCAACTATGAACCTACCTCATCCAATCCTAACTGATGCTGATTTTTGCATACTTAAATGTTGGATGGCTTTCCTTTAAAGCTCTCTCTCTAAGAAGATTTTTTTTTTTCACTTGGTGAAACATTAATTCTTCCAAGAACTGGGTGCTTTTATCTGTGGTGCATGATTAAGTTATCTTTGTTTGCACATGCTTGGGTGCTTTTGCTTTAAAAATGCTAAATTTGTGTTCTGTGGTTGAGCTCTCCAAATGATTGCCTCTGTATTAACAAACACTTCCTTTACCGGTTGCCATATGGGGTAAATGGGTTTCTCAACTTAAACAAGCCAAGGCTCAATGATCACATCTTTTTTTTTGGACATAGGTCCCTCTATGAGTTTTGAAAGTAACTTCTTTCATCAAATTCCTGCTGTTCTTAAAATCATTGACAGCATTTTATCATTTTAATTTTAGTGCTTACATTTGATCACTCTACTAACAGATATGGTGAAGTTTCCTTGATTTTGTTGCAATGATTGTGTTGTATTTGTGGGTTTTTTTTATTTATTTATTTATTTTTTTGAGTGGGCGGGTAGGGGGGATTTTTCGGGTTGGTTCTTATAGCCAATAAGGTTGTTCCACATTACCTTGCTTCTTTGTTTTGAGTTTCCTAAAACCTTCTTGTTTTTCAAGTCACTGTTTAGTTGGTTCAGGTTCCTTTTTTTGCGTTATTCCTTTTGCTTTGGTTAGCTGATTCTTTCTATCCTTGCTCAGCTTCTTTTCAGTTTGTGGTTAATAGTCAGCTACCCTGAGCTCCTCTGATTGTGTTCTCATTTTGACCCTCCCAGTTGTTAAAAGTCTATTATTTTGGTTTCCTGAATTTTCTGGCATCATTCCTGCCTATTTCCTGCTAGTCTTGCTGCTTTTCTGTTCCAAGTCAATGCTTTCCTTATGCATTGTCCTTTGTTTCTCATAGTCTTTCCTTTTTTGTAATTCCTACACTAAATGTGAGTCTACTGTTTTCCATGCGGGGTTGGACCGTACACTTACAGCAAACATATACATAATACTGTTTTGCTACTGTTAGACAGCTGAATTAAACAATTATTCATATCCTTAACAGATCCAAATTTTAAATGATTTTGAATATTCCAAAAACTAACTGAATCAAAAGGAGACAGTGTTTAATAGATAATGAAGTCATGTGATAAGGATAAGAATGAAAAACAAGTTTCTGCTTTTATTTGTAGATTTCAACTGTTTATAGTGATGAACTTTCTAGATGCTTTCTTTGGTATTTCAACTTTTTTTGTGATGGGCTCCAAGTCTTCAGATTCATGCAAAAACTGATCTGAAGGGATCAAAACTTCTTAAAATTAGTGTATTTGGTGTTTGAGCAGGTAGTAAGATGATCTGACAATGCAGAGTATTTTTGCCCTTAAAGTAAGATAATTAGATTTAATGCACATGAAATAAGATAATGGAGTAGTGTTTTTCTTAATTTAAATGTAAATTACCCTATTCCATTGACAGACATCAATACCTCCTGGAACAAGGGAAAATACACTTATTTTAAGAAAAAATGACTTTCCTACTGTATATACTTTGCAGTGTTGGAAAGTCTTCTTGACATCACGCTATTCTGTTAAAATCTTTTTAATGAACTCCACTTAATCTGCTGAGGGANTTCCTTTTGCTTTGGTTAGCTGATTCTTTCTATCCTTGCTCAGCTTCTTTTCAGTTTGTGGTTAATAGTCAGCTACCCTGAGCTCCTCTGATTGTGTTCTCATTTTGACCCTCCCAGTTGTTAAAAGTCTATTATTTTGGTTTCCTGAATTTTCTGGCATCATTCCTGCCTATTTCCCTCTAGTCTTGTTGCTTTTCTGTTCCAAGTCAATGCTTTCCTTATGCATTGTCCTTTGTTTCTCATAGTCTTTCCTTTTTTGTAATTCCTACACTAAATGTGAGTCTACTGTTTTCCATGCGGGGTTGGACCGTACACTTACAGCAAACATATACATAATACTGTTTTGCTACTGTTAGACAGCTGAATTAAACAATTATTCATATCCTTAACAGATCCAAATTTTAAATGATTTTGAATATTCCAAAAACTAACTGAATCAAAAGGAGACAGTGTTTAATAGATAATGAAGTCATGTGATAAGGATAAGAATGAAAAACAAGTTTCTGCTTTTATTTGTAGATTTCAACTGTTTATAGTGATGAACTTTCTAGATGCTTTCTTTGGTATTTCGACTTTTTTTGTGATGGGCTCCAAGTCTTCAGATTCATGCAAAAACTGATCTGAAGGGATCAAAACTTCTTAAAATTAGTGTATTTGGTGTTTGAGCAGGTAGTAAGATGATCTGACAATGCAGAGTATTTTTGCCCTTAAAGTAAGATAATTAGATTTAATGCACATGAAATAAGATAATGGAGTAGTGTTTTTCTTAATTTAAATGTAAATTACCCTATTCCATTGACAGACATCAATACCTCCTGGAACAAGGGAAAATACACTTATTTTAAGAAAAAATGACTTTCCTACTGTATATACTTTGCAGTGTTGGAAAGTCTTCTTGACATCACGCTATTCTGTTAAAATCTTTTTAATGAACTCCACTTAATCTGCTGAGGGAGTGATTATTCTTGCAGGAACTTAATGAAGGATTGAAAAAGTGTGGGAATTAGAGCTAAAACAATTTATCGGATTATTTTATGACTAATCATTTAAATAATCATCAACTAATTTAGTAATAGATTAATCGTTAACTGAAGTATAGAGACTCTAAAACGTGCATTTAGCTGACAATTTTGTAATTTTACAAAATAAAATAAAAAATGCATTTAATATTAAAAAAAATTTCTGTCAATATGCTCCACCCAGAAATAAAGTGGAAATGTTTTAGTTTAAACTAGTTTAATTCTGTAAAAATTTGTTAATAAGGAACCTTTTGCTATCCGATTATTAAATGTTTAATGTAAAAAAAAAAACAAAACAAAAAAAACAACGGGTGGGGATGAGATGCAACTTTGTCCCAATTTTAGATAGAGCGCCCGTCTGTCGCCCTGCCGACCCGGATGTCTGTCTGTGGCTTTGGGTTTATGGGTGTTTAAATGTTATCATAGTTTAATCATACCTTTGACACTATTCCTTTATCTGATGTTTCTAGCGGGAGCCGGTGTGATCTAAAACAATGTAAAGCATGGAAGCCTCTGAGAACAGCACCACATCAGGAGTTAGAACTGTTCTGGGACTGGTGTATGGAACTCTTCTGTTCTCATCTTGGATAATTTTCAACAACAGATTTTGTAGCCAAATTTAAAACTTTCAACAGCTATAACAAAAGCAACAGTCTTCCTTTTGTGTGACATGATTGGGGCGACTAACTTAGCTGCAGGCTGTACAATAGCTATGTTCTGTAGTTTTAGGATCATTGTGTTGCTAAATTGGGAAATCGTTTCACCCAGGCCATTCTAGCAACCACTGAAAATCTTTGTCAAGCTGTTTAATCGTAGTTCTTTATGTTAGACTGCTTCTCGTAGTTTTTGGATTTTCTGATGCATCTTTTATTCTGTTGCTTCTTTATAATGACTTATGACAATATTGCCTATAAATCTTTATTTCACAGCAATGGCTACTTTTTCTTTTTTTTTCAAGATGGCTTACTTCCTTATAACTGTAATAATGATGTTACTAAGAGCACAACTACAGTACATACGGTGTTGATGTTTTTCATGTATTGCTCTTTAAAAGTGCTCTCCCATTTGTTAATTGTTTACACTATTTTTGCTTTGTGTTGTGTGATTCTCTTGCACTGTGTAAACATACAAATGTGCCATATCTGTGATACTGTACCAGTTGACTGTATTATTAAAGCTTTTTTTGCTATAGTCAGCTTTTTTAAGCACAAAACTAAGTTATAAGGGTAATGTAAGTATTGCTGAGCCACTTTTACTGTGCTATGAACCTAAGGCAAAATACTAATATGCAGACTGTTTCTTCCCTTGTAATTTCAGTGGCTCCTTTAGACAGCCTTACAATATTATAAATAGATCCACTATTATAAGTAGATCCTGACAAATAAGAGAATGTAAAGGCGATTGTTTTAATGCTGCCATAGCTTACAGAATAAAGCTTTTTTACTTGTTATTTTTGTAACACGTAAAACTGTTTTGTTTCAGTCATTTCCAAAAGAGTTTAAGCTGAAAAAGTTGGTTAACTGTTTATTCTTATTGTCTTGTGTTGCTATAGAAACCTGGCAAATGATATTGTGCACAGTTAGTCATAGATTTAAATGAAAAAAAAGATGTGCATTGAAAATGTTTGTCTTGGGGACTTGTTGGGGCATATTTAAGCTGCAGGTATTGTGAGAATGTAAACAATTAAGCACGGGTGTCATCATTGCAGCCTGTCTGAGTCTTGGACTATCATATCTCTTTGGGTTGAGCCCCGAGTTCACTGAGTTGCTCTCTTCTCTTTATTTAACAAACATAATTTCAAAATGATTTAGGTCTGATGACTGAAGGCAGATTAGTACCGTAATAAAAATTTAGGGTTTGTTACCCAATCTGATGATTTCGCCATATGTTTTAGATATTTATCCTTATGAGACACATCCTGTATCACACTGAACATAATTTTTCCAGGGCTCCAAATAGTTGCACTGTTCCAACCATTTCCATATTTAAGAGTGTATTTTAGAATCAACTGGGATTTACTGCACCTCAGCCACCAAAGTCCACATGAAATCACAGAACAGGGTCAGTAAAACTGTGGCCTAGAGGTTTTCTTAGCTTAATGCAATGGATCTCCATGCACAAGCATCTGCATTCAAGCCTTAGACTGCCTGCTGCCACTAGTGTTTAGAGAGGGGAAGTCTCTCGGCATCCTATTGGACTCAACATCTGTACTGCTCTAAAACCCACCTGGTTCACATGGAAAGATCCAGGTTCTGCCACTTTGGGCTTACTTTACTAATTGGAACAGTAATAAGGCTCACATTTCTAATTCATTTTATCCACTGAGATGTGAAAATCAAGCCTGACCCAGTTTCTTTTTAACAACTGATTGTGTAAGAAATGCTGATCTTAATGCAGTTTAGTTGTGTTAGCAGTTCATCTGATTAGGATTGTAAAGCTGTCTTGAATAACACTGGTTGTTTGGTAAACAGTATATATAAATGGTGTTTATTGTTCGTTTGCAGTGAGATAAATAATATGCTCATGTAGAGCTAAAACCCTTTACCAAAAAATGTAGGGTAGGAACAAACGACTCAGGGACAAATTTTTTCTTTGGCAAATCCACTTAACAACCAGGAATCCTCTGGAGACCTGAAAAGAAAAAAAAACTGTTCAGTAATTAATTTTTTACATATATACTGCTCAAAAAACTAAGGGAACACTCAAATAACACATCCTAAAAATTTAAATCAATAAAATATTCTCATTGAATACTTTTTTCTGTAAGAAATTGAAGGTGCTGACCATAGGCGGATCTACTGCGGTGGCATAGGGTGGCAAATGCCACCCTAAATGACAGCCTTGCCACCCCAGTTGGCGGTAGGGGTGGCAAGGCTTATAAATTATGGATAATTTGAGAATTACACTGCTGATTTCCTGCAATGAATGCAGCACGAGATGACGCGAGAGCGACTGAGACTGATTTGTTTTGAAAACCGAATGGGGCAAAAGCGAGGGAGCCAGGGGTCATGGGGAGAGGAGACACAGGATGAAACAGGTAAAAACTGATTAACTATCTATTGAGAAGTTAAATCATAATGAAAGCACAATGTTGCTTGCATAGCTACAATGTTGATTTTGAGATGATAAAAATCAGGTTGCAGAACGTTATTTCTCTAAGTATGATGTTAGTTAGGCCTGATGTCTTAGGCTCATAAAGACATATTTGTAGTCAACTATGACAGAAAAGAGACTATCAAGTTTGGTTGTACTCAAATCAAAGCGCACAAAAGCATTGGATCTAATGCATACTATTCTCACCAAACTGTGATTAAATTCAGTGTAAACAAATGCCATAGGCTATGTTGCCACCCCTCAAAAATTCCTGCCCCCTCTCGCCACCCCATAAATATTTTTCTAGATCTGACCCTGGTGCTGAAAATAAAATTACACAAAAATAATCAATAGGAATCAAATTTATTAACCAATGGAGGCCTGGGTTTGGAGTCACACACAAAGAAAAACACTACAGGCTGATTCAACTTTGATGTAATGTTGTTAAAACAGGTTAAAAAAAACAAACAAGGATCAGTATTGTGTGTGGCCTCCATATGCCTGTATGACCTTCCTATAATGCCTGGGCATGCTCCCGATGAGATGGCAGAGAAGCTCCTTAGACTTCCTCCCAGACCTGCACTAAAGCATCTGCCAACTCCTGGACAGTGTGTGGTGCAACGTGACATTTGTGGATGGATGGGACAGACGGCCCAGTCCATAGCTTCTGCCAAATACTTGTGTTTATTTTCAGTAGTGTTTATTGTTTGCATAATTAGATACAATAATATTGTCTTATTATTAACTAATAAGGGAACCATTATGTTGGTGGTCCTTTGTGGCTATTTTATTCAGTGAATGATTTATCACTCAGGTAAGATAATGAAACTGTCTTGTATGGATGGGGAGTTATTACATTTGCAATATAATTGCAATTCAACAAAATGCAAATTTTAATCTGCAGAGGCACACCTTTTTAATCAGACTGTGTTTAACAATAGTAAGACATAAGGTTTTTTTACTCCTGTACTTTCACTGGTGGTAAAACGCTGGAAATAGGTTTATTGCCATACAGATAGGTGGAGGCTAGTACGTAGTAGTGCAGCTAGGATCTGTGTAAGCAAGCTTTTTAGACTGAAAACCTATGTTGAAACATCTACAAGATTGGGGTTAGTGCAAAGGAAATTTAAAATAAAATTACAATAGTAATTTTGGTTGAAAATAATTGCAATTTTATTATAACCATTCAGTCCTAGTGGCTAGTAACTTTTAAAACCCCTAGCCACCGTGGTATTGTCACGTCTCAGAACAGAGGTCCCAGTATTCAAGGCAAGACAGACAGTGGGATTATTAAATAAGCATTTTATTATAAAAATGGATCTGTGGTAGAAACGGCTAGGGCAGGACCCTCTGCAAGAAAGACACGCAGGTTAGTTACCACAATTATCTGATGGAGGATGATTATGCATGAAGGTCACTAACCTGGTGTATCAGTTCAGTCCGTGCCCAGAAAACAATGTAGGATCCAACCGGTGGGGTGCCAACAATATTCGGCAGCGCTGCCCAGAGTGTCCCAGATGCTGCAGCCCCAGAGGACAGGATAAGGAGGAGATCAGAGGGCAAACCCAGTGTTGAGGACATGCTCAGGATTCAGACCCGGGAGATCAGAAGTCCGAAGAGGTTCCGAAGGGAAATCCAGGTCGATGACAGAAGGTAGCTCCAAGTTCAGCAAACAGGCATAATCCAACAGGAGTCCAAAGACAGTTCAGGCAAACAGAACAGGAACAGGCAGGTTCAGTGGTCCAAAGGCAGAACAGGTCAGGATTAGGCGATCAGAATAGTCAGTTATGCTTGAGAACTCTCACCAAAGGATAAAGAATAATCTGGCCTGATGACTGGAAACAGGAGGGTAAAAACAGATCAGACAGGATTAGGAGAGTTCAGTGGTTGAGAGACAGAGCAGGAAATCAGAAGCACTATTGTAATGCTAGCACACTCTCCCCACTGGATTTAGAGAATCATCTGGCCCTTATGACTAGTAGCAGGCAGCTTAAATAGAGGAAACAGCAGGTGGATTAGATGAGCAGTAATGAGAAATCAGGCAGAATTAGGTGAATGAAATGAGTAATTAAGCCAGTCATCAGTGCCAAGATCATGAAAGGAATTTGAGCATAAAAGTTCAACTCAAACATTGTTTGGAAGGGTGACACAACCTTTTCTAACATTGTCAAGCAATGATCTGAGTCAGCAAAGAATGCCAGACTTCTTTGTCTCTTCAATTTCATCTCTTGTTGTAACATCAGTGACAATCCTGCAGAACCTATTCCTTGTCATTTTTTGGCTAATAACCAGCACTTCTGTTATTTAGTTTCAAACATGTTGACTCTGAGTTAGCCTAGGCAGACTATGTATACTGATATTCCAAGGAAAATGTTGATTTCTACGGAAGCATATTGCCTCCACCAAAGAAAAAAAAACAGCTTATCTCATAATTACGATATCAGTATCTCATGATTATGAGATATTTTCTCAAAATTATGAGATAATATCTCGTAATTACAAGATACGGATTTTGTCATTATGAGATGTTATCTATATATTTGGTTATGTTAACTTGAGCCAGTAATGATACATCTATCAGAAAACTGGTCTTCACCATTACTTCTTAAAAATATGCATCTGCTTCACTGAACAGTTCTCTGTTCCTAGGTCTGACCTGATATGCGTTGGAGTTCCACTCCTGTTTTTTTGCCATATGACCATTCGTGAAAATCCGTCAATAGCTCTATTTATACAGATTCCGTATGGTTTAAGTTTTTCATAAGAATTGACATGCCACATGAAGTTGGGACCTTGTCGTTTTAAATGATTCTAAAGCCTCAGCTGTACTCTTTCAGGATCTAGGATTTTGAGAAGGTACCGGCGGACAGTTCTTTGGGACACCACCTAGCCAGCTGGAATGCATTTCAGATGAGTTAGTTTATAACCATAAAGCATCCCGTGCAGGAACAGTGTGATTTCCATTAAGTCAGAGTGGGCTTTTTCACCTAAACAACTCTAAAGACATAGTTTGCTAGCCTGACGTAGTCCGACTCAATTCTAGTCAGAATATGAGTCTGATACTGCTCCAGAGCTGTGATTATGGGGCGTGTTTCGAACGAACCAGGAAAAAAAANAATCTGATGATTTCGCCATATGTTTTAGATATTTATCCTTATGAGACACATCCTGTATCACACTGAACATAATTTTTCCAGGGCTCCAAATAGTTGCACTGTTCCAACCATTTCCATATTTAAGAGTGTATTTTAGAATCAACTGGGATTTACTGCACCTCAGCCACCAAAGTCCACATGAAATCACAGAACAGGGTCAGTAAAACTGTGGCCTAGAGGTTTTCTTAGCTTAATGCAATGGATCTCCATGCACAAGCATCTGAATTCAAGCCTTAGACTGCCTGCTGCCACTAGTGTTTAGAGAGGGGAAGTCTCTCGGCATCCTATTGGACTCAACATCTGTACTGCTCTAAAACCCACCTGGTCCAGGTTCTGCCACTTTGGGCTTACTTTAATAATTGGAACAGTAATAAGGCTCACATTTCTAATTCATTTTATCCACTGAGATGTGAAAATCAAGCCTGACCCAGTTTCTTTTTAACATTAACTAATTGTGTAAGAAATTCTGATCTAAATGCAGTTTAGTTGTGTTAGCAGTTCAGCTGATTAGGATTTTAAAGCTGTCTTAAATAACACTGGTTGTTTGGTAAACATAAATATATGTAAATGGTGTTTATTGTTTGTTTGCAGTAAGATAAATAATATGCTCATGTAGAGCTAAAACCCTTTACCAAAAAATGTAGGGTAGGAACAAACGACTCAGGGACAAATTTTTTCTTTGGCAAATCCACTTAACAACCAGGAATCCTCTGGAGACCTGAAAAGAAAAAAAAACTTCAGTAATTCATTTTTTATGTGATTTCCTATCTATTTAGCCCGAAATGAACACCTTACAATTTTCTTTTACATATATACTGCTCATAAAATAAAGGGAACACTCGCATAACTCATCCTAAAAGTTGAATGAATGAAATATTCTCATTTAATACTTTTTTCTCTACAAAATTGAAGGTGCTGACAAGAAAATCACACAAAAATAATCAATAGGAATCAAATTTATAAACCAATGGAGGCCTGGGTTTGGAGTCACACCCAAAGGAAAACACTACAGGCTGATGAAACTTTGATGTAATGTCCTTAAAACAGGTAAAAAAAAACGAGGATTGGTACTGTGTGCGGTCTCCAGATGCCTGTATGACCTCCCTACAATGCCTGGGCATGCTCCTGATGAGATGGCGGAGAGGCTCCTAAGAGACTTCCTCCCAGACCTGCACTAAAGCATTTGCCAACTCCTCCACAGTCTGTGGTGCAACATGACATTTGTGGATGGATGGGATGGACGGGCCAGTCCATAGCTTCAATGCATTCATCTTACAGGAACTGCTGACACACTTTGGTCACATGAGGTCTACCAATAATCACCAGTATAGTATATGGTCTCCAAAGGGGTCTGAGGATCTAATCTTAGTACCTAATGGCAGTAATGCTACCTCTGGCAAGCACATAGAGGGCTGTGGGGCCCTCCATAGAAATTCCACCTTACTACCAATACTGACGTGTTGCCAAATACTTGTACTTATTTTCAGTAGTGTTCATTGTTTACATAATTAGATAAAATAATACTGTGCTATTATTAGCTTATATATACCATTATATTGGTGGTCTTTTGTTGCTATTTCATGCAGTGAATGATTTGTCACTCAGGTAAGATAATGAAACTGTGGCTAGTAGGGATGGGCAATTATTAGATTTGCAATATAATTGCAATTTAACAAAATGCAAATTTTAAACTGCAGAGGCACACCTTTTAATTCAGACTGTGTTTAACAACAGTAAGACATTATGTTGTTTCACTCCTGTACTTTCACTGGTAGTAGAATGCTTGAAGTGAGTTTATTGCCATACAGAAAGGTGGAGAGAGCTAGTACATAGTAATAAATGCAATTTTGATTTTATTATAACCATTCAGCCTAATGGCTAGTAACTTTTAAAACCCCAGCCACAGTGGTATTGTGGCAACTCAGAAAATGGGTCCCAGTATTCAAGGCAAGACAGACGATGGGATTATTAAAAATAATTTATTATAAAAACAGATCTGTGGTAGAAACGGCCAGGGCGTCTAGGGCAGGAACCTCTGCAAGAAAGAAATGCAGGTTAGTTACCACGATAATCTCATGGAGGATGATTATGCATGTGAGTTACATACCTGGTGTATCAGTTCAGTCCGTGCCCAGAGAACAAGGTAGGATCCAACCGGTGGGTGCCAACAGTATTCGGCAGTACTGCCCGGAGTGTCCCAGACGCTGCAGCCCCAGAGGACAGGATAAGGAGGAGATCAGAGGGCAAAGTCACAGCCCATGTTGAGGACGTGCTCAGGATTCAGAACCAGTAGATCAGAAGTATATATATATATATATATGATATGATATGATTGATGAAAATCATAGAAACATTTTGCTCCAGACCCACCAAGATCAAGTTTTATGCCACTTTTTCTTTGATGTAGAAAGATTCAGAACCTGATTGGCTTAAAGGTTCTTTAAGTAGTTGGTAATGATATGTATCAGATTCAAAATGGGTTTTCTTGCTCAGCTTGGCCGAGAGTGGGATTTCCCTGGGGTCACCCCGGTTTTTACTACCTTTTAGAGAGGGTAGGGTTTTCTGGTGGAGAACGGCCCAACCTGTCCTGTGACGTCCCCTACTGTGACTGAATGATTGGTAAAGTTGGATAGATGGTTTATCCATGAGGATAAACCATCTATCACATTTAGGAAGCCTCCAGGTGGGAGTGAGAGTAGATTAATTTGGCCTTATTAGATTTATAGGCTTAGATTATCTAGTCTAAGGTAACTTCAAATAATGT
>NW_015150521.1:1259727-1261214 GCF_000732505.1 Cyprinodon variegatus | reverse complement strand
AAACTCTCCAGCGGCAGCCATTATTGTTGTCACCCAAGCGCGCATTGGTCACTTGGTTGATTATGTTACTGTTGGTCATCTGTCCATCATCGTATAAAGCCCGCCCTGACAATTTGATTGGATCGCCTGACAGTGGGCCAGACCGAACTTCCCCGAACTCAAACTTTGTGGGCGGGACTAAGTTCGGAATGGCACCCAGGCTAATAGTTTGCAATGCTGACAAACTAAAACTAATTCCATCCAAATTGAGCAAACTCAGTATTTGACAGTTTCGCATACCTAAAAGGAAATAAAAGCACATTAAATCCGACAACCTACTCAATGTTCAAGTGTAGCGTAGCTCAGCAGTGACTGTCCTTTCTGATCTCCTAAATATGACATATTATCTCATAATTATGAGATAAGATCTCATAATATTGATATCAGGATCTCATAAATATTGGATCGTTATCTCGCAAGTATGAGTTCTCATATCATGTTCAGACAACTTGACTCTCTTGTGCACATTTTGTGCACCGCTAACACATTGGAGAAGTGCATAAAATTAGCTGATCCTTACTGTGAAACATTTAATCGCACTGTGGTCAAGCTGCTGCATTTTACTTCAAAATGGGTGGTGCAAAAAAAAAAAAATCAATAAAGAAGCTGTGTTAAGAAAGTGGGAGGTCCTTTGTGTAACTTGGTAGGAATCTGGACAGAGCCTTTCCAGTGCTTCCTGTCACACACGCTTAACACTGGAAACATTTTGAAGATCACATACATCAAATTTCAAAAGGAAAAACTGGAAAAATTGGAGAATGTAAGGTTCTCGCCTGTTACATGCTTGTCTCTTGGCCCTGATGCATGTTCACCTGTCAAAGCAGACCACAGAGACATTTGACACAAAGCCAGCTGTTGACCTGTGGATGGAGACAGCTAATCGGAGGCTAAACCAAGGACAGGGAAATGCATGTGCTGCCACTTCCTCATTTAACACGCAGGAGTCTGATGCTCTGTTCGAAAACCTAGGATGCGTCCTTAGAAGGCCAGATTCAAAGGACGATTACTTCATAGCGTGGCGCCAAGGTCTGGTCGGATTCCAAGAGTCCTCGTTATGCGGCCTTAAAATGCGTCCTTCTTTTTGCCCGCTTTGAAGGACGGCTCTGATGTATCCTCGGTATTCTTGGTTTACCCAGGATTCATTGCAAGACCAAGCAAGCCGTGATTTGCTCCGTGATCAGAGGAAAGGTTACTTGGCGCCGAACAGTGGTGAAAATTGGAAGTTCAGTTTAATATGATAAAAGTATGTGAATAGTTCCGTCTGAAATGAATGAAAATAGTTGTTTTAATGGTTATTAAGTCAGATATGTAGCGGTAATGTTTGGTTTATCTAAAGGTTTTAATCTGTTACTGATTCTAATAGATTTGCAGAGTGGGACTATAAATCTGATAGGAGTTAAATTTTTTTTATTGCTGTTTTGCACAATATGCTTAACTAAGTATTTTTT
>NW_015150521.1:1254974-1259675 GCF_000732505.1 Cyprinodon variegatus | reverse complement strand
TCATTTTCTTCATCTTAATCTTGTTCACAGGTAGGTTAATTGAGTATGTTATATGCTTGCTTGTGCAGGGACAGTATATTTATCTTCACAGCTCATTTAGTGGAGTTTCTGCAGTGAACGTGTCATCAGCGTGTAGGATTAAGCTGTTAGATATTTTGAATCAAGATATGAAAATGGAGTTAAGTTCATTTTCATTGGGATTGTGATGTGTGAGTCTGTCAAACCCAGTGTCGGGGAGTAACGGATTACATGTAACGACGTTACGTAATTTAATTACAAAAACAGAGTAACTGTAATTTGTTACAGTTACAATGAGAAAATATGTAATTCAGTTACAGTTACTTCCGAAAATATTAGGAATTACAAATTTAGTTACATTTTTAAAAAATATAAAGAAAAACCTTTGCGAAATATGTACAGTGAACCCTCGCTATGACGCGGTTCACTTTTCACGGTGTCGCTGCTTCACGGATTTGCATCATGCATTGTTAAACTTTATTGTCGAACATAATCGATAGTGGCATGTCGGTTTATAAGGATCTTTAGGCCCAGAAGAAAAAAGAGCGACAACAACTACCGATAACTCTGTTCTTCTATCCAAAAAAAAAACACCTGCTTTAGAAGAAAGGCTTTAGAAGAAAAAAACGCCACAGAGCAGAGTCAGGATGCAGCAGCAGTTAAATACTGTACTGTACACGTAAGTCACTATTTGTCCTACTGTACTTTGTATTTTTTTTCATAATCATTTTTCATTTTCTCCCGTTCCAATCCATCACGGCGGGGCGGTGCTGATCCCCGCAATATTAACTCTTCAGTTCGTATTGATGATTAAAATTATTACTTATTTATTGATAACTATATTATTTTACAGTAGCCTACAGTACAGTAGTCATTTGTAAAAAAAAAAAAAAAAAACAGACAACAGCAACGTTTAACAAATGCTTGGGCCTGTAAAAAGTTTTTGTTCATGATTTCAATGTTGTATGGAGTATTTCATTGTATATTAACTTAAAAAAAATAAAGGTTTCTACTTCACGGATTTATCCTATCGCGGGTTCTTTTAGGAACGTCCCCCCGCGATAAACGAGGGTTTACTGTAATGATATTTTTATTGCTTCACTCCCTGTATCGCGGTTTCCCACTACGTCTCCTTGTCTCTATCATATTTGCCACTCTGATGATCCATCCTGTGCTGGTGGAGCCTCCTTGAGGAACAGAAGCGAGCAGACGGTTCTATTTCAGCTCAAGCAGCGCATCAAAAATGACAGCCTTCCAGCACTGGAAATTTAAGGAGCATTTCATTTACATCTGTGAAAATGGCTCAAATTTAACCGTGCAGTGCAAGAAGTGTTTGCCGGCTATCAACCTGAACCTGCTTGTGTTAGTCTGCAAACTGCGTAAATGGTAGAGCCTGGGGGAGGAACAGAAAACATTATTGGCCCGATGAGAGGAGTCTTAGAAAATCTTACATGCCTGGTGCTGGCATCTCTTTTTGTGGACATCCTGTGATTGCCTGTCAGCAGTTCCCTCTCAGCTTAGTGCTTTTTTAAGGTTCACATTCAGTTCTCAAAAATTAAATGTTGAACATGGGTCAATACTCATTAAAACCTTAAAGTAATCAAAAAGTAATCAAAAGTAATTAGTTACATTACTTTTTAAAAGTGATCGAAAAAGTTGCATTACAATTACATTTTAAACAAGGTAACTTGTAACTGTAACGGATTACATTTTTTAAGTAACTTACCCAACACTGGTCAAACCCTAATAGAACATGTTATTATATTGTTAACTGATACTAGATTCATAGATTTAAACCTTTTTTTAATTATCTTTACGATAATTTTAATCTATCATGTATTTTGGTCTGTGTCTGATAGCTTGGTTTCTTTCAAGGGGAACCACAAGATCTGAACATTTCATTGGATGAGCACATTATAAACCGTTTCCAATGACTACTTGCCTTACATTAGAAGAAAACGTACAAGTTCATTAAGAAAAAAAGAGCGAGAAACCCCAAATATTAACAGCAACTATCCTTCTAACTGGTCCTACAACTTTAACTTGTTTATTTATTTATTACACATGCTAACAATAACTTATTAGAAGCCTGTTTGTAGCCTAGTTGTAGTTTTGTTGCAAAGCCATCTTTGATAAATCACATGGCATCTGAATTAGATGTTTTAAATGTTCTCTGTGGTCATGAATAGTAAGTAAGTGTAGATATTGATGCAAATTCCCCTTCGGTTCAAACTTTAATAATGTGCCATCTGTTTTTATGCTTGTTATTTGGTTTTGATTATTTTTGTTTGTTTTATAAATAATATCCGGTGATTTTTGTTTCTGTCAAATTTTCATACCTGTTAATGCTCTCACTTTTTCCTTCACTTGTGTTAGCTTTACTTTGTTCACACACAGTTCTATTCTTGGTATTTTTATGGTTCACACCTGTATTGATAAAGATAAAACAAATCTCTGTGGTTAGCTCTGTGCACGTGAATCAGCCATGAACTTCTAATGAATCCTCACTTCATTTTTTTTTTTTTTTACTTCCAAATAGCTTCTTGATTAAAACATAGTGCCTTTTCAAAAGACCAAGGCATAAGCTTTATTTGTTTTTGTTTTTTAAGGTGTTTATTTTCATGCTGAAGCCATCAACCAAAGGTTTTTAGTATTCTGTGCTAGGGTACACTTTGTACACATCTCATAGTGCTTTCATATATGACAAAAGCAACAACTGATGAACCAGCAACATAAAAAAAAAAAACTAACAAAAAAAAAAACAACAACACAGGTGTTGGGATTTTATATTCTATTCTATTCCCAGCCAGCTGGGAATTTATATTTCTGATACTTTAAGATGTGTATTGCCCTCCCTGGTAGAGGTGGAAAATATCTTATTTAACCAGATATTATTTTGGCCGTTATATACTGTTTATGAACACATGCTCTACTAGCCGTATGTTAGAAGAATAAATGAAAGAGTGATTTGAGCACTAATCATGGTCAAACTGTTAATTCTGCACACACATGAAATAAATTCACCACAACTTCTGTGAAAAATATAAGAGTTTATTAACAAACATCATTCAGCTCCAAGTCCAACATATTTCAGTTAAACACTCTACAACTAAGACTAGTGAAATTCAACTAATCTAAACTAAACTGCTATGTACAAAGAGGAAGGGGAAACATGGTTGAAAACCATAGTACACTTTAAGATGGATTCTGTGTTTGAAACCAAAGTTTATCTGGAANATGTATATATTTTTTATATATATATAACCTTGAGTTTATGATTTTTCTTAACATAGTTCAGATACATGCAATACAGCTATAATCCACATATGAATCAACTCTCATTTGGTTCAGCAGAACCTCCCACTGAGGGGATGTCTTTTAATAGACACAAATATCAACCATGTAACAGGAAGGGTTTCAAAAAGCTCAACTGGGTTAAGCAATGATGGGCTCCTTCATTTTCTTCATCTTAATCTTGTTCACAGGTAGGTTAATTGAGTATGTTATATGCTTGCTTGTGGACGAACAGTATATTTATCTTCACAGCTTATTTACTGGAGTTTCTGCAGCGAACGTTCCATCAGCGTGTAGGATTAAGGTTTTAGATATGTTGAATTGAGATATGAAATGGAGTTATGTTCATTTTCATTAAGATTGTGATGTAAGCCCTAATAATACTTGAATGATGCGAGTCAAAACTAATGTTTTCCAACTAGTTTTTCTACGGTAATAAGGACAGTTCATCTGTCCGTATATACAGTTATCATGTTCATTATGTACATAACAGAGATTTGGGAATTAAACAGGGGCACAGACAGAGTGGATCGGCGAGTTCTCTGTGTTTCTATCTGAGACAATAGGCAAGGCAAGCAAAGGCAAATTTATTTGTATAGCACAATTCAGTACAAAGACAATGCAAAGTGCTTTACATGATTAAAATATAGGAAAATAAAACACAATCAGAGCAAGTAGACAAAAAATAAATAACAAATAATGAAAAAGATGCAGAAACGAGAAAGAACATTAAAAACAGTTGGACTATGGAAAATTAAAAAAAGAAGAAAAAAAATTAACTAATGATGTCTCCTCATTTACAAAGGTGTATTATATAATTATGTGTATTTGTAGTAAATGCTTCACCAACTGTGTATCGTGGCCACTTCAATGAGATGTGAGTCAGTTAGAGCTGCCACATATTAGATTAATTACTTGCTCTGCTAAACAAAAGCATGTGAACCATGACTCAGTTAGACATATATGAATAAGACCCACCAATCCCGCTAAAGTGTGCTAATTTATTGTTAAATGATACTAGATTACTTAAACCTTTATTTATTTATTTTTTTGATCATCTTTACATAAATTTCAATCTATCATGTATTTGGAGCTGTGTCTGATAGCTTGGTCTCTTTCCTGTTGCAGCAGCAGGGGAACCGCAAGATCTGAACATTTGATAGAGTGACCACATTATAAACGGTTTCCAATAAGTACTTGCCATACATTAGAAGAAAACATCCAAGTTCATTTAGAAAAAACAGCGAGAAATCCCACATATTAACAGCAAATGCTCTTCTAACTGGTCCTAAAACTTTTAACTTGTTTATTTATTTATTACACATGCTAACAATAACTTATTAGAAGCCTGTTTGTAGCCTAGTTGTAGTTTTGTTGCAAAGCCATCTT
>NW_015150521.1:1249542-1252236 GCF_000732505.1 Cyprinodon variegatus | reverse complement strand
TTCAGAAGTCCCCCAGCTGTTATTCACCAAAGCTGCGTGTTCTTCATTTGCATTTATTATGCTTTTATTTTTCTTCTATTTTATTGTTTCATTCTTGAAAAGCACTTTGAATTGTCCTTATACTGAATTGTGCTACAAATAAACTTGCCTTGGAGAGCAACTGAAAAAGAAAAACAGCTATTTCAAATTTAACATTTGGATCAGACAATTAGAAATCCAATTTGAAAGGCGTCTTCTAACTATTAATTTTGAATTCAATTATTAAATTTTTAAATATTTTTTAACATCTACAACAGCTTTTTTAAACAAACTCTATAAGTAAAAATAACATTTAATTTCCCTTTGGTTTTAATTAAGTAGTTTGTATTTTAGTTATATTCTCAACTGGCTTTGCGCCTGTTATCATTTGCTCATTTAAACATGATTCAACACCCATGACATGCCCACTTAGTGCATGTGCATTTTTTTGTGTGCAAACAATTCAGTGCCTATTTTGAAATCTTTAAAAATCAGAACCCAATTATAAATTAAACATCAGCCTTTTCTCTAGCTGAGGAGTCCTGTGCCATGTTGGTGCATTGTGGTCATTGCAGCTAATTAGAAGACATTAGCTGTATTTACATAGGAATAGAATGGGACATAAAGGGCAGATTTAGGATAAATATGAACAACTGGCTGCTGCTGTTTTATGCTTTATGCGCCTCCAGATGACATTTAAAATAACAGACATCAACAGTTTCATTAGGGTTTAAAAGCAGTAGGACTTTTTAAAATTGTTCTCTTCACTTTCCAGAGCGGTAATACCACTCTATGTAATATCTTTATAACAAATTTCTTAATATTAAACCATCTTATATTGATTTGCACATAGCAGCATTTAGAAATAAAATATCATTTTGTCTGTACCATTCTATGTCATTGTGTATGACTTAATTCATGGACCAATTTCATCTCCAAAGAAAAAAAAGTAACTAATGAGAAAAACTATTGGGTGATTTATCTGCTTTAACTATAGTGTAATTATGTTTTATGGACTAGATCAGAGTATTAACATGTCTGCTTTAAGTTAATATGTGTGCAGTAAACATTTACCTAGTTTATGTCCAATGTGTCCCTGTAGGAAAGTCTGCACGGTCCTGTGAAATTAAGTTCAATCCTCCAAAGGTTTTTGTTGAATATGGAGGTTCTGCTGCAGCCAGCTGCTACATATCCCAGTGCAACGATGTGGCCGGGATGGGATGGGAGTCTTCATTTGGAGGAACAGGACTTAAAGAGGGTATATCTACTTTGAATACTACCTTTGATAAAGTTACGGACTGGAATGTAGAACCCAAGTGTTTTGTTTCGTTTCTGAATGATGAACAGGACATTCAAAAGCTACCATTCACTGTTTACAGTAAGTTGCTTTTATGACATTTACAAAAAAGCCAATCATACTCTATATTTACATTTCAGAATTAATTAATGAGTTTTCTAATTAGGTTTTTGTTTTGTTTATCACTTTCTGCTTCAGAAATGCCAGACAAAGTATCCATGTCTAAGCCCAAAGACCCTATGAGAGCCACTTCTAGCTATGATCTACAGTGTGACATTAAAGATGTTGCACCAGCAAACAGTCTTGTCATAAGGTGGTACAAAGGAAACAAGATAATCCATGAACAGAAATCTACACGTCAAGATCGTTCACCTTTCGATGAAACCTTTACCACAACACTAAAGGTTGCTGTAGAGGATAATGGAGAAGAGGTCTGGTGTGAAGCCAGGCTAAAGTTTGTTCCAGAAGAGCAAAGTCCTCCACCGAAGCGATCAGAGGCGCACGTATTGACAGTTTTTTGTAGGTTTGAACGATCTCTTGATTTGTAAATGAAAGGATTTTAATTTCAAGCTGATTGTCCATTAACATTTTATTTTTTCCCTCTCCTTCTTTCTATGATTTCATGCTTATCATCAGATCCTCCATGTTTCATTAAGCCTCAAAGTGAGATGCTGAGCATTTGCACTAGTTCAAAATCATCATTAAACTGCACAGCTATAGGAAACCCTACCCCAGTTTACAGCTGGACGTTTACAGGCACAACTCAGGAGGGAATCCAGGAGAAAAATGAGACAGGCCCAGTTTTAACTCTGGAATCTCAACTCCCAGGAGTCTACAGCTGCACAGCCACGAACGCTGTGGGCAAAACAACCAAATATTTCCACCTCATTACTGTTCAAGGTAATAATATATCCTAACAGAAACTATTGTTATATTTTGAAGTGTCTGGTTTATGAAATACAGATAAACTCATGTGATGTGATGAGCTGAAAGGCGAAAATAAAATCTTTTATCTTCAGCAGGAAATTGGAGCTACTTCCCAAAATTAAGGATAACACTGGTGTGCCTGTTTACCCTGATCTTTGTAGGTATTCTTGTTTTTGTGGTACGTAAAAAAGGATTTTCTTTCACAAAAGTAAAGCCAACCTTATCAGAACCTATTAGTATGACTGATTTATGACTAATTTTTCTTTTGCATTCACTGCTTGTCTGGCTCTGGAGTGATCTGTAAGATCCACTATTGATTGACTTTATTGATCTCACAGTGGAGAAATTTGTTACATCAGCTCTCAGCTTAATAGTCAAAAAAAGAAGAAGGTGACAAAAGGAGGAAAAGGTGCATGGGTGGGGGGTAGATACAGTGGGGGGTGGGGGGGGGG